>NC_080675.1:95157623-95461302 GCF_030445035.2 Dasypus novemcinctus | reverse complement strand
TCACAACAAAAAGAGACATAGGAAAGACAGTAAGACATAACAGACCAGGGAGCTGAGGTGGCGCAAGATACTGAGCACCTCTCTCCCACTCCAGAAGTTCTCAGGATCAGTTCCCAGTGCCACCTAAAGAGAAAACAAGCAGGCACAGAAGAACACACAGCGAATGGACAGAGAGCAGATAACAAGGGTGTGGGAGAAATAAATCTTTAAAAAAAAGTCACTTTTAATAATTTTTTGGTACTTGAAATTCTGGTGAAGAGCCCCAAATTTCCAGCATAGATAAAGGTATCAAGATGTGTAACTATTCAAAATACAAAGTAGTACATTTAAAAATAATAATAATATACATATACACATATACAAAGAGTACAATCATGCAACTTAATCATTAGTGATATGGGAAAATTTTCCAAAGGGATTACAATATAACTGAAAATAGGGAGAGAGAAAAAATCACATAATACATCTTTCTGTGAAGATAGTGGAAACAAACCCAATAATTTCAAGGTTTTTTAATTCATATGAAATGCTCAGTTTCCCAGTGCCAACCAGAACGGTAAGAGAATGAGTCCTAATATCTCTGGGAAGATGATTACAATGACTATTTCATAGAATACTCCGGATTCTTTATAAAACTGGTGAACTCTTACCTCAGAAAAGATAAATGTAGTATCAGCAGAATTTATGCAATCTGAAGACAGTGAATCTAGAAAAAAATTTTCTTAAAGTGTGACTCAATGAAAATCCCATAATAAAATCTGATTATTTATTTATTTATTTTTTGAGGTAAGGGTACCAATGATTGAACCTGCACCTCATATGCAGGAAGCTGGTGCTCAACCGCTGAGCCACATCTGCTCCCCTGATTTGGTTTTTTTTTTTTTTTTTTTTTTTTTAAGGAGGCACCAGGACCTCCCATTTGGGAAGCAAGTACTCAACCACTTGAGCACATCCACTCCCCCTAATAATCATTTTGACAGCAAAATCTGGGACACTATTTTGTATTTATAAACCTTACAAGCATAAATGACTTATTGACATCACATCTGAAAATAACCTTTTGAATCTTGGAGTTTTAAAATAACCTGCTTGCAAAACTTACATGCTGAGTTAACAAAAGCAGTATAATAAACTATATGTATAAATTATGCCTATAACACTGAAATATTTTCAGATTAATTTAAGTTTGGATTTGTTAAAAACAAATACAAAACCTCTAGACTGGAGGTGGCCTGTTAAAAAACCAAAAGAAACAAACCTGGGCAGCGCGATCAGCCCTTGCCCCAGGTCCAATCCCATAGCCTGATCCCATTGCCAGCCTGGCTATCAGAGACAGGTGGGGCCAAACTCTGTGCAGCATAAATAGCTCTAGAATCTGGCATCTAGCTTCTCACCTGTTTACTCTTTCTTTGGCTGGTTTTCTAGGCTCAGACTTGAGCCTGCCAAAACGAGACTTGAAATTACTATGCTTCCCTTTTTGTTGAGACACCGTGCAACAAAAAACCCTAGTTTGCCCAGACCCTCCAACATCCACCAAACCCCTTTCTGACTGGTCCACCTGATGCTCAAGTCTTATAGAAAAAGGAGTTTCAGATGGGGAATAACAGCCTTTATTGAGCAGCCATTTTTCCCTTTTTTTTTTTTTTTTTTGCAGTACCAGGTGCTGGGGATTGAACTTGGGACTTTGTATGTGGGAAGTTGGCGCGCAAGCACCAAGCCCTGAGGTTTTTTGTTTTTTTTTTAAGATTTATTTTATTTACCCCCTCATTGTTTATCCTTGCTGTCTGCTCTGTTTCCATTTGCTGTGCTTTCTCTGTCTGCTTGTCTTCTCTTTGGGAGGCACCACGAACTGAACCCTGGATGGAACCTGGGACCTCCCATGTGGGAGAGAGGTGTTCAAGTGATTGAGCCACCTCCATTCCCAGCTTTGTTGTATTTCTCATTGTGTTTCTTCTGAGTCTTCTTTTGTTGCATCAGCTTGCCGTGCAAGCCTGTCATGACAGCTTGCTGTCTTGCTTGTCTTCTCTAAGAGGCACCAGGAACCAAACATGGGACCTACCATGCAGTAGGCAGGTGCCCAAATACTTGAGCCACATCCACTTCCCCGAGTCGGTTTTATTGTTTGTTTTGCTTTTTGCTTTTTTCCAGGAGGCAGAGAGAACTGAACCTGGGACCTCCCATGTGAGAGATGGGCACTCAACTGCTTGAGCCACATCTGCTCCTGGAGCAGCCACTTTTTGTGTCATGTGCCTTGCATTTATTATTTGCAATCCTCATAATTTAAAACCCCATACCAGGACCTGATACACTCAAAATCCTCACCCAAATATATAGGTAACTTTCACACTAATGATGACTTTGGCTTTTAAAAAAGGTACTGAAAATATAAGTGAATTAAAACATATGTCAAATACAAAACACCTGTTTTTCATTAGGACACAACTATTATAAAATAAAGGCATGGAGGGGATGCAACTCAAGCAACTGGGTGCCCACTCCCAAAAGGGAGGTTCAGTTCCTCATACCTCCTAAAGAAGACGAGCAGATGCCACAATGAGCAAGATGCCATAACCAGGAGATACCACAACTGCTGCAACCAGCAGATGATACAACCAGCAGGAAGTGGAAAGTGGCTCAAGCGGCTGGGCACTCGCCTCCCATATAGGAGGCCCTGGGATTGGCTCTGTTGTCTCCTAAAGACAAGTGGACAATAAGGAGAGTCAAGGGAGTCATGGGGGTGTGTGCGTAAAAAAAAATAAACAGGCAAAGTTACTTTTTCTACCACCTCTATCTTCTTCTGTTAGCAAATCAGATGAAAGAGTACTTTCAATATGGTCCTAAAGATGAAAATGAATCTTCTGGAAGGTTTCTGATTTTTATGTGAGACTTAGGGTCACCTGAGGACTCCTCAGGGGGCTATTAGTATTGATGATATCTTAAATTCAATGGAGATTTCTCTTTCAGCAACTGCATGCAATAGTTACCAAGTTCTTGGTCTGGAGGCTGGCTGATACAAGGTTGACATTGTGTGGTCTCCACAGGGCAGACTATCACAGGTTTATCTGGCAAAGTCTCAACAGAATTTACGGTTCCAATGTCCCCACTGATATCATCATCATCCCATATGTCTCCATCCTCAGGGTTCCACTCATTACCAATCGATGCCTTCACTTTAACAGCAAATACCCTGTGAGGTTGAGATTTTAGTTTCCTCTCTAACTCTGCTACTCATACAGTGAGACTGAGTCTGGTTTCAAAGATCTCAAGTCTGTGGCTACATGAAACAAGATTTTCTTTCAGAGCAAGCACACAAAGAAACTTTCACATCATTCATGTGGCATTTAAGTTGTAAACCTGAAGTCTTTAGTTCACCCCTTTCTTTTCTAACTATATCCAGAGTATCTGGATATAGAATATCTAGGAGGAGCAGGCCAACATAATTGTACCTTTTGATTCCACACTCTCACCCAGATCCCTTGCCTCTTATAAGCAGCAAGTGGGGGAATCCAGTGATGATATTTTGTATATCTCCATTGCCAGCTCACACCATGGACTGTTAGTGGCCTCTTGATTATTGGAAAGGGAGTCATTCTTGTTTTTTTGCAAGTGGTACAATTTTTTATTTACAGTAATGTAAATTATCCTTCTGAATGTATTTAGGTTTTAAAGAGTTGAAAAGCTTTTTGGAAGCTAAAAAGAAGACAGAGCAGTAAATGGCTGAGCAGAGCTGGGGTAGCTTACACCCTAAATGCCTGACAAACACTCTCACTGAGAAGATACTGATGAGAAATGTGTGTACCTGACAAGAGTCCCAATGGCTCAGAACTCAGGAGGCACCAAGTATTGGGGTGAGTATGTATGTAGGTAAGTTCAGGGTTACAAACAGAAGGACTGGTCAGCAAACTTAAGAAATGAACCCTCCAGTTCTGGGAAGCCCTGAGAGAAAATCCCTCTGTAAAAGATTTAGTTTATCCTTTGGGAAAATGGACTAAAAAAAGTTCCAGACCAGATACCAGGTCCAGCAGAAGTTAAGGGTTAAATATTGGAGAATTAAATGAAAATTAGCAGTATGGATGAAAATAATCGGCAAGAAATGCCCTAAGGACAAGAACTGGAAGATTTTTCTTTGACTGACTTCAGAGAAAACAATTCCAGATACTAACATGAGGGGATCCTCCATGGAATAAACTAGCTTATTCACTCTACAGTGACACCTAAAATTTTGGAAGTCCCAATTCATGCAGAACTTCCAATCAGTTTTTATTTTCACTGACTTATAGACAGCTGGCCAAGCCTCTTTTTGATTTCTGAGAAGTCTCCAAAATATAAGCGAGAAAGCAAGCAAATGCAGAGAAAAAAGACAACACACAGGACACGAGTAATTTTAAATAAAAACCCCTCTATAACAGAGAAAAACAGTGTATCCTTGAAACAAGGAAAGACCAGAGGACAAGAACTCTTAGAAATTAAAAACACAAGGAACAGAGACTATCCTGAAAGTTTTGAGTGACTAACAGACCACATATATATATGTAAATGGGGGAGGGGGAGAGATATTGAGAGAAAGAGAGGAAACTGAATAGCATCATCTTCCTCTTAAGCAGGAGTTCTTAATCTTTTTTGCTTCACGGACCCATGTGCAAGTCAGGTGAAAACCAGAGATCTCTTACTAAGTCCACACTATATAGTATATTATTTAATAAATATATCACATCCACACCAACAAATCCCCACAAGAATTTTTTTTTGAGTTTCAATTCAAGCTCACAGACCCCTTAAGAACCCCTGCTCTAAAGTACAACTGAAAGCCTGAAGACAATGGCTTCAAAACTAAAGATTTATATCCAATGAACTTTATTTTTTAAAGATTTTATTTATTTCTCTCCTCTTTCCCCCACTGCCCCAGTTGTCTGTTCTCTGTGTCTATTTTGTTGAGCATTTTTCTTTGTCTGCTTCTGTTGTTGTCAGCGGCACAGGAATCTGTTTCTTTTTGTTTCGTCATCTTGGTGGTGTCAGCTTTCCATGTGTGCGGCACCGTTACTGGGCAGGCTGCACTTCCTTTTGTGCTGGGCGGCTCTCCTTACGGGGCGCACTCCTTGCGTGTGGGGACACCCACGCGTAGCATGGCACTCCTTGGGCGCATCCGCACTGCGCATGGGCCAGCTCCACACGGGTCAAGGAGGCCCGGGGTTTGAACCGCGGACCTCCCATGTGGTAGATGGACGCCCTAACCACTGAGCCAAGTCCGCTTCCCTCCACTGAACTTTATTATAAACCAAAAGTGAGGACCTTTTTTAAGATGCACAAGGGCTCAAAAAATTTATTTTCTATGCATTCATTCTCAAGAAGTTTTTAGAGAAAATGACAAGGAAACAAAGAAAAAGACATGGGCTCCAGGATCTAGGGGACCCAAAACTGGATAGCCAAGGTTTAACAGGCCTGGAGAGCAATCTGTACAGATAGAAGATAATATAAGATCTGGTGGGGGATGGGTTAAGAAACAATACAGAATTAAAAAAGAGCTGAGATGGTTGTTAGAATTTTAGAATAAAGTATTGATAAGATTATGACAGACCTGCTTGGAAAAAAAAGGTTAGGTAGATAAACAAGAAGGATATTTGAGGCAATTAATGCCAAGAAAAATTAAAAACTGTAGAGAAGAGGAAACTGTACTCAATTATTTCACCCAGAAGTGAAAATATTTACATGAGCATAACAATGTAAACACTGACTGATTTTACTAAAAATTACGAAAATTATTGAGGAGTGGAAGCATGATACAGTGTAATAAAACGTTAATTGTAAAATCTAGGCAGTATGTTTATGGGTGTTTACTGTAAAATTCTTTTACCTTTTCTGTATGCTTGTAATTTTTCATAGCAACATAATAGGGAAAGTAAAGATTATCAGGAAAGTGGGGGAGAAGTTGGAATGAGTGTTATGGTATATAGAAAAATTAGATTTAAATTAGAATCTATCATAACGAGACAAAAAATATCTAAAATTGACAAATCAAGAAATATCAGTATACAGAAATAATTTGGAAATATGAAAGAAACAGCTAAAAGATGACTTTCATTTTTAAGCCTTTTAGAACTATTTCAGTTTCTAAAAGTGAAGTATGTATATTACTTGATTACATAGAAGTTCTAAAATGAGATAAAAAATAATAAAACAGGTAATAAGGAATTGGAAAAATTTGGAAAGGTGGTATCTAAATGATAAAAATTGGGGAAATATAGCAGCAGAGGAACAACTAACTTCCTTCTTACTGAATGGGTACTGCCTTAAAATAGAAAACATTTTTGAAGTCTCTGGTTATAGCGAGTGCCCATATAATTTATCATCCAAATAGAGGCTATTTTGAGAATAAAAGTGTGTGCCATTAATAATTACACAAGGACAAGAGGTGAACAGTTCCAGAAAAGGCAGGACTTAGTACACTTGGTAACAGGGATCAAAAACTTATAAAAAGTAGGTAACTACAATTAGACTATAAAAATCGATTAAGAAAGAATAAACAAATCCCAACCTTTCTAGGCATTTACTTTCAATAAGCCCTCTTCTTTACTCAAGAGACCAAAGCATTATTTAAACCTTTCTCTATTTACTCCAGAGGTAAAGAAGAGTCAGAAAAAACTGAGACTGGTGGAAGTACTCCACTGTCTTGCTGAAAGTAGTAGAGAATTGCCTACATTTAAAAAAACAACCACCCTCTCAAGCCACAGATTATAGTTGCCAGGTCTTGCAGAGCAATCCAGAACAATAAACTAAGCCATCACAAAATTAGCAAAGAGCCAGAACCCAATATTCAAGAAAAGCACTGACACTACATTAACTATCTCTACTATTGGCACAAACTTTCTTTTTGGGATTGTAGCAACCCATGAACCCAATACTGACAGTAGCCTTAGGACTTCATGAATGAATGCATTGGATCAGCATTCCTTTCCAAAAGGTGTGCTATTCTGACACTTTATGGAATTCTTCTTGGATAAAAGGCAGATGACTGAAGTCAAGGTTGACCCATAACAGGATGTCTTAACAGGCAGGTCTCAAATGAGTTATAAAGGTTCCTGGATATTGCCCCCTGCCCCTGAACCCTTAAAGCAGTTGAAGTCCAAGATGGTGAACGGTCTCTGTTTTCGCTAGTGAGCATTACTAATATTACTTGATTACAAATAATTCCAGCCACAAAAAGGCTGAAGAGCCCTGAGTAAGGACCCAGTACGTGTAAGGGTACAGAGAAGAACTCAAAGCTCATTCCTGTGATCCAGCACTATCCCCTGTGCTTTCTCTTTCTAATGGGTGAACTAGACAGGTGCTACAAAAACCTTTCTGTTCTTAGCAGCTCTAACTTAGAAAAAAAAAAAAAGGGGGGGGGGGAACGACAGAACTGGACACAAACTTCCAAGAAAAGTGATAAAATTGTAATGTTCTACTAGTCAGTATGGAGTCTGTTTGATTTTTGACTGCGTCCACCTTCTCATCTCTAAAATGATACTATTTACTCAGATATGAAATTAATATTCTTAGAACTTTCTACTCAGACAGTCAAAAGGGTGAAATACTAAATGGAGTTCTGCAGGTTGAAAGGACACTAGACAATTATGTGCCTGAAGCCACATGAAGCAATAAAGATCTCTGGTCATGACAATGACATGATCAAATATAAATACCAGTACAATTTTTTTTTTTTAAGATTTTATTTATTTATTCCCCACCCCTCCTTGTTTTGTACTCACTAACTCTCTGTTCAGTGCCTCTTCTTTTTAGGAGGCACCTGGAAGCCAACCTGGGACCTCCCATGTCGGAGGGAGGTTCCCAATGGCTTAAGCTACCTCTGCGCCCAATACTATCGTATTTTGATTTATAACTCTATTCTTTACTTCCTACAGAATTTAAAAGGCAAATATATAACATGTAATGATAAATCAATGGTTTTGGACTACATAAAGGTGGGGGGCATGAAGGGGTATGGGAACATAATTTGTATGCTACTAAAGTTGTTAAACTGGTATCAAAGCAAAACTGTTACAGATTTAGGGTGTTAAATTTAATCCCTGTCAGGGGAGCAGATGTGACTCATGATGTTCAGCGCTTGCTTCCCATATGGGAGGTACCAGGTTTAGTTCCCAGTAGCTCCTGAAAATACAAAAAACAAGCAAAACAAACGAAAAAATCAACTCATGAAAGCTGATGTGGCTCAGTGGTTGAGCGTCAGCTTCCCACAAATGAGGTACTGGGACCAATCCCTGGCCTCCAGTACCACAAAACAAACAAACAAACAAAAAATCAATAAGCTATACTGGATAGGATCTAAGAATATAGGAAAAGACATTAGTGGAACATTTAAAAAATTAGATAAAGAATAGATAAGCTCTACATCAATATTAAATTTCCTGAATTTGATAACTGCACTCAAGGTGATTACTTAAGTGAATCTTTGTTGCAGAAAATGTACACAAGTATTATGTGTTCAAGGAATATGATATGTGCAACCATCTCTCACATGTTCAGAAAACAGAAAGATAGATATATATATAATAGATAGAATGACATAGCAAAGATGGCAAAATGTTGAAATTAGTGGATATGGGTATTTGGAGGTGGGGTGGGAGCATGATGGAGTTCTCGGAATGGAGCCTGTATTATTTTTGCAACTGTCCTGTAAGTTTTAAATAACTTCAATAGAAAATAGTAAAAGAAAATGAAAAACAAAAAAAAAACACACAAAAAACAAACCCACAACAAAGCACTATAATCCTTTTTAGGACATACACTTATGAAAATTGAAATTGATATGTATACGAAATAAAAATAATAAAAACATTTTGTCATAATTTGCCTCAATTTGTGCCTAAGCCATGCACAACTTGAAGACAGGTGAAATTAGGAGCCACATTAGCTACTACCCTTAGTTTTAAAAATGATGGTTGTAATTTATTAGTTTTCCACAAAACTCTATTGTTGGGAAGCGGATGTGGCTCAAATGGCTGGGTGCTCGCCTACCACACAGGAGGTCCCAGGCTCTGTTCCTGGTGCCACTGAGAGACACAGACAGCAAATACAAACAACAGCAGGGGGTGTGATAAATGAAAAACTACCAAAAAAGAAAACCCCATTCTATTGTTGAAGAGTTGAAGCTACCAGGAACAACCATTTAGTTCTGAAAGGTTTATGTTCAAGGGTCTTTATTTATTTTTTTAATTGATTTTGTAATAATATTACATTAAAAATATATATGTAAGGTCCCATTCAACCCCACCCCCCCACCCCTCCTCTCCCCCCCCCCCCAGCAACACTCGTTCCCATCATCATGACACATCCATTGGATTTGGTAAGTACATCTTTGGGCACCACTGCACCTCATAGTCAATGGTCCACATCATGGCCCATACTCTCCTCCATTCCATCCAGTGGGCCCTGTGAGGATTTACAATGTCCGGTGATTGCCTCTGAAGCACCATCCAGGGCAGCTCCATGTCCCAAAGACGCCTCCATCAAGGGTCTTTAAAACTAAAAAACTAGATGTGGAGCACAAACCAGTAAACTTCTTGTCATAACAGAATTCTTTGAAGACGTGAACTGATAGCACAAGGCTTAGGACTTACACAATTAGCTTCAAGTTATTTTTTTATTTTTTAAATGTTTTCTTATTTAAAAAGGAAAAGGTGTAAGGGGGGGAGTATAGAATGTGATCATATTTTCCACTACTTGCCACTACGTGGAGGATAAGCAACCAGAATTTACCACTAGAAAGCCATGATCTTTGCTGAAGCAGATTAAAATAAGAGCACTACACCCTGGAAAAGACTGCATACAGAAAGAAATTCTACATGGGGTTCTGGGCATATTTATTAAAATTTGCAGTTATAAAGAAGCAGACAGTCTAGTCAAATAAGATTTTGATAATAATTGGCTAAAATTTTTGGTAGCTGGTACAATTTTACATAAAGTTGTGTTCTATTGAAAGTATCAGTATCTTATGTTAACTAATATTCCTCCAAGTTAAGTTAAATAAGAGGGCCAAGAGGAATCCTAATGATTCCTGACAAAGGAAAAATGGGGGTGAGAAAGCCAGTAACATAACGTTTTTGGATTTAGAGAGATCATCTGATATTATGTCTGTCAATATCAGGCTTCACTTTTCCTACATTTACCTATCACACAGGGAAACTTTGAGCTCTAAATTAATTTAACCTCAGTTTTCACGAATGGTTTAGAGAGGATGAAGAAAAATTTGATAAAATAAACTCAGAATGACTGGAACTAGAAACAAGTTCCACATCAAAGGTGTGCAATTTAGGGGTCTATGAGTGGCAGAGAGGGCTCCTGAATATTACCAGCACGTTTATACTTATTTATCTTTAGAAAAGAAGTAAACTTTTTAAAAAAGTTTTCTAACATAGACAATGTTCAAATATAAGTATGTGACAGTAAGAGAGGCTGTGAAAACCTTTAGTATAAATTTACTAACAAAAAAATTTAAAAACAACATTTATGTTCAGCATTTGTCTAGCAAAGTTTATTTTTGCTTTTCACAAAATGAATGGAGAATCCATCTGGATTGTCAATTATCTAATGCATTTAGCCTAAAAAAGATGAAATATAAACAGGCACGTTTAAAATGAGTGACAAGGAAATAAAATTTTAATAACTTGGTTCCCAGTATATGATCAATTTGAAAGGTAATTCGCAATGTTGAAATGAGCATTGTTATTTGTCAGGAACTTTCTCAAGATTGTAAAAAAGTCTTGTTATTTCTTTAGATGACAGGGTCAAAGAGGCCAGACTTAATCTAGACAGCTAGGGCTGCAGCATGGATGCAACCAAACGTTTAATAGATCAATTACGACAGCAAAATTAATTTGAACTGTAGACATTTTCAAAATCAGCAAAATAGTCCGATGTGTAAAACTGGGAACTGCAATAGCTTTTTCTGAACACGTGCTCCAAATACTTTAAGCAAGAAGGAAAACCAATGAGGTTTTAGGCATCACACAGTTTTTCGTATTAATGTCTGCAGCTTTCAGCGTTAGGACCAAGTTACCCATGGCAGGGCCCATGGCAGGGCCCAGAACATGAGGCAGTGGCACGTAAGCAGCATTTTCCGTTGTCATATTTTAGTAAAAGCCCGGCAAACGATAAACGCGAACGGCCCGATTCACATCTTCCTTGCCCCTCCAACCCTCCTTTAAGAAGATGGTTGTAATTCTGGCGGGACCTGGGGAGAAATACGGTGGTTCTGGGAGGGAAGCACGAGTGCGTGGGTGTGTGAAAACACTGCAGGAGTGGGTAGCAGGACGTGATCACCGAGTGGAAAGCAAGCATGATGCCTCTTCTAGGGCGGCAATGTACTGCGAGAAGTGGTTGCTGTGCATGACTAGGGCCGGCGTGCGGGGAAGGCGATGGTGGCTGCAGGGCAGGGCGATCACGGGGGAGTCCCCGTTACGGGGCAGCACTTGTGGCCGCCTGCGGTGAACGATTAGGGAGCAACGAATGATTAGGGCGCGACACTAAACCCGGGAAATCCAGACGCAAAGGGAGAAAAGGGCGCCGAGAAACAGGGTTATTATGGGATGGCGGAGGGGGGCTTCCAAGGGAAAATTGTGGCATCTTTCTTACCCGCCAATTGCTGTACAGTCTCTTCACTCGCCGGTAATAAGCGTCCTTGTCCAGAGTCACAGCCATAACCCCACACGCCGCTCCTCCTCGGTTCGGAGAATCACGCGAGGTCCCGGCTCCGCCACCCGCTCTCGGCCCCGGAATCCCACACTCCCCCAGTGACCCGGAAGTATCGACCTCAAAGAGGCCTTTCCGCTTCCGGGTTACCGCAGCGTTTGGAATTTTGTTTTTTAAAATCCTCCCTCCGGAGTTTCGGAGGCAGGATAGAAAGTAAGGGAGTGAGGAAATCAACAAAGTGTGCAACGCAGTAAGTGCAGGTTTTCGCGGGGATTTCTTGTCAACTCAGCCGTACACGCGTTACGCCATCACGTGATGCCCTGTCCCCGCCCTTAGCCTGGCGGCGTTTTCCTGGAGCTTGGAGATGCAAAGGTGAAAGGCTTAGGTGCTTTCTCTGCCACACACTAGCTGCTGCGCGCGAGCGTAGTAACCCCACCCGATCGGTAAAAAGGGGGAAAAGAGCGGAATCTAGCGTGGGGTGGAGGCGAAAGATTTCACCGTAAACGGGTACGCTCCTCTCCTAGGAATGGTGGGGAAGCAAAAGTCTGCTGCCTCGGGGCTTGGAAGGATCTTCGGAGCAATGACGATGGGTCAGGGACTCCACACGGGGACACAGCGATCAAACTAGAAAGACAAGCCCGCCCTCCTGTGAAACTACGATCTAAATTATAGAGGAAACGAAAATAAAGTGCCCAGGCTTCATCTGAGCGCTGGGATGGCAAGGGGGAGGACTGTGGGTAACAGCTAGAGGGACTCCAAAAATTTTTACCTGTTCTTTCCCACTACTCCCCCTCTCTTTTGATAGTGTCTTTCTAGTCAGACAGTCTTGCTGGAATTCATGAAAAGTGACACCATTGGCTCCCCCGAAAGCACCATTATTTCAATTAATCAGAAACAAAAGGTATGTAGTTCTTGAAAGATTTCCTTGTCTCTTTTAAGAACTTAAAAAAAATTTTTTTTTATTATTTTATTTTTTTTTCTCTGAAGAATTTTTAAGAGTGATTCAGGAACAATATTTTTGCCTACAATTTACCTTCAATCATTCCCTTGCCTTTAGCAAGATGTATGTACTATATTTGTATATATACCCTTTAAAGGAATACAGAATTGACAGGCCTATCCAAGGTGACATCAGGAACTTTGGGAAAGTGGTGCTGGAATCAGCCACCAACTTATATTGGGTGTGAGCAAAAACAAGGGAAGAGTGGAAAAGGATTAACTTAAATTTATTAATGCCAAGGGGAAGGAAGGTAACAGTTCCTGACCCTCCAGCTGTATCCACAGTTCGGTCAGGAACAGGCTCTGCCAGAGGCTAGGGCCAGCGCTACATAGTCTGTGGTTAATAGAGGTGTCTAGGGAGGGGTGAGTGCACCAGCAGCTCTAGTCTCCATTCCTTCCCCAGAAATGAGGAAGTGGTCATGTATTATTTTAGAAGTTCCCCTGCCCACCCAATCCTCTCAAACTTGGGAGCAATCAGGTACAAGGTTTTTTGTTTTTGTTTTTCTTTTCCACCTCCTGGAGTCCTCGGTTTCCCCACATCTCCCCGGTCCCTCCCACTTTTCCATAGTCCAAGGGCCAGAGTAAATGGAAGTACAGCAGCCACCCAAGCAATGGGGACCATGCTGTGGCTTCAGTCATCAGCATCTTCACTGGAGTCTGAGTTGGCTGGCATCATAGGATCATCAATGAGTGAGAAGTCCCTTTCTGAGCTATCATAGCCCTGAGATAAATCATCATCATCTTCCTCATCCTCATCGTCATCTTCCTCCTCAGGTTGCAGTGGTGGCAACCGCAAAGCAGTGCCCGAGGTGGTAGTCGCTGGTGAAGGATAGCCCATGGCTCTCAGGCCTGGATGGTGATGGTGGTGATGGTGGGGGTGAGGGTGGTGGTGGTGGTGGTGATGAAGCATGGTGCTGGAGTCTACATGAGGGGATGATGCTGCACCACCCATCACAAAGGGCATAAAAGGCAAAGATGCAGAAGTGGCACTGCTGTGACCCAGAGATGACACAGACTGCAGGCTACTACTGCTGTGTTGGAAGGTGTTATGCAGAGACAGGGACCCAGTGCCTCCACCCTGCATCAGGGCCATCATCTTAGAAAGGTCTGGTCGCATCCTACGGGCCCGTTTCTTGCTGCTCTCTGGTGCAATAGGCCCTGGCAAGACCCGATTGAATACAGTTTCAGCGTGGTGACCCTGGGAAGAGAGAAAAGAGGAGAATAATAAAAAGAAAGGGGGTAAAGAAAGGAAAACAGAAGTCAAGAGTTCTAGCTTGCATATGATCTTTCACTGAGGTTTTTTTTAGGAGGGACAAAACAAGTACAGTCAGACCAGGCTTGATGGTAGTAATAGGGAAAAGGAAATGCTGGATTAAGGTAACCGAAGCATTTTGGTGCTGAAGCTAAGATCAAGGATTTGATACTGATACTTTTGTGAACTAGGAATTTTCACTTTTTTCCATGACTACATTGTACCTTTACTCCAACCAACCATCTCACCAATGTTTACTTTTGTTAATAAGGGGTCTGGGAAAGCTGGCGAATGGATCAGTACAATGATGGCATGTTGTTCACATTTTCTTACCATGTGAACTGCAGCACAATGATATTAACATTTACAATGTTTTTTCCTTTATCATATCAGAGAAGGATAAATTCAGGGCAAATCTGATTAAGACTTCTGATAGAACACCAAAAAGACTGTGCATAGCTCCTCACCAAATTTAATATAAAATATGAATTTTTCCCATTGATAAAAACTTATATATTTGCTGAATTTTAAACGGCTTCTTCTAGAGGTTCTAAAGGCAAATTCTAACTAAGTTCATTAAAGCTAAAACAGTTATTTTTGGTGCCTCTTCTTTGCTATCGGCTTAAGCTCAGTACTGCGTAAACTGGCATTAAATTCAGACAATTGGTAAATGTGTCTCCAGATTCTATTCTCAATCTAAGCAGAACACCTAAAATAGAAATACACATTTTTGGCTTGCATAAACTTTTAAATACTTCTATTGGCACCACTCTTTTAGCCATCGGTTTTAACCGTATTAACCCTTCTTATTACACTGTTCCCTTGGAGGCATAGAACATTTAAAAAATTTTCCATGGTAACACTATGTGAAACCCACAGCATAAAACTGAATGAGCTTCATAAATACACCTCACAGATAAGTATATTATGTGCAAGATAATGTTCTCCTTGGAATTTGTTAAATGCAAAAGATATGGTTTATTTGAAACTTAATTTTTAAAAGGATATATGGCATAGTTAAAACATGGATATATTAACATTTATAGAGGGAAGCGGATTTGGCTCAACTGAAAGAGGGTCTGCCTACCACATAGGAGGTCCAGGGTTCAAACCCAGGGTCCCCTGGCCCGTGTGGTGAGCTAGCCCATATGCAGTGCTGATGCACGAAAGGAGTGCCCTGCCACAACAGGAGTGTCCCCCCACATAGGGGAGCTCCACGTGCAAGGAATGCAACCCTCAAGGAGAGCTGCCCCATGCGAAAAAAAGCGCAGCCTGCCTAGGAGTGGCGCCACACACACGGAGAACTAATGCAAGATGATGCAACAAAAAGAGGCACAGATTCCCAGTGTCGCAGACAAGAATGCAGGTGGACACAGAAGAACACAAAGCAAATGGATGTAAAGAGCAGGCAAAGGGGGGAGAGGGGAAAGAAAGAAAAATAAATCTTAAAAAATTTATAGAAAAGATCAAATGGGAAATGATTATAATAAGTATACAGAACTGCTAATTGATTTTAAGTGACTTTTTTACTCAAACCAAAAATATAACTATTGCACAAAGTAAGGGAAACAAGTCAAAAGACAGTTCCACAATTATATTTTTGGAGAAAAAGAAGAAACTACAAGTACTTAATCCACCAAAAGGCTACAGCCAAGCTAAAAGGATAAATACATTTAGAAATAATGGAATAATATAACGATAAAAAATGTTATAAATTGTAAAACATGGTTTCCCATCCTTTTTTCCATTACTGGCATATTATTAATGATTCTCAAT
The DNA here is from genome assembly GCF_030445035.2 of Dasypus novemcinctus. NCBI lineage: Eukaryota > Metazoa > Chordata > Mammalia > Cingulata > Dasypodidae > Dasypus > Dasypus novemcinctus. The sequence continues at coordinate 95,445,590 of NC_080675.1, read as the reverse complement.
TTCTTATACGTTGGAAAACCCTATGTCTGTTTTCTTTGGTAGAGCCTTAATTATTTCTAAAACATATAGGGAACCAAAACTTTGAGAGTATCTGGGGAAGTGGATGTGGCTCAATTGATAGAGCATCTGCCTACTATATGGGAGGTCCAGGGTGCAAACCCAGGGCCTCCTGGACCATATGGTGAGCTGGCCCATGCGCGGCGCTACCACACGCAAGGAGTGCTGTGCCACGCAGGGGTGTCCACTGCGTAGGGGAGCTCCACGCACCAGGAGTGTGCCCTGCATTGAGCCGCCCAGCACAAGAAAACGCAGCCCGCCCAGGAGTGGCACCGCACACATGGAGAGCTGATACAGCAAGATGACGCAACCAAAGAGAGACACGGATTCCCAATGCTGCCGAGAATACAAGTGGACACAGAAGAACACACAACAACAGGGGTGGGGGAAGGGGAGAGAAATTAAAAAAAAAAAAAGGAGTATCTGCTCCAAAACTCTCTTTTTAAGGATGTGGAAATTGAGAGGTTAAAGAATTTGTCAGCAATAGCTTATTCAGTAGAAGATCAGGATAAGGTTCTGAATGTTCTTTCCAATTCCTCTTGCTAATTCTTATTTTTTAATATGCTTCAAATAAATGTACTAAAGTTAGTTTTAAGAATTTTATGCTCTTCTAGAGACAAAGATACCACAGGGCTAAAGAACACCAATGATAATACCCTGGTTTCCTTATCTGAGTTGATGATAATTGCACTCAGAAACATATAGTGCAGAAAAGATACATAACATTAATTTCCAGCTATGATCTACACTGAAAAGGCTTGAAATATTGCATTTAGCATGGAAATAAAGTGGCAATTCCTCAGTCTCTCTCACCTTTTTTCCATTCCTAGAGTTAGCTGCCTGTATTGGTTCCATTCCCAAACAATTCAATTCTGCCTTATTGTTTTTTTTACATCTCTGCCACTTCTGTTTTCTGCGATCCTCCATATACTGCAAAAGAAAAGTTTCAGTCATACTAAAGGAATAAAAATCTATGGCATAATTATTAAGGTACTGTGTCTTTTGACATTAAATGCTTATTGCATGGAAAATAAAGGATTAAAGGATTAGTCCTAATGGAAAACTGCCATCAAGAGTAGCTCAAAAAAAGAAAAAAGAGTTGGTTTATATACTAGCAAATAACTATGTTTTTACTTCAAAAGTACTTTAACATTATTTTATCTTTATCTTGATCCTCACAACTCTGTGAGGTAGAAGAATGGGTACTATTACTGTTATTTTGCAGATGCAGAACCAATGACATAATATGGCATGCTCTTTCCCTCATACAACTTAAATGTGAAGGGAATGACTTTAAATTCTGCTGGATGGAACTGCCACTCACCGCTAGAAATCGGGGATCAACAGCGAACTCTGGATGACCCTGTAACCACATCTCCAGTTCAGCCCGGCGAGGGGCATCCTCACCCACCAGCAAAGTACCATCCACCTTATTGATGACAGGGATCCGGGTCTCCAGGTCCACATCAAGGTGATTAGGCTCTTCCATGCATTCCACCTCCAGCTGCAAACCCAGAATCCACCCCCATGAGCACATACTCTTCTTTGGGACAGGAAGGAAGGGGGAGCAGAGCCAATGACAGTCATAAAATAACTCTATATAATCTTCCAGTCCCTCAATCCCAACTGTTGTCATCAATTACTGAGAATTAAAAGATCATATCTAATCATTTAATAAGAATTTCTCTACCACTCACCTCCACTAGCTTCTTTCTGTTCCCCTTCTTCTTATTAAACAGTGGATGTCCATCTCCCACTACTCCATTAGCCATCAACTTGTGCTTTTGGAATGTTAACTTCAAACCTTCCTCCTACAAAGACACCCCACCCACCCAAGATATCATATGGCACATATATTTTTTTTATTTATTTAATTTATTATTTTTTCTAAGTACTGGGACTGGGGATTGAACCTGGGACCTCATATGTGGGAAGCCAGCACTCAACCACTGAGCCACATCAGTTACCTTGGCACATGTTTTTAAAGTAAAGTTTGGAAAGTAGACATGGCTCAAGTGACTGAGAACCTGCCCACCACACGGAAGGTCCTGGGTTCGATTTCCAGGGCCTCCTGGAGAAGGCGAGGTGGCGCAATGGACAGGCATGGTGAGCTGAGGCAACGAGACACAAAGAGGAAAGACAATGAGAGACACACCAAACCAGGGAGCCGAGGTGGTTCAAGTGATTGAGCACCTCTCCCCCACGTGGGAGGTCCCAGGTTCGGTTCCTGGTGCCTCCTAAAAGAGAAGATGAGTAAACAACAAGGAAGGGGCGATAAATAAATAAATCCTAAGTAAATTAATAAGGTTTAAGCCTTGGGGAACCTGAGCTTAAGGTCACCCTCTGGCTGAAAGATTGTGAGAACACAGACCATCTAACTAAAGGGAAGGGATTGGAAATATAAAAACACATATTTTTCCTTAGAAATATTTTATCTTTTGTTTTGTTTTTTTAAGGTACCAGGCCTGGAGATTGAACCCGGGACCCTGCATGTGAGAAGCCGGTGCTCAATCACGGAGTTATACCAGCTCCCCTGAGTCGGTTTTTTCATTTGTTTGCTTGCTTATTTTTAAGAGGTACTGGTGATTGAACCCGGGACCTCATACATAGGAAGCAGGCACTCAACCACCTGCGCTACATCTGCACCCAGATTTCATTTCTTGATCTTGTGCCCCTCAGGTAGTTTTAACAGAAGAAGAGTTTATCTCAACAACACCCAATGCAGGGTAATACTCCCTACCTGGTGTCTCAGTATTAGCATGGCAATTCATCACAGGGGCACGGGCTTAGATCTAGAAATGAGTCACCCGAAAGGATCCTTTAGTCAACTACATTTTCTTTGAAAAATACCTTTTCATATAGTCCTTAGGTGATATAAGATCCCTCTCCTTACTTGAATGACTTTCCCTAAACTGATCTTTGTGAATTCTAACATTTTTACCCCTCTCATTTTTTCAAGTTAGCTAACCAAATGGGTTCAGTAATCTGTTAGTAAAACTAGTTAACAAGGACCACAGCTTCCTTCCCCCTTTGCAAGGCCAAAATGATGAACTTACATCTTTGATCTGAACTGTAAACTCCTTCTCATCCATGCCTCGGCGAAGTTTGGTGAACTGGGCTGCTGCTGTGCTGACTGCTGACACTTCATCCTCTGCCATGGAAGCTGCACTGCTGCTTCGGGGCGTGGGGACTGGCGAGTCACCGAATTCTCCTGGGGTCAATAAGGGACTGTCTAACAAGTGGTTTCCTGGCCCCAAGATTCCTCCCGTTACCATTTCCTGACTCCGGCGGCTAGAAGGCCACTTCCCTGAGAGTACAGCCTGGCAGACGAGGTCAATACGGTTTATCAGGACACGATCCTGATTGGGAAAAAGAAATCAATACTGGTTTTAGAGCCTGAGTACAGATAATATCATCCTGTGACAAACAATAATGCTGTTATTACCAGGATGGATAAAAGAGCAGGCTGGCCACCACTTCATGCTCTAAGGCAGAAAGGAAGGAGGTAAAACTATCAGATTCCTGTTAAGTCCAATGGAAAGAGTTCCACGAAAAATCATGTAGCACTAAACACAATTAATAAAGAAACCTAGAACCATTTGTTACTTGTTTCTTATATATAATGCTAGCCTTTACTTCTAGACTCTACATGTCCAGGAATGAGGCTGTTACCTTGGGCCACTCAGAAGCTCTTTGTCTCTCCTGAAGCAGCAGAAGCTCAGGGGTCATTTGTTCTCCATCTTCATTTGGGAATCCATCTTGGGACATTGTGAGGGATAGGAGACTTTCTTCATCATAGAGCTTTGAGTGGGACCGGTCAGAAGCTGGAGATCATGGCAAAGATAACAGAATAAAGTTATATAGGACTGTTATTATATGGGCCATGAGTGAAGGCCCTAAGAATAAAAGATATCTTTTGACAACTATATCGAATCAAAATCTGCGTCTCACACAGGATGCATTTAGAAAAGGGAAAGAGCAAAGAAGGAAAATAGGGAAGAAGGCAAATAGCCTGTCACATGCACTCACTTAGCTTCTCTTCTTTCTCGTCCTCACTCTCATCAGTGCTGGAGCTGGAACTGGATGAGGATGAGGAAGAAGAGGATGATGGTGACAGCTTGCTCAAGTCCAGTTCAGAGTCTGAATCGTCCTCATCCTCTAGTTTGACTGGTGGAACACTCCGGGAAACCAAAGGGGTAGTATCAGAGGGGGCAACTCGCATCTCATAGTCTTGTGGGGTTGGTCGGCTCCTGGTTACCACCTCATGCTCTAACTTTAAGGTCAGACATTCCAGACTGGGAACCTGGACAGCTGTCTCCTCGGGTGGCTTTTCAACAGGAGCATCTGGGCGCAGGGACAGTGGTGAGGCAGTGTGAGAGGTATACTGCTGGTGTAGCAGTGGAGTAGAGCAGCGTGACAGGGATGGAGCTGGTGCTCCTGCCTGATGGTTCTGCATATAATTCATACGGGCAGCCAGAAAAGAAAAATCTGGGTCCTGCATGATGTTGCAGTCTGTTTGGCTCACCCCATGGCGGGCTGCCCCTCGTAGAAGTTCCCCATCATGCCGAACGTGCTCCCACCATTTTGGCAATTCTGGGCCCGGGGGCTGACACAATGCCAGCCGATCTTCCAAAAGCGGGTGGCATAAAACTTGTTCTCGTAAACGCCGTAGCAATTCAATACGGTAGAGAGTCCGTGAGGCCCTCTCCTCAGTGATGGGCTCAATGAACAGATTTGGGTCTGGGGGTTCTGCAAGAAGAGATAGGGGTGAAAGGAGAAATGAACTAAGAGTTGTTCTATTGTCATCTACCTACTCACCCAAGTCTCTCCATGTCTCTCTTACCATCTCCAGCTGCTGGGGGTAGGCGGCACACCTGGCGGCACATGGCCACAAAACCATGGAAGTACTTGGTAAGGCTTTCATCTGTTTTTTTGTCTAGTCGGGCAAAAGTGCGGAAGCGATCCCAATGGAACTGCATAGTGTCAGGGTCATACTCCACTCCAAAAGTAGACACTACTCGATAGAAATCAGTTTGTTCACGCCTTGTCCATCTACCAAGGGATGGAAAATATGGGAACAGTGATCAGGAAACGCATAAAAACTGTTTACTTCTTAGTTTGGCTTAGAATACCTAAAAACACACAACCCAAGTATGACAAAAATTAAAAAGTAGAGACAAAAACCAAAAATGAAAAAAAAAGCAGCCCAGGAAACAACGGAAGAGGCAATATGTGGTACTATATCACATGCAGAACTAGCAAGCTGAGGAGGGGAGGAATGATGCAAGCAAATAACTCAATGTGAATGGCTACACAGGAGATGTACTTCAGAGTTATAGTAATGCACACAATGAGATTTTAAGTCCTAGAGGTGTAACAATTCAAGGCAAAAAGATGGCCTCTCTGAAGCAAATTCTAAATAAATCCTTCCTAAGGTATTTTTCAATGTAGGGCCCATAGCTGAAAAAACATGCTTATACAACTCAGCCCAAATTCCCAGCCACATTTTACCGTTGCTGTTTCTCCCGCCGTGCAATTTCTTTTAGCTTAAAGGCTGCCTCACAACGCCGCCGCCGCCGGTCCCCACGTTCTGCAGCCTCTATCTTCATCTGTTCTCTCTTATAGCTGCGTTGATAAGCTGTTACCAGACGCCGAAGCCTAGCAGTCAGAGCAGAGCCTGGAGGCCAGAATAGATGGCCTGGCTGTTGGGTCACCTGGGCTGTGGGAAGCACAGTAGAATGAACAGGTAATACAGAAAGAGTAGTAGGGATGATACTGGTATTTCAACCCACCAAAAGCGAAGTTCTTAGAAACCCCAGGATAGGGGAGAATTCAGTCAGTAATTCTCCAACCCCACCACCACACCACAAAAAATTGTACTAATTGACCAAGAAGTTTACCTTCATCTCCATCAATCACTGAGATCTCCTCATCCATCATCATCAAGGGATCACCCTAGAGAAGGAGATCCACCCCACAGGATGGAGGGGGAGGGAAAGGGGGGAAGTTGTCACACTGAAATCACTTTTCTTGTGTTGTGTCCTTCTATGGCACCAAGGGATCAAGAAAAATGTCCAATGAAAGGAACCCTCACAAGATTTGGAAGCAAGCAACTAAGAAAAGAATAAAAAAGTAAAGTCTAAAAGGTCAGTTCTTATTAATGGCTTGAAGATAATGGAATTATCCTTTAAGATCAGGTATTATCCTTCAAGATCAAGCTTGTGTCCCATGTCTTCCAGAAAGCCATCCCTGATCTCCCCCAGCTGGCATACAATCCTTTGCATTAATACTTTATATTCTCAAATGGTAATTATTTTCCATTTTGTATTATAAATTAATCATGAATGAAAGAAGAGATCAATATACTTCAGGATTCAAAGAATGGGAGAAGACTTAGTGCTTCAGTAATTAGGAAAACCTAGACTCAAATAAGAATGCCTTACCTCATCATCTTGGTCCTTTGGGGGACCCTGGAGTGGTTTATATTCAGGATCTTCACAATCCTTATCAAAATCAACCCTAAAATTATCCAGAGGTACAAGAAAATGTTTATATATTATCTATCACTAAGAGGAACCTAGGATGAAGACCTAGCCAAACATATCATTCTGCATACAAAAGCCTTTTCTTTCATGTTTGCAGGAAGGCCAAGCCAGATGCTAAGTTTGGGTCAGTTAGATACAACATTCAATAGAACAAAGAACTCAAGAAAACTCTAAAGTGCCACTCTAAAGAGCTTGAATTTGAAATGAAGCACTTTGACCAGCAAGTCCTTTCTCTAGATAGCCCTTTTTATGATTTAACCCATCTCCCATACCACCCCTCCACCAACTATTTGCTTATTATTTCATTTGAATGATCCATGCATTTTTGTCTATTTTTCACTAAAATGATCTATTGAACAGAAGGGTGACATAACAAATGATTTGTAACGAATACACGACCCAATTTCCTTTGAGGAACATAAGTGGGTCCTACACTAAGCAAACTAAGGCAGTGATCATCAAAGAGAAATCTGTCCATTGCAAAGGAGTGAATATTCATAAAATAATACAACTATTTCACATACCCCTCAGGTCTCCACATGAGAAGTTATGTTAAACTCACTGGCACCAGTCCAGGGCAACACTGCCCTATCTGGTGGCTCAGTATTAGCATGGCAACTCATCATCAGGGCATGTATCCAGGCACAGTAAATGCCTTTGTGTGTCAAGCATCATTGGGGGATGATAAACAAAGACTAAAATTCCCTGAAGCTCTTCTATATAAGCTGCTTGACAGGGCTGTCTGGCCTTCATCCTTCAAGAGAACCAGTTATCCTCTCAGCTACTATGACAGTACAGAAGACCCCTGTAAAGCAAATTCAGTAGTACATCAAACAAGTCATTTGAAAGTAACATAAATTTTCATCTTTAGCTGTACCTTATAGTAATATGTGATTTAGGCCAGTTTTTAAGAGTCCTTTCTTCTGGTACCACTCTCAGCTAAGGGTTTATCACTCATGAGAATCAATAACCACCATTAAAAACCCTACAGGTTCAATCAAGGCTAAAGGTATGTTATCTTTTAGCACAAGCAACTAATACCTTTCATAGGGTAGACTTAAAACTTTAAGAATACTAAACACCAATGCTTACCCTTCTACTATGTCAGAGAAATTATCTAACACTCGATGTTCTGCTGCAATGGCCTTGTCATCTGGCCGACCAGCCTTTTCCAGGAAGCATAAGGCTGGGTCTGCTCTCATGGTATTATATTTCTCATAGCCTAGAAATAAAAGAGCCATATGTTGAAAGAAATCAGAGATTCATTTTGCCTACCTGAGATTTATGCTTACTTTCTATGTTGCTGGAATATTTAGATTATATAGGTTACTTTGCCCATATGAAAAATAGTTAAAATGTTAACTTGGACAGCTGTTGGGTTATATTACTGTATTTAATATTTTCTTAGGAATTTAGAGTCACATCAAGTTTCATAACTAGTGACTGATGACAGAAATTTAATCAAAGACTCTACCATATGATAAGATTTGCATAGCCATTTAACTGGTAAATCTTTCTATCATTGTTCTTCGCACACATATGGGGAAACCAAAATAGTCAAATAATTTAGGTTTGTGCTACAAATTTTCAAATAAAGGATAAGAAACTTGCACCTGAAAGCAAATAAGCACTCAGTGAATGTACGATGAATGCTGAAAGAATGAATCCAGATGTTTGGATTCTTCTAACACTCTGTCTCATAAGCAAATCCAAGACTACAAATGCTCAATTTTTCTTATCACATTAAACTCATAAAAACATGTGGATTAAGTATCACTACTTTTAATTTATAGACATGAATAGAAAAGTAATTTAAAAAGGAAATGATAATTCAACTTTACTAAGTCACTGAGTTGAAAGGTAAGCAAACTTTTGATGCCTGGGATTTGTTATCTGGTAAATCTGCAAAAGGAATCTTTGCCCCTTTTTTGTTCTATTTTTGTTCACTCAAACATTGTTGCTCACACGTATGTCAGATTAATGGCTGAACATTTAGACAAATGGGGTATTTAGAAAATTAAAGGACATTTTCAGCAAGCCACAGGACAGTCAGACAAATTTTTTTTTACATGTTCATATTATATTTACCGAAACTGATGTAGAGATATTGAGACAACAGCTTTCAAACAAGGTAACATCTGGGTTTACATTGTGGTTTATATTTTAGACTACACAATTTTCTAAATTTTTAGTTATCTTATGTTTTACATTATGATTTACATTTTAGCCTATCAGCCTCTATATATTTTTGGTGTAATTTAACATGTCTTTTATCCATCCTTGCGAACTCTTGTGGAACACTTCTGACAGTCAGACAAATTAAGCATGGCTATTATTAACAAAATGGGCAAATATTACCTGCCTTGATTTGGGGAAACTTAACTTAGACCCCAATGCAAATAGAATGGTAACAGTGATTAGAGAACAGATGGGAGGTTCCCTACCTTGGGATTTAACTATCCAGCTGGTCTTTTTAAAACATCTATTTATAGAAACTAACTGTTCTGCTCTGACTATTTAAGAATTAGTTTCCCACCTGAACATAAATTTATTAAAAGATCAATAAGATGACTGAGTTATTGCTCATGAGCATTTTGCCATATGTTCCATCAGTGGATATAAATCTTTATTGGGGAAGGAACAGGCTAAGAGAAGGTACCTACCATGCTTAAAGACTCCAATGAGCAGGGACTTGTCAGCCTCACTGTCCCACCACGTTGTTGGAACCTCCAGCTGATCCACTACTGGGAACCATATATCAATCTCACTAAAGGTATAAGAGGGCAGGATCAGCAATGCAGGAAATTAAAATGATACTCCCTAGAAAGATTCTTATAGAGATCTCCCTTTTTCAACTGACTTAAATACTCATGTGTTGTCTGCCCTATTTCTCTTACTAGAGGCTAAGAATCAGATTAAATCACAGGTATGTCATTACAGATTTTAATCACAGGTTTATCAAAAATAGTATAGATATGATAAAAGCAAACCAATCTCTCCGGGAATAAGGCAGAGCATAAATTAATATATAGCAGAACTTTACCTGGCAATGGCTCCCCCCAACACCTTCTCTGCCTGGTCTCCAATAACCTCCTGCCTCAGGTAGTACAACATTCGTACCCGCAATAGCACCCTAGAAGAGAAGAGCTGGCTCAACAACAATGTAGCAAGTTTGGAGGTGGAAAATGCTTTAGTATTTACTAAAGTCCATCCTTACTTGTTACACTGATGCTTCAAGTGCTTCTTATAACTCTCATCTTGGAACAGAGTATCAGGGTTGTACTTCCGGATCCAATCTGCTTTATGGATATCAAAAGTGCTTTGTGACTTTACTTTTTTCCCCTTGCGTCCACGGGGCACAGGGATAGATAGACCTAGGGAAGGGGAAACATCAAAGACTTGGATTGAGAAAAACCCTTGGACCTGAAAAGGACTAGATAACCTCTTGAAAGATGAAAAATAATGAGATGATAATTACCTGAATGATTCTGCAATTCTTTTGTCTTGCCATTTTCAGCAGGGCTAATCAAGTCCCAAATGAAGCCCTTGATATTTTCATCCCCACGATAATGTAGAAGACAGTACACAAGGATGGCCCGGCAAATTGTCTCCACATCTCGCTCAGTCATACGTCGCTTGAAGCGTCCGTGAGACAAGATATCTCGCCACCGTCCCCAGCTAGAAAAACAGTAAAGGAAATTACGTGATTTATCTCTGCCACAAGAATCACACCTCCCAAACAGTGGGGGACAGAAAGATCTTAGAAAAACATGGTAACAGAATAAACTCCCTCCAACGCAATTCACATTATCCCCTTTATGGTCATAACCTTCAGTTAGGCACAAAAGGTGTCTAGCATGATGGGAGACACACTACCTCTGACTGCAAAATGGGCTCTTACCCATATACCAGAAGGTGCTTCTCCACCCGAAAGCAGTCAGTGCGCCCATATGCATGATGACGGTCATGTCGGCGGGAGCGTGGCCGCTCATCATCCTCACTTTCTAAATCAGAAAATTCCACCAGGTCATCATCTTTCAGAGTACTGAAGTGGCGGGTCTGTTTTCGTACTCTAGGTGTGTCAATCACCAAATTATTCTACGTAGAGAATACAAAAAAAAGTAACTATCTTCATGAAATGTTTGTGGGCAAGAATGAAGGCAACTGTGGATTAAAATAGTCTTGGACATAACAAATTTAGATATCCAAAGAGATTTTTCAGGAAATAAACCTAAACTGACATGAAAAAGAACTCTCAGAGACACAGAAGTATAATTAAGTGGCAGATATCCAAGAAATACTCTGGGGTTTCCTATGTAGAAAGTTTCTACAATAACCCTTTTCTATAATACATTAACATAAACCGAAGTTTAGCATGAATTAATCAGAGGAGTTGTGAAGACTCTAAAAGTCATGTCTTTTGTGATGCTTTCTACCTAAAGGAAAGAGTGAGCTCACCTTGCTATTGAGTAGATCCATGTCTAGGTCAGCCTTTTTGGCCCACTTTTGCCAAAAGTTGGGGTCATCCAGAGAAATATCTGTCCTGTTTTCTGAAGCAACAAAGCTTGCCTATTAAGAACAAAGGCACAGAATAGAGTTGACTATCACACTTTTTTTTGAGCAATGGGAAACTATCAACTACATTTTGAAAATACATTTAAAGTCTAGAGATTCCTCTATCACTGCATTTCTAGCTTCTGGCACAGATAGAACATACTTTGGCAAAGGTAGAACCTTTTCCTTCAGACTCGATGGTGATAGTGGTGGTTCGTCTTAACAAGATCTGGTCAATGTCCTCTTCACAAAACTTGGAGCCCTCATCATCTTCCTCCATTATGGCTGCATATGCTCCTTTTCTTAAGAGATCTTCAATCTCCTTCTTGGAGAACTGTTGGATCTGTTGCAAAAACCAACAGAAACATGATAAGACTACCAAGAGAATAATAACTCACTACACCGTAATACTTTAGCTATTATACTTTAAGAAATAGTAACTGAGAATCCAAACAAGGTAGATTCCTCTGCAAAAATAGCTTTTGTTTTGCTCTATCATTTTGCTGTATTACAAAAGTTATCTATTATAGACCAAAAAGACTTACTCCAGTAATGTTGCCATCCCTACCACTCATGGACTGAAGCACAGCTTTATCTAATCCCAGCTTGAGGCTAGCTTTATCAAACATCTCTCTCTCATAGGAATTACGAGTGATGAGACGGTACACCTTCACAGCTTTGCTCTGCCCAATTCGATGACACCGTGCCTGGGCCTAGTTTAAAAAAAAAAAAGGAAAGGGAAAGGGAGAGAAAATATAAAATTAGGGGGGTAGAAAATAGAAAATACCAATTCATGACTTTTTTCACATCTATAAAGCAGCCATGAGATCAACTCAAAACCAAAAGTCACTTTCAAGGTGAAATTTTTGCCCCATGATCTAGAACAGAGGTCAGCCAACTATAGTCTATGTGGCCACCATTTCTGCAGATAAAAGTGTTTTTGGAATGCAGCCACACTCACTGGTTCACATACTATCTAAGGCTGTTTTCCTGCTATAAGAATATTGTTGAGCAGCTACAACAGACACTGTATGGCTTACAAAGTCTAAAATATTTACTACCTAGTCCTTCACAGAAAAATTTTGCCAACCTCTCATCTAGACTGCAACCTGTCACTAAGAAAAACAATTCTATATTTTCTGAAAGACAAGTCTTTCTAAGACATCCTTATCCGTTGAAAAACTTTTCAGGTTAGGTAGGTAGCCCCTGAGACAATGGTTTCCTTTACCTGCAGATCATTTTGTGGATTCCAGTCTGAATCAAAGATGATGCAGGTATCAGCAGCTGTAAGATTAATACCAAGTCCACCAGCCCGGGTACAGAGCAAGAACACAAAGCGGTCTGAGTCAGGTTTGCTGAAGCGGTCAATAGCAGCCTGCCGAAGGTTGCCTCTAACTCGCCCGTCAATACGCTCATATAAGTACCTGTATGGGAATCACAGAAGAGAAATTCAAGTGACTAAGAAGAGGAACAGACCTAAAAAGCAGGCTAAGATGAATATCAGTACCTTTACGTCATCAGTTAGTCAAAAACCGTTATTTTAAGAGTGACCATGAGAGTCTTAGATACTTTATCAACCCTGGGCTCAAGTTAACTCTAATTAAACCTCCTACCCTTTGTAACTTTATGAGGATGCAGTAACCACAAAGCTAGGGATGACTTTTTTCTCACCTCCTTTGGATTAGATAATCCTCTAGGATATCTAGGCAGCGTACCATCTGGGAGAAGATCAGAACTTTATGGCCACCAGCTTTAAGTTTTGGAAGTAACTTGTCAATAAGGACCAATTTGCCAGCGGAACGAACCATGGCTTGCAGGTGGAAGTCATGAGGTATAATATGACAAGCTTCCCGAAATTCTGTTAGGATTTTTTCTTCTGCACCTACCAAGAGAAAAATCAAGCCTGATGTTGAGATCATAAGAAACATAATTAGGTTGTAGCTTAGTTGACTGACATAAGGAAGCCCAGGAAAAAAAGTAATCTGACTTGAGATCAACATTTCTCAAAAGCAGAATTTCAGTACCAAGAAATCCTAAATTATCTTTGGTTATCCAAAATATACCATGTAAAGAAGTCCTAGGATTACAATTGGGTAAAAATTATGTAAATATGCAGAAAAAGACTAGGCGGAAACACACAACCACCATTACCATCCTACCTGCAGCTAAAAAAGAAACAGCAAAATGGAGTTTAAGTAAGGAAATTTATTCAGAAAACAGAATGGCCTGGAGATTATGCAAGATCAAGGGGGTTGAAAGATATGAAGGACATTCTAACCAAGAATTTTTCTAAAAGGAAAATCCATCCCCCTTTTAGGCTGTATCAGTCATTGCATCCATCATTCCTGAGGAATATATCTGAAAGTAAACACAGATAATACATAAATTTAGGCACTTTCCAGGAATTCCCTCACCATTGATGAGATATGGGTGATTGCAGCATTTGCGCAACTCCATCATTGTATTGAGCAAATTAGGCATATTGGTATGACCTGCCCCTTTGGAAAGGAAGGAGAAATTCTTCTCCAAAATAGCCCGGTAGTATTTCTTCTGGATATTGGTCAGCTCTACTTCAATAATAGTTTCCTGTTTGGGTGCCAGGTTTTTTTCAACATCCTCTTTGAGTCTTCTCAGCATCATTGGCTTGAGAATGGCCTGTAGCTTCTGAACCTGTGTCCAATACCAAGAGAAAAAAACATCAATAACATGGGATAACATTCTCATATTATATGGAAATATGAAGAAAGAAAGTTAAGTTTCCCACTATCTGAGAAATGTAGATTTTAGACATTGCCACAGATGACGTAGGTACAAGGTTATAAGGGAGGTCAGAAAGAGGCCTGAGGCTTATGGTGATAGATATGCTTGCTTGGTACAAACTACCTTTTCTGTCTTGGGTTAGTACCTCATCAGACTTCCTACCTGTTCCTCTGTCTTGAGATCTCCGAAGTCCTTGAGGAACTCTGATTCTGAAGGAAACTGTGAAGGTTCTAAGAAATGAAGCAAGCTAAACAGTTCCTCCACAGTGTTTTGCAATGGTGTTCCTGTGAGTAATACTTTATGTTCCTAGAAATAGAGAAAATGTAAGAGTGGTGAAGTTCAAAAATACAAAGGACTTCCAGGGTTTTCCATCAAATACATAATCTTTAATTTCTTCATCTGTAAAATCATGGGACTGGACCAGATTACCACTTTAATTTCTCTTTCACTTGCTCCCTCTTTTGACAAACACAAAACATTCTCAGAAAACCCTTTGATATTATTTAAAATATTGGAATAACTTAAATAATTATAAGCAAATAAAATAATAATAATTCAAAATGATTTTCTCTAAGTACATATAGCTCTCCTCAGGCAACTCCCCACAGATATCCTTGTATGTCCCCTCTAGGAAATGTACCTGTGTTGCATTAAATATGGCCATTAATTCTTTGTAGCTCTTCCTATCAAGTCTCACCCTTTGAATCTGGGCTTGCCGTGTGAATTGCTCTGGCAAAGAGAATGTAGCAGAAGTGATACTGTGTGAATTTCAGACCCTATACCTCTAGAGACCTGGCAGCTTCTATCTTCGCCCTCTTGGAACACTGCCCTGAGCCTACCATGAAAAGAAGTCCGCTCTGGCCTCCCTGAAGATGAGAGGTCATGTGGAAGATAACCCAAGCGCCCCAGCCAACAACCTACTGACTGTCAACTGCTTCTGCCATTAATGATCCCAGGCAAGACAATCAGAAAAATGGTTAAGGGAAGCGGATGTGGGTCAACAGGTAAGAGTGTCTGCCTACCATATAGGAGAGGAGGTCCAAGGGTTTGATACCCAGGACCTCCTGGCTCGTGTGGTGAGCTGGCCCACGCACAGTGCTGCTGTGTGCAAGGAGTGCTGGCCCACACAAAACTGCAACCCACCCAAGAGTGGTGCCACACACACGGAAAGCTGATGCAGCAAGATGACGCAACGAAAAGAGACAGATCCCAAGTAATGCCTGATGAGAATACAGACAGACACAGAAGAACACATAGCAAATGGACAGAGAGAGCAGACAATGGGGGGATAAATAAATCTTAAAAAAAACAACAACAAAGAAAAATGGTTAAGCTGAGCCTGGACAAATTACTGGAAAATAATGGTTGTTATTTTAACCAACTAAGCTTTAGAGTATTTTGTTATGCAGTAATCAGTTAATACAACCCCACCTCTCCACCTGGTTGAAAACCACTGAACTTCCAATTCTAACATTTATATGATTTTCAGGTTACCAATCCCATAGGCTATACCCTCCATACAATAGGAAAGATTCTGATCCTTTTTCCTTCTTTGCTAAAATTAGGGTTATTTTTAACTCCAAAGGGAATTATAGTTATTTTAATTCCAGTTTTTTTCCCCCAAAAAAGTGAGGGGAACTCACCAGGTCCATGTGCTTGAGACTATCAAGCAGCTTGCAATTACGGTTCTTCAGTCGATGGGCCTCATCAATGATGACACAGCGCCATTCAATCTCACGAAGCTCGGGACAGTCTGACAAAATCATCTCAAAAGTGGTGATCAGGGCATCAAACTTGTATGCACCTGGGATGAGGCGTCCCTAAGATGAAGGGAGAAGGGAGAAAGTCAGAAAAGGCCTAAAATGAACCTGAATGAGGAGCTCTTCTGAATTACTCATTCTCTTTTCGATATTCAGGCAGATTTAATAGAAAATATGAACCACACCACTACTGTCTTCTACAACCCAACTTCCTGATAAACAATGCCAAGTCACTGGATATAAGATAAATTCCTTCTTCAACATACTCTCTCCTTGGGAAAATAACAGACCTCAATAGATGGGGCTGGATATTTTGACCTTGCTATATACCAACCTCCTGTATCTGTGCCCCAGATCTGAATTCCACTTTTGTGGGTTAACATTAAAACCCATAAATGATGGGCATTGCTGAAACATACAAAACAAAAATTAAAGTGAAAATAGCTATAGTACATGGTAATATTGATTACTGTTTAAAATTGACAGAAGAAACAAATAATCTTAACAAAATTGAGAACTACAAAATATAACTTGAGAAAATATGCTTTGGTTGAAATAAAAACCACAGAAGAAAACTAAAGGTATAAAAACGATTAATAAAATTTGGTATTGATAAAAAATTACTCAAATTTTTATTTCCAAATTTGCATAAAAAGGAACTGATCTCAATACAAAATTTCAGTAGACTAACAAAAAAAAAAAGAAAAGAAATGGTTTATGTTTACCACTGTATGGAGAACTGATCAAGGATTTAATGTGACTGAATGAATTCCACTCTGGAAAAAATACTTTCTTGATGAAAATTCATCAATGCTGGTAAAATTCTATTTACAACGTATGTATTAATAAATAGTCACAATTTCCACTGGATCAATATGTACACTGGGTAAAAATAGAAAAGTCAAAACATGGCCTGCTCACTGCTGCACAAGAATGCCTTCAATCACAGAGAGCCTCAATCAAAGTCTTTTATATACATGTGGCCTCTAAAACCCCAAGAACCTTGGCCCAGTCTCCCTCTCCCAAAAGAAATCCCAAGACATACAACTTACCCGTGAATCTTTGCAGTACATTTCATATTGCTGAATCATCTGTCGGCTGGCCAAACTTCCATGATACACAATAGTGTTCATCTCTGTCCATGTATTAAATTCTCGCTCCCAATTAGTAATTGTGGACAATGGGGCAATGACCAGGAAGGGGCCATGGATGCCCACATTATATACCTCCTGCAAGAAGGCAATGGACTGAATAGTTTTGCCCAACCCCATCTCATCAGCCAGGATGCAGTTCTGCCTGTAGAATCATCATGGAGAAAGAAAACCATGTCAAAATATCATCATAAGAAAAGAATAAGTAGGAAGAATCAATGTCAACAGAAGATGAATAAAAATAATCTCCGGATTGAGCCTACATCTTATGGGCCCAGTTCTGTCCTTACCTATTATACCAATTAAACAGCAGCCAATTGACCCCTTCCAACTGATATTCCCGTAACTGGTTTCTGTTTTTATACTCATGTGACAGCTCCAATTTCTTCCAGGCACTTGCCTGCGGACGATTCTAAAAATTAGGAAATTTTAGTAAATGGGGTGGAGATAGTTGCAAAATTAGGCAAGACTTACTAAGTAGTTCTAGTAACTGACATAAATTTTACAAAAATTACTTGGATTAAAATATATTAAATAATTTAAGTATATAAATTCATAATAGTATTTGAAAAATTAAAAGGAAAAAAAGAATCCACTTTTGGAGAATGCTAGGGAACTATTTCAGTATTTTGAAAACTGGTAAATAAAGGACAAGAATAAAGCATTTATTATATCTATTATAAACCAAATAATGGATGAAAAGAAGTTTCATTTTATAGAGGATTCTAGCTAATAAATGAAGAAATGATAAAATTAGAATATCACAACTTCAAAATCCTTAGAGAATTTATGGATCTAGGCAATGATCATAAATGGCTGATAACATCACAGAAGACAACCTGATGGAAGTACATGACCACCTAATGAAGCAGATTTACCAGTTTTGTCTCTACAATAGTGCTGTCTAAAACAACTTTCTGTAATGACGGAAATGTTTTATATCTGTCACTAGTGACAAGTGGGTAGTGAACAATAGAAATGTGGCCAGTATGACTGTGTAATTATTCATTTAAATGTAAATAGCCACATGTGGCAGGTGGTTACAGCTCTGACAAGTTCTACTGTATAGCATTGCTCTAGATCTAAAACGTGAAAAATAAGGGATAGACAACATGACAAAAGGTAACAAAGAGAATGCAAAGAATGCAATCAGCAAATTCTAGACTGTGGAAAACTCTACAGAATAAATCACCTAATTTCTTCAAAAGAAAATTGCAAAGAGAAGAGAGGAAAAGTGTGAGGGGGAACTATAATTAAGAGAGAGTTGAGACTTATTAACCATCAGTAGCAATATACAGACCTTATTTACATTCTAATTCACGTAATTTTTAATAAATTAGAAGACAATCAGGGAAATGTATACAATGACAGAACACTATGTGATATTAAGAATTGTTAATTTTCCAAGTGTAATTATGGTATTTCTTTTTTAGTGATTAACTGAAATATTTATAGATGAAATAAAGGAGCCTGGGATTTGTTTTAAAATCATCTGAGAAATAGGGGACTGATGGGTGGAGAATATGAAACAAGATTGGTCATGTATTGATAATAGTTAAAGCTGGGTAATGGTACTCTGGGTATATTATTTGGACCTATTTTTCAGCTTTTGCAAATGTTTAAAAATTTTCATAATGTAAAGATTAAAACAACAAAACATCTATAGAGGAAAAAAATATATCAGTACTTATTATGGCCCTTTATACTCTAAATGTACTTACCACCCTTTTGAGTTCTGGGTGCCTTGACTGGATCCGCTTAAATTCTCGAATCTTGCCCTCATCAACGTCCTCTTTCAGTTCCCATGTACTATCCTCATAGGGCAGAGAGCACCATTTCACCAGATAGTAAATTACAGGCTACAAGAGGAGAAACTGAAGTATTAAGAAGCTGCTCTATTTTCTTTACTCTGGTTAAAATATAAGCATTAGATTACA
Source organism: Dasypus novemcinctus (assembly GCF_030445035.2). Lineage (NCBI taxonomy): Eukaryota > Metazoa > Chordata > Mammalia > Cingulata > Dasypodidae > Dasypus > Dasypus novemcinctus. Next base: position 95,426,826 of record NC_080675.1, on the reverse strand, counting down.
GAATCAGATCACAAACTGTCAATATTTGAAATTTGCTGAGAAAGTCAGGCTGAACACACCTACTGTACCCTCACCTGCTGATGCATGATGATTTGCGGTTTAGATCATTCTTCAGGGTAACTTACCAGTATAATCTGTTATAAAAGTGAAATTTCTATCCAGTAGTTTCTAGAACACTGAGAACTTAAAACATTATACTCATCTTCCAAACAGATGAAAACGAAACAAACAAACAAAGAAACCACTATGTTGAATTAGGTTGAAATTAAATTCAAAGATATGACTCAGTTCCGTAGTATTACTCTCCTGGCAGCAAATGATACAGTGGAAACCAGATTACTTTTAGGAGTGAAAAACAGCTTAAACCTAAAGGAACATAGCTGAGCAGACATCTCTGGGTGCCTGAGCTCCTGTGGCTCTGAGTGAAAGAACAGTCAGAAGGCAATGAAGATTCCCTGTGAACCCAAGGTGCTAATATGAGGGAAATGGATGTGGCTCAAACAACTGGGCTCCCGTCTACCATATAGGAAGTCCAGGGTTCGATGCCCAGGGCCTCCTGGGTGAGGGCAAGCTGGTCCATGTGGAGTGCAGGCCACACGCAAAAGCACGGCACCATGCAGGAGTGCCGCCCAGCGTGGGAAAGCTGCCCCACACAGGAGTGCCGGCTGATGTGGAGAGTTGGCAAAGCAAGATAATGCAACAAGAGACACAGAAGAGAGAAAATAAGAAGATGCAGCACTAACAGGGACCTGCGGTGGCACAAGAGAGTAATCACCTCTCTCCCACTCTGGAAGGTTCCAGGATAGGTTCCCGGAGCCATCTAATGAGAATACAAGCAGACAAAGAACAAAGAGCAGACAATGGGGAGAGTGAGGTGAATGGGAGAGAAATAAATAAAAAATAAATGTTAAAAAAAAAAAAAAAGACACCCTAGTGAGGAAAGACAAAAAGAAATGCATTAAAAAAAAAAAAACGATAAATGTAAGAGCTACCACCAGAGAAAAGTAGCAAGAGTAAATAGGAACAGAAATGTTGCATCTCCAGTTATAGTATGCTCTATGCAAGGATTCTACCAATGGTAATATGGCTCCTATTCTTACTAGTCAAGATGATCTTTGCACTTAATGTATCTCCAATTTTGGCTCGTATAAAGGAGAAGGATTGATTTAAGCCTAGCATAATCAACAAGGATTTCTAATGATCACTTTACAGAACACTCCTTAAAATAGCTTATAAGAGTTTGAAAAAAGTAGTACCTTAAGAGAGTCACAGAACAAGATATCCCTAGAATTAATCCAGTTGCTCTTTTTTCTTTATTATAAAGCCTCAGGTCACTTCTACGTAAAGCTATTTGTCCATGTCACACATTTCTGGCATCAAGCTCACTTTTCCAAGGACCATAATGTTAATTATAACATTTATTTCTACTATCAGGTAGTATAAAAAGGATGACAAATGAAGCTCATTTTAGAGAAGTGGGGAGAATGGATATACAAAATGGTATTATCCAATATTGGGAGCACAAGTTCCAGTATCAAGGTACCAAAACATTTTCACATGCTTGCCAGTTGTAGAACACATTCCAAAGGAGTCTAACCAAAGGTCAACTGCTTTCAGAAAGATAAGTATGGTGGTAGAAAGCATAAGATTTTCAAGGCTGGAAATGCTGAGATCCTGAACATGATGAGAATTCAACAAGTAACCTGTCCTGACTAATAACTGACTCATTCCCCACTCACTTGCCACAAAATGAACAACAGACAATAACCCTCACCCCCACAACAGAAAACAGCTTATCTGTTATCTGAGGCTAGGATTTGAAGACATAATGAATTGTAGCAGGCCCGACTCTAAGGTTCTGACTATCTGAGTGACCCTGAAGGTTTATAAAATAGAGTAAACTTTGTAATTTTATAAAGGGAAGAACTGACACTTAGGTCCTTTAAGGATGCTATGTGGGAGCAAGTCACTTAACTCATGAATGAGCCCAACTTGCTACCCAGCACTGACAATAAGGTTCTGTTGTTCTCTACTGATCACTGTATAAGAAGTAACTTTCAGAAGTCTGATCACTGTATAAAAAGTAACTTTCACAAGTGATAAAAATTTTGTTTATGAAATAGGGCCCAGCTAAGCTAAACCAACAGCTATAATACTACTTGAAGTAAAAAGAAAGAGAAGAGTTCTAAGAAAATGGTGGTTCAAAGCCTAAATAAATATGTTTGAAGTAAATGAAAGGGAGAATGCTGAAATCCTTGGTGGCTATGATCTATGGTATCATTGTATTTGTAAAGTGAAAAAAAGAAAATGATTTGTGAAACTGGATCAGCAAATATTCTGACTATGTAAAATCTGTTCCCCAATCAAAGAAAACTTTAGTGCAGTGATACCCAATCAAGATAAGCAGGAAAACCCCTTGGAGAATCAATTTACAGATCTTTGGGATTCAATCTTAGACCTACTGAATCTGAATCTGTAGGAGCAGGACACCCAAATCTTCTAAAAAATGCAGATTCAAATACAGGAGATCTGCTTTGAAGACAACTGAAAAGGCATTTAACTGACTGTGAGTTCAGGCAGGAAATACAAAATTTTCAGCAACAACCAGACTTAGAGATAACTATAAGCCTGTGTAAGTATTTTTATATTAACAAATTTGGAGATTTGTGACATATCTCTTCCTTCTTCCCTCCCCTCAAACTGAAAGTCATAAAACTGAGAAAATGAGACCAAGGTAAATGAGTTTTCAGTACTTATAAATTTAGCTCCCCCCAAAAAGAAAAGAAAAATTTAGCTCCCAGATATTTGGCTTTATTTATGGGACCCCTGTTACCCTAAACCTAAACCTTAACCCTATGTTAGCTTCTCTTTCTACTTTCTTACTTTCCCAGTATTGTTTTATGAATTCTCAGAAAATTTTAAAAATACCTTTTCAGTTCTAGAGATTTTCCAGTCATACCTGAAAAATAAAGGATGGGCAAGCAGACGAGAAGAAATCTATAAGAGGCCTTTCATGTATTTCCATGTCCCAACTCACCTCCCCATTGTCCTTGTCAATACTGTGAGACTCATCCAATATCCTATCCACCTCTACATAGTCTGGATTAAAGGGTTCTTCATCCTAGATGAATCATAAAACCAAACAATAAGACCAAATGATTACTGACCAGTAAACCTGCGCCTTCATCTCACCTTTAGCTGATGACCACACCCCAATTCAAACTTTAATAAGTAAACAGTTACTCTATTTTCCCAGTATCAAATCCTACAAACTTACCTGGGTTTGCACCCATCTTCTCACCTGTTATCACAGAGGTATGTTTCTTCTCCTCAGAAGAGGCCATTCTCTCCATAGGTGTCCTGGATTCCATCCCTTCTCACCTTCTTAAATATCCCTCTCTACTGGCTCATTCCCACAATATACAAACATGCTCTACTTCACATTTTTACACATTATCTTCATTTCATCACCTCCCTTTCTCTCAGAGATCCATTCCAATCTGTTTTAGGCTTCCATTACACAACTAAAACTGTTCTCATCAAGGTCACTAATTGTCACTAATTATCTCCAAATTGCCAAATATAATGGACACACTTCTATAGTCATCCTACTCTACCTCTAAAGAACATTCAACAATTTATCATTCCCTGCTTAAGGCATTTTCTTCTCTTGGCATTTCTTAGTCATCATACTCTCTTGCCTCCTTGCTCTCTATCTTTTTATTTGTTTTTATTTTGGCCAATTCTTAATCACCTTTGATGAGTCTTTTTCTTCTAAGTCACTGGTACCTAGCTTGGGGGTATTCCAAGATTCCAAAGAAAGATCTCAAAGAAGTCATTGTAGGAAAAACCCATCCCTTTTTAAAAAGATTCTATTTATTCCCCACCCCAACCTCCCTTTTTTGTGCTTGCTGTTTGCCCTCTGTGTCTATTCATTGCATGCTCGTCTCCTTTTCAGGGGACACCAGGAACCAAACAGGGGACCTCCGGTGTGAGAGGGAGGTACACAATGGCTTGAGCTGCTCCGCTCCCAAACCTTTCCTTCTAAAGTTACTTTCTTCCCTTGTTTCTGTCCTATCTTTCCCCTACCACTTGGGCATGCACTCCTTCTCAGTCTCTTGCAATCTCCTCCTCTACCTGACCTCTAAATTTGGGGAAATTCCTCAAGGCTTAGTTCTGGGTTTACATCCATTCTTTTTCTATACTTTCTTCCCAGTTGACTTTATTCATTCTTAATGCCTTAATAACATTTATATGCTGACAAATTCCAAACTTTTAAACTGCTGCCTGAACAATCCAGACTTATATATCCATTTGCTTATTAGACATCTGTTAAGGTATTTTAAAAGTAACATGGTCCAAATCAAATTATTGAGTTCCCCCAAACTGCTTGGTTCCAAAACCTTCCACATTTTAATAAATGATTCCTTCTCCCCGCATTTGCTCAAAACAGAAACTATTCTATCCAAGCTGTCATACCAAGGCCTGTCAATTCTACTTCAAAATTCTAAATCTATCCATACTCTTTATCCACTGAAACCATCTTAGACCAAGCCCTCATAATCTCTCATCTAGAAAACTTCAACTGCCTTCTTACTGGTTAAATTGCAATCTAATCACAGCTTGAATGGGAAATAGTTTCTTTCACCGTACACCTCACAAGTTAGACTTCTAAAAAACATGGGCCAAAAAATGCAAACCAATAATCATTATTTTCATATAAAAAGAAATGATAAAACCTACTTTGCCCTACTTGTCCTCTCCAGGTGATGAAGGAAACAATTCATTTCTAGGCAAATTTGGTGGCATTAAGTTATAAAGTTAAGCTTATCAGATGTATTCAGCCAAAACTGTTTTTTTTGGGGTGAAACTACACATTATCCCTTCTCTCACTCCTTTTTACTAGATCTTTTCCCCTTCAGTGCTAAGAAGCTCTTAAACAGGCTTCTTCTCAAGGAATTTAGTATATATAGTATAAAGAATAAAATGAGAAATCTGAGTTTGGCTAAGGGATATATCCAGAAAACCTTCAAAGCAAAATGGGGAGCTTAAATGTGACCCAAGAGATCTTTAAAGCATGTGTTTAACATTGGATATGGAAATTTAGAGCATCCTTATCACTATTTCTAATGATATATGATTAGAAATTTTGAGAAAGTAAATTTCTCTTTTATTGATATGGTTGCTTATGTCTATAGATGCCTTCAACAGCTAAAGACTGAAAATGGAGGAAGAAGAATTCCTCAACTGGACCAGGTCAGTTTATTATCCTTTTTGAAAATATTTCATGCATAATGCTCACTAATCAAGTTGATCTCAAAATATCCTATAACTTATGAAAGAATGATATTTAAACTTGGGGGAACAAAGCATGAGGCAATTAAGTAAAGTCCAATAATCAAAATTAAAACTCTATGCCCATATATACAATATATACAAAGAAACTATAAGTTAAAGCTGACAATAATCCCAGTGATTTGTGCTTCTGTGGAAGAAATGATAGGCAATACCTATTGCTAATTACCTCATGGAAGAAGTGTCTCATCTGAGCCATTTTGGTTTTGAAGCGCTTTAGTTTTTGATGGATCCTCTTATCTTTCTCTAACTGGGAGATAGTAGCCCATTCACAGTGCAAGTAGGAGCTGAAGGGGATGAAATAGCCAGTCATGGAAAAAGAAAAGGGAATTGGCAGGCTAGTGTTTTGAGATTTTGGGATTAGCCAGAAGCAAACATGATGAACGTGTGCTTAACTGGGGAGATGGTATCTTAGATCAGTGCTTGCACACAAACTACCTGGTCTGTGGTGGACTGAGATTTTTTTAAAAAGCATCCAAGAGATGCTAATTCTTCTGATCCACAGACCACAGTTTAAGTACCAAGGCCTTAGTGCTAAATTAAAGTAAAAAGAATTACAAGGGATTTCATCAGGAACCACCCTTACCCTACCTTATTATATACAGAGAAGTAAAGTAGTAAGACTCATGTCAATTCCTGAACTACTCTCTTAAACAGTCAATTTCCCCACTGAAAACAGTAATCTGGGCTAGAAGACTACATTAAAAAGGGCCACATTCCCACCCAGTATAAACTATATGGAACTTTTTACCACCCTGAGGAGTTTGGGAGTGAAATGCTTTTTGCACAGATCACATACTAGTTCTTGTATTTGACAAAGAATTCTTCTGCTTCAGTATACTGTCCAGAAGGAAGCTGAAAAGAAACAAATTATAGTCACTAATCCCTTATGTGTTAAAGAACCATTAAATTTTAATCACGCAAGGCAGAACTTTATATCCAATACTCCCTGAAGGTCTTATTGACTGAAGGATTAAAGAAATAACCTGGTATTTCTGAAAGCACTCTGATAGCTGGAGAAAATAAATCATTACCTATTCTAAACAGATAAGTGAAAGAAAAGGCACTAAGATAGTTCCTTCATTTTAGTTAACTTCCTCCATCATCTCTCTCACCACCCTTAACAATTTTTCCAATATTCAAAGGAGCATAATGCCACTTAATGTAGCATTATGAACTAATATTAAAAACAGAGTCCTATATAAAAAAAAACCCACCAAAAAACAACAGAGTCCTCACCTCTTTCTTCACAACCCTCATAGAAAGCACTTTGTCTACAATGGCTGCATCTTCTTCACTGGGATTCTCCTATAGGAGAAGATGTAGTCAGTCAATAGATGATTATAAACAGCACAGCGAGTTTCTCAAATTGCGTAAGCTCTCAGCTTACCACAAAGAATTGCATGGAAGGCAAAGTCTCGCCATCTGGTTCCTGTACTGGTTCCGGGAGGATAGGCTCAGGTTTTATTGGTCCAGTTACATCCACCTCTTCTTCTTCTTCATCATCTGTGATCTTTATATCCAGATCCTCTGTATATTTTTTCCGTTTTACTTGGCGGTTTGAGCGTCTCTTCTATAGAGACAAATGATTTTTAAAATAATTGCTTAGATCTTTCAAAGAGTAAAGTTGGTAAGAATTCCCAAGCAAATCTTACTTTATTCCTCATGTTACAAAAATTGCTGAAACTGACTCCTTACACAATTATGTTTCTAATTAGACCCTGACTACTCAACAAGAGTTTAAAATTGTTCATTTCCTTTAATATAGTAATATTACCTAGAAAGCTATCTTAAGTAATTATACAAAGATCGATGTGCAAGATTAATTTCAATGTTATTTATAAAAGGGGAAAAACTCAGAAAGCAGATGTATATCAGGTTGACCACCTGCTTCCCATGAACAAGGACCTGGGTTCAATCCCTGGTTACCACCTTATATTTAAAAAAAAAAAAAGGAAAACTCGGAATCCAGCTACCGAAATAACAACAGGAGAATTAAAAAACTGAGACACAGCAGTAATAAAATTAAGTATTAAGCTTTAAAAAGTTGGACCATTTTGAATAAAATCTGAAAAGGCTTCGTATAAGAGAATAAGAAAATATGCACCATCCAATTTTTTAAGTAGTACACACACATGCATGAACACACATATTTATCTCTTGCAGGAAAAAAAAAAGCCTAGAAGGAACTATAACAAAATCTTAACAATGAGTTGTATTAATAAAGCTATTATGGGCACTTTGTTTTCTTCTCTATACTTATCTCCCAGTTTATTTTTTAAAAATAATCATGCATTAGTTTTATAATAAAATTAAAAACATTTTGCAAAAATTGGGACAAATTATCCACATCTCTACTATCAAAACTATTCACAATAATCAAATAGATTTTAATTTAAAATTCCCATTAAAAATCAAACTACATGATGATAATAAAAAACCTATTAAATATATTTGTCAAACCACGTGATTTATTCTATGTTCTGAACATATTTATTTGCCAAACTGCTTTATCAAAATCCAGGACTCAATCTAGCAGAAACCTGCATACTACATGCAAGAAGCTCCAGAAAATTAAAACAGGATGCTCAGCCTTCAGGGTGCAATGTACTTCATACCAGGAGCAATCCTGAAGTAAAAAAGTGCGAGAATAATGTGTTCTGATTTTGTTTTTCTTTTAGTTCTCAAGTATTTGTGTCTTAAAAAATAGAATCAGACTATATATATTGTTCGGCCACTTATTTTCTTAGTTAAAAGATTTTACATTATAGATCTACCTTATTTTTTGAACAGTAAAGTAAAAGCCTTTCTAGTTAAGTAATTTAAGTAATACTTGCTATTCATGGCAAAAAATGGGGAAGGAGGGAGAAACAAAACTATTTTTCTTCAATCATATTGTATCTCCAGAAAACCCAAAAGAATTAATTGCGTTATTAGACACAGAATTAATTAAATTGAATAAAATTGCTTGGTATAAAATTAATTTTTGGAAAAAAAGTAGCATTCCTGTATAGGCAGCTAGAAAAAATCCCATTTACGGTAACAAAAAGATTAATTATCTAAGGTATTAAATTTAATAAGAAATAGTAAAATCTGTATGAAGAAAACTTTAAAACATGAAAAGACTTGAATAAATGGTAAGATTATTCTGTTTTGGAATAGGATGACTTAATTTTTCCCTTTACATAAATTTGACACAATAAAATCAACACATTATTATTTTTTAATTAGATGGTTCTATAATTCAAATAGAGAAATAAATATCTTAAGAATAACAGGAAGGGAAGCAAATGTGGCTCAACTGATAGAGCATCCGTCCACCATATGGGAGGGTCCAGGGTTCGACACCCAGGGCCTCCTGACCTGTGTGGTGAGCTGGCCCACATGGCAGAGCTGCCACGCCCAAGCTGTGCTGTGGCACGCAGGGGCACCCCTGCGTGAGGGTACCCCACGTGCAAGGAGGGCACCCTGCAAGGAGAGTCGCCCCGTGTGAAAACAGCGCAGCCTGCTCAGGAGTGGTGCCACACACATGGAGAGCTGACGCAGCAGGATGACGTAATGATGCAACAAAAAAGAGATGCAGTTTCCAGTGTCACTGAGGGTGCAAGCCGACACAGCGACTGGACACAGACAGCAGACAACAGGGCGGGGAGGGGGGAGAAATAAATCTTGAAAAAAAAAAAAAAAGGAACAGAAGACCAGAAAAACACACAGCACCATCTAGGGAAGAACAGGAAGAGAAGACTGACCAGTGAAGGCAGTGAAAATTCCGGAGAAGATTCCTCCACTTTGCAGAGGTGGTTGCCCAACCCCTACTGGTGAAGACAAGCCACTCTGGCTGGAAGCAAAAGTTATCTTTCCCAAAAGCAGGGGAGGGGAAGTATCCTTACACCAACTATAGCTGTTGATTGACAAATTCAGCTACCTGGATTCCAATCTTGAGCACAGCTGAGGTTTTAAACTTGCCCAAGCCACCCCCAGCGGGAGTAGAAGCAGGGGTGAATGAATGAAAAACATACCATGTTCCCTGGGGTGGTAGGAATCAGATCCAGCACCCCCAATTTGGAAAGCCGTTGCTTAGGCCCCCACACCCAGCAGGAGTAGAAACTGGGTATAGTTTGAGTGCTCTCTCGGGATACATGGTAGATTCACACCGGGACCCAAACCACCCCTGGACAGAGAGGAAACACACACTCTAGTGGGCAGATTCACCCAACCAACCTTGAAGGGCTGCTGCACACTCTGTGTCCCTGGACAGAGAAGCAGCATACACTCCTGTGGGCAGATTCACTTCATCCACCTTAAAAGAGCTGCAGCACAACTTAGCCACAACTGCCTCTGGACAAAGAGGAAGTGCATACTCTCAAGGGCAGGGCAGGCAGATTCACCCCAACCCCCCACCTGGAACAGCTGCTGCATTCTCATCTCCAAGGTGTCCCAGGAAAGAGAGGAACCTTCCTGTCTCTCAGATTATTTTCTCTCAACACAGTGCAGGCAGAGTCAGCTCTACTGGGGGTCCTGTATAGTGGATGGCTGTTGACCAGAGAACTCAGATATCAGCGGCTAGGAGCTGTGCAACTGTGTCATCCCAGGTAGGCTGGCAATCTCAGCCTCAACTATGCCCCAACAAGGAGCCAGGTGAGCTAAGAATTAAAGACACAAAATAACCTTAAGGCAGCAGAGAACAGCTGGATAAAGACTGCTACCTGGGGAAGCAGACTTGGCCCAGTGGTTAGGGCGTCCATTTACCACATGGGAGGTCTGCGGTTCAAACCCTGGGCCTACTTGACCCATGTGGAGCTGGCCCACACTCAATGCTGATGCACACAAGGAGTGCCCTGCCTTGCAGGAGTGTCCCCGCGTAGGGGAGCCCCATGCACAAGGAGTGCACCCCCTAAGGAAAGCCACCCCGTGTGAAAGAAAGTTCAGCCTGCCCAGGAACGGCGCCGCACACACGGAGAGCTGACACAACAAGATGACGCAACAAAAAGAAACACAGGAAAGCGGACTTGGCCCAGTGGTTAGGGCGTCTGTCTACCACATGGGAGGTCCACAGTTCAAACTCCGGGCCTCCTTGACCTGTGTGGAGCTGGCCCATGCTCAGTACTGATGCGCGCAAGGAGTGCTGCACCACGCAGGGGTGTCCCCTGCTTAGGGGAGCCCCACGCACAAGGAGTGTGCCCCATAAGGAGAGCCGCCCAGCGCAAAAGAAAGTGCAGCCTGCCTATGAATGGCGCCACCACACGGAGAGCTGACACAACAAGATGACGCAATAAAAACAGACACAGATTCCCATGCAGCTGACGACAGAAGCGGACAAAGACGATGACACAGCAAACAGACACAGAGAACAGACAACCGGGGTGGAGGGGTGGGGGAGAGAAATAAATAAATAAATCTATCTTTAAAAAAAAAGAAAGAAAAGAAACACAGATTCCTGTGCCACAGACAACAACAGAAGCGGACAAAGAACATGCAGCAAATAGACACAGAGAACAGACAACTGGGGTGGGGAAGAGAAGGGGAGAGAAATAAATAAATAAATTTAAAAAAAAAAAAGGAAAAAAAAGGGTGCCACCTTCTGGGTATTTTGGAAAGCCTAGATTGGGGGAGACCTCAAAGAGAAGATTGGAGGCCTTTAGGGTTTCAGACTTCTTAAGAGCACACTGGAATCAATCTACACTCCCTTTGTAGGTTCACGAAGCCTGTTTTTACTGGGAAACCAGAGCTGGGAAGGTTGTCTCCAGGGGGACATTTCTACCAAAATTAGCCTTCCAGGAAACAGAAGCAAGAGAAGGCAAAAGGAGTATTAAAAATACACAGAAGCAAATAAAAAACCAACAGAACAGGGAAGTGGATGTGTTCAACCAATTGGGCACCTGTCCCATAGGGGAGGATCTGGGTTTGCTTCCCAGGGCCTCCATGTGAAGGTAAGCTCGCGCGTGCCCCGCAGAGAGCTGATGGCCCATGCCTGCAGAGAGCTGATGCAGCAAGAAAACGCAACAAAGAGAGACAAGCAAACACAGAAGAATGCGCAGCAAATGGACACAGAGAGCAGACAGCGAGCAAGTGGCAAGGGGGAGGGATAAATGAAAAAACAACACAAACAGAACAGAATAACATTCATGAAGGAGAAATAGAAGAAGCGTTAGCAAAAAGCTAACCAATAAAAAAGCCATAAGCTAAAGAGAGAAACTGAGCAAAGAAAAAACACATAAATTTTAAAAAAAGAGATGCTAAGACATTGGCAAAAAATTACAAGCCATACTAAAAAACAGGAAGATATGGTTCAGCCAAAGGAACAAATTAAACCCTCAAACAAAACACAGGAATTGAGACAACTAATCACAGCTATCCAAACAAATCTCCTCAATAAATTCAATGAGATGGCTAAAGAGATTAAGGATATTAAGAAGACAATGGTCGAACACAAAAAAGAATTTCAAAGTTTGCAAATAAAGTTAACAGATCTTATGGGAATGAGAGATCAAAAATACACTGAAGGGAAGCAGACATGGTTCAACTGATAGAGCGTCCACTTACCATATACATGGAGGGTCCAGGGTTAGAAAGCCAGGGCCTCATGACCCGTGTGGTTAGCTGGCCCACGCGCAGTGCTGCTGCGTGCAAGGAGTGCCGTGCCATGCAGGGGCACCCCCGCATAGGGGTGCCCCAAGTGCACGGAATGTGCCCCACAAGGAGAGGCACCCCGTTGGAAAAAAAGCATAGCCTGCCCAGGAGTGGACTTGCACACATGGAGAGCTGACACAGCAAGATGACGTAACGAAAAAGAGATGCAGTTCCCTGGTGCCACCTGACAATGCAGGCGGAAACAGAAGGACATACAGCAAATGAACACAGAGAGCAGACAACGGGGGAGAAGGGGTGAGAAATAAATTTTTAAAATCTTTAAAAATAAACAAACAAATAAGATATTGGCTGTAGTTAGTAATAATATTTTGGTGATGTTCTTTCATAGTTTGAAACAACTGCTTGAAAACAATGGTGAAGGGATAATGTACGGGAGCCTTGCATGATGGATTGATATGTGTGCTTGTTTTTTAGTTAACAAGTTGCATCTATACACATTGTTTATGGATGATCATGGATGAATGATAAGCCTCAATAAAAAATAAAAATAAAAAAGGAAAAGAAAAAAATCTGAAAAAGTATACTGGGCCCTATCAGATATTAAGAACAATTTAAAGCTTTATTAATTAACACAGCATCGTACCTCCTCAAGAAAAGATTGAAAAGTCAATGAAATAATGTCCAGATAAAGATTAAATACTTATGTAGATTTAGAACATGATAAAAATAGAACTTCTAGTCAGTAAGGAAAGGTGGATTATTCTACAAATGGGTTTGGAATTAAGTGCTTAGCTACCTAGAGGGTGAAAGCAAAACTCTAAAAGAAACAAAGGTTTAAACATAAAAAATATGCTATAACATTTCTAGAATATGCAAAACTTTTTTATAATCCCGGAATAGGAAAGGTCTTTTTAAGCAAGATGCAAAATACCAAAAACCTTAAAATTCATCAATTCAACCATGAAAAAAAAAAATTAGTTTAACTGCATAAAATCCATCATAAGCAAAGTTAAGGCAAATAAACTGAAAAATATGCCATATGACACATTTTCTAAGCATAGAAATATAGGCAAATGACAATAGTTCACAGGAAAAAATACAAATGCTTTTTAAACAAAAAGATGCTCAAACTCATTCGTAGTACAATGTTTACAAATGAAAATAAAACGGAGATCCCTCCTCCCCCAAGTTTGGCAAAAATTAGAAAGTCTGATCAAAATATTTGAAACAGGGGAAGAGGATTTGGCCCAACTGATAAAGCATCTGCCTACCATATGGGAGGCCCAGGGTTCAAACCCAGGGCCTCCTGACCTGTGTGGTGAGCTGGCCCATATGCAGGGCTGATGCATGTAAGGAGTGCCGTGCCACACAGGGGTATCCCCTACATAGGGGAGTCCCACGCATGAGAAGTGCGCCCCCGCAAGGAGAGCTGCCCCATGTGTAAAAGTGCAGCCTGCCCAGGAATGGCACCGCACACACGGAGAGCTGATGCAGCAAGATGACACAACAAAAAGACACAAATTCCCAGGGCTGCTGAAAAGAATGCAAGACGACACAGAAGAACACACATAGAATGGACATAAAGAGCAGACAATGGGGCGGGGGTGGGGTGGGGGGAGGAATAAATAAAAAATTAATCTTAAAAAAAAAAAAAATTGAAACAGGAACTCATACTTTGTTGTTGAGAACATACGCATGAATTCTATGAAGGAAAATTTGACAATACCCTTTGACCCAACATTTCCACTTCAAATTTGTGCCCTTCCACATGAGCATAAATCCCTGAAGCACTCAGGTTATCTGCTCTCTGTGTCCATTCTCTTTGTGTTCTTCTGTGACCGCTTCCATCCTTATCAGCGGCACCGGGAATCTGTTTCTTCTTGTTGTGTCATTTTGTTGTGTAAGCTTTTGGTGTGTGCGGCTCCATTCTTGGGCAGGCTGCACTTTTTCTTTCGCGCTGGGCGGCTCTCCTTATGAGGCGCACTCCTTGTGTGTGGGGCTCCCCTACACGGGGGACACCCCTGAGTGGCACGGCACTCCTTGCACACATCAGCACTGAGCATGGGTCAGCTCCACATGGGTCACGGAGGCCCCGGGTTTAAACTGCAGACCTTCCATGTGGTAGGCGGACACCCTATCCATTGGGCCAAGTTCACTTCCCTGAAGCACTATTTCTGATAGCAGAAGACTAGGGAAAATCTAAATGCCTAGGAACAGGAGATTGGTTAAATAAATGCATGGTATGTTATAGCCTAATGATTGAACATTTAAAAAATAATGTGGTAGCAGCGGCTATGAAGCAAACTCCTACTCTCTAGTTCTTCTAGCTTGCCCTGGACAACTAAAAAAAATAATGATAGACCAGCCTAATCCAAAAAGCAAAATCTTCAACTGCAAGCAAAACAATTCCATTCCACTTGCCCGATAATATCTATGTCCCTTTTCAACCATAAGCAGTCAGAGCAGCCATCATCCCAAATCCCTTAAGATGGAGGAATGAACAAAAATGGGGGTGGGGGGATTGTGGTACTGACAAAAGCAGATTTATTGTTACCGTAGTTATCTGGTGTTGAGTATCTTGGAACATTGATATAAAAAATAAATTGAGGAAAAAATTTTTTTAAAAAAGGAATGGAGCATACTGACAACACCAAATGTCAGTGAAGAGTTCCAGAACAACTGGAACTCACACATTACTGGTGGGATACAAAATTATACAATCACTTTGGAAAACTGGCAGATTCTTATGAAATTAGACATAAAGCTACCTATCAATTCTACTTTTGGGGATTTACTCATGAGAAATGACAACCAATGTTCAAAAAGGACCTGTATAAAGAATGTTCATAGCAACACACAGCGAATGGACAGAGAGAGCAGACAATGGGAGGGAAGAAATTTAAAAAAAAAGAAAAAACCCCATTAAAAAAAGAATGTTCATAGCAGCCTTCCAGAAACAACAAAATGTCCATCAACAAGAGAATGATATAAAATTGTAGTGTACTCATAAAGTATCAATCAAGGAAAAAAAAAAAAGCGAACTATTGATATGATATATTCAACAACATGGATAAGTCTCAAAAACATGCAGAAAGAAGTAAGACCTAAGAGTATATCCTATACAGTTCCATTTACATGAAGTTCAAGAGTAGGCAAAGTTAATCTATGGTGCTAGAAATCAGAACAGTGGTTGCCTATGTGGGAAGCGGGTAGATCAAATGGAAGAGGGTATAAGAAAACTTTTTGGGATGATGGAAACATTCTGTATCTCCATTTGGGTAGTGGTTATACAGCTGCATATATTTCTCAAAACCCACCAAATTACATATAAGATCTATATCTATTTCACTGTATTTTATCTCATTAAAAAAGCTTGGGAGGATTAATAAACTACTGATAACTACTTCTAGAGAGTGGGATTAGGAGAGACTTTCTACCTTTTACTTTGTATCTTCTATATTGTTTTTTATTATACTCAACACATAGTATTCTTATTTTACATACATACATAGTATTTTTTTAAAAATTTATTGTTTTTAAAAAAGACATATAGATCACAAAAAAATGTTACATAAGAAGTTCCCATATATCCTACCCGTCATCCCCTATACAGTATTTTTAAAAATTTAGGTAATAATAAAAAAATCTACTTGTATTTGCTTTAAAGTAATTCAGGGCGGGGGCAGGACTGGAGTGGGAAGAGGAATAAATGGCTGACCTTTGGTAAATACATTAGTGGGATAATGGGAATATGGGGCTTTTAAAAATAATCTCTACTTTTGTGCATGTCTGCAATTTCATAGTAAAATAAATTTAAAATTTTGATGATAAGAGGGGGGATGGGCTAGGATTTATCTTTTCTGATAAAGGACAATTAAAATTATCACTGGGGAAAAAAGCAAAATAGAGAAGAGGTATAGAATGCTAATATTTAGTGGAAGTGGAGGTAGAATACTCATGAAAATAAAGAATATTTCAGGAAGGAAACATACAAAATGCCAATAGAAGTTTCCTCTAGGGTCTATGAAGATTAGAGTCTATGATATGAGACTTCCACCATGTCTAATTTTGTGCCCTGTTGTAATCTGCCTCATATATATACATATACATACACATATGTATATATATATACACACACACACACACACATACACTTAACCTAAAAAATAAAATGGCAATGTTGAAATTTTTAAAAATTCCTCAGTTCCTAGGAAGCAGACGTGGCTAAAGTAACTTAGCTCCCGCCTACCATATAGGAGGTCCTGGGTTTGGTTCTGGATTCCTCCTAGAAAAACAAGGAAGATGAATGGACACGGCAAGTGCAAACAACGAGGGGGTGGGGAGAAATAAATAAATAAAATAAATCTTTAAAAAACAAAAAACAGGGAGGCAGACTTGGCCCAATGGATAGGGCGTCCGCGTACCACATGGGAGGTCCAGGGTTCAAACCCGGGGCCTCCTTGACCCATGTGCAGCTGGCCCATGTGCAGTGCTGATGCGCACAAGGAGTGTCGTGCCAAGAAAGGGTGTCCCCCGCTTAGGGGAGCCCCACGGGCAAGGAGCGCGCCCTGTAAGGAGAACCGCCCAGCGCAAAGGAAAGTGCAGTCTGCCCAAGAATGGCGCCATGCACACAGAGAGCTGACACAACAAGATGATGCAATAGAGAGAAACACAGATTCTGGTGCTGCCGATAAGGATAGAAGCAGTCACAGAAGAGCATGCAGTGAATGGACACAGAGAGCAGACAAATGAGGGGAAGGGAAGGGGAGAGAAAAAAAAAAAATTCGCAGTTACAAAGAATAAGAATCAAAAAGTGTAATTATCATGACCCAACCTTCTCTCAAAGATACATATTCTTAACAATTTCTGGGAAGCGGATGTGACTCAACTGATAGAGTGTCCGCCTACCATATAGGAGGTCCAGGGTTCAATCCCAGGGCTGCCTGGCCTTTGTGGTGAGCTGGCCCATGTGCAGTGCTGGAGTGGCGTGCAAGGAGTGCCATGCCACACAAAGGCACTCCCTGCGCAGGGGTGCCCCACACGCAAGGAGAGCTGCCCTGTGTGAAAAAAGCACAGCCTGCCTAGGAGTGGCGCTGCACACACAGAGAGCTGACAGAGCAAGATGACACAACGAAAAGAGACACAGATTCCCGGTGTTGCTGAGAACGCAAGTGGAGACAGGAGAACACACAGCAAATGCACACAAGAGAACAGACAACGGGGGGTGGGGGGGGGGGCGGGATGGGGAGACAAACAAAAGTTAAAAAATTAAAAAATTAGTGTAATCTTCTGGAAAAAAATTGCTATATATACATGTATGCACACACATACACTCTAAATCATAAACAGATATACACTATTTTACACTTTGCCTTTTTCATTTAATATATTTTAGAGAGTGTTCTGTATCAGCACATATCCATCTATTTGATTATTTAAAAGTTATCTGCTTGCATGGATTTTCATAATTTTACTTAACTGTTTTGCCACTAGTACACACTTAAGTTTTTTTTTCCCATTTTTTTTACTATTGCAAATATTGCCTCAATAATACACATTACTGCGTATGTTTGAGAATATATCCATAACGTTACTTCCTAGGTATAGAACCATTGGGTCGAGGGGTATTAGCATTTTAAATTTTACTAGATACTGAAACACTGACTGTCAAACAGATTGTCCCAATTACCATCCCCACCCTGTGTGAAGTGGCAATACTTTTTTAAGTGTATCAACCTCTGTACTTCTTATATTAGTTATTTGCCTTCAGCTTGTTCTATCTTTAACAAATTAACTTTGCTGATTTTATTTAACAAACAAGTACACATACACTCATTCTATGAGTGAAACACTGTTCTATTTGGGTTTTACAAAAATTTATATTTAATTTTAATAACAACAAATTATTATCTGCATTTTAGAGATGAAGAAACTGAGGCACCAAGAGGTTAAGTAACTTTCCAAAGTGATGATGTTAGTAAATGGTAGAGTTAAGATGGGAACCCAGGCAATCTGACTCCGGGGTCTATACTCTTAACTTTTCTTGTTATACCGCACATTAATTTTTATTTAGTCAACTCTATCAATTTTTCCCTTTCTAGCTTCTGAATTTTAATACCCTCCTTAGGAAGCCCTACCCTACCACATGATTATTTTTAAAATTATCCATTTTTATAGACAGTCCATGATTTCATTTTTTTAAACTCTTTGATTAAACTGGAATTTGTTTTTAATTAAAAAGTGAGGTAAGAAATTGTTTTTTTCTAAAAAGCCAGTTGTCCTAACATAATTCATCGAATAATCTTTCTTTCCTCCACTGATTTACTAAATTCTCATAACTACTGTAGTCTATTTCTACACTCTAACTTACTAACCTGTTATTTCTTTTTAAAAAAATTTATCTCCCCTCTGCCCCAGTTGTCTGTTCTGTGTCCATTTGCTGTGTGTTCTTCTGTGTCCACTTGTATTCTTGTCAGCGGCACCCGGAATCTGTGTCTCTTTTTGTTGCATCATCTTGCTGTGTCAGATCTCCGTGTGTGCGGAGCCACTCCTGGGCAGGCTGTGTTTTTTTTGTGCGGGGAGCTCTCCTTATGGGGCGCATTCCTTGTGTGTGGGGCTCCCCGATGTGGGGGACACCCTCATGGCAAGGCACTCCTTGCACGCCTCAGCGCTGCACGTGGGCCAGCTCTACACGGGCGAGGAGGCCCTGGGTTTGAACCCTGGACCTCCCATGTGGTAGGCGGACACAGTTGAGCCAAATCCGCTTCCCGTAACCTGTTATTTCTTTCCCAGTTCCAAACTTTTAGTAATTATTGCTTCATACTGTCAGTTAAGTCTGGTTTTTGTCTCATCTTCCTATTCAAAAATTTCTTACCTATTCTCATATGCTAATTTCTCCCAGAAGAATTCTGTATCATTTTGTGAATGTATTAAATGCATATTAAGAGGGAAGAAATTCATAAATATTAAAAGCTGGGAAAGCACTTAAGATTCATTTGGTTTAAACCCTCATTTACAGATGAGGACTTCAGACCTAGCTAAGTGAATGGACCAGGCTCACAGAGCTATTAAGAAACAGTATCACAAGTCTGAATCCAAATACCAAGTTCTTTCTATGGTTAGAGATTGGATCCAAAGATGGGACTCTAAAAGTATAGAATCAGAGATAGAAGATTAAAGTTCTTATGGTATGGCTTCTTTTATTCTCTTCTAATGTCTCTGATTTTTTTTAATTTTTTTATTTCTCTCCCCTTCACCCCCATTTTCTGCTCTCTCTGTCCATTTGCTGTGTGGTCTTCTGCATCTGTTTACATTATCCACAGCACCGGAAGTCTGTGTCTCTGCATCTGTTTACATTATCCACAGCACCGGAAGTCTGTGTCTCTTTTTGTTGCATCATCTTGCTGCGTCAGCTCTCCGGGAGTGCGGCGCCACTCCTGGGCAGGTTGCACTTTTTTTGTGCGCAGCGGCTTTCCTTGCGGGGCGCACTCCTTGCATGTGGGGCACAGCACTCCTTGCGTGCGGCAGCACTGTGAATGGGCCAGCTCACCACACAGGTCAGGAGGTCCTGGGGATCGAACCCTGGACCCTCCACATGGTAGACGGATACTCTATCAGTTGAGCCATGTCTGCTTCCCTGTCTCTGATTTTTTTTTTTTCCAAAGATGTATTTATTTATTTCTCTCCCCTTCCCCCCACCCCAGTTGTCTGTTCTCTGTGTCTATTCGCTGCGTGTTCTTCCTTGTCCGCTTCTGTTGTCGTCAGCTGCACGGGAATCTGTGTTTCTTTTTTTTCTTGTTACATCATCTTGTGTCAGCTCTCCGTGTGTGTGGCGCCATTTCTGGGCAGGCTGAACTTTCTTTTGAGCCGGGTGGTTCTCCTTACGGAGCGCACTCCTTGCGCGTGGGGCTCCCCTACATGGGGGACATCCCTACATGGCACGGCACTCCTTGCACGCATCAGAACTGCACGCGGGCCAGCTGCACATGGGTTGAGGAAGCCTGGAGTTTGAACTGCAAACCTCCCATGTGGTAGGCAGACGCCCTAACCACTGGGCCAAGTCTGCTTCCCTGTCTCTGATTTTTAAAGATAGAAAAAATTTTATGCCTAAATACCCCAACTAAAAGAGTCAGAAATGTATAGTGTAGAAAGAGTAAGGCAAAAGGCGCCAGATACTTTTAAGAGAAAGCGAAGGACTGACATGACCATGATAGCAATCATGCAACATGATTTCATGTTTGGCCTATTTTGTGAATTATTAGATTTGTGGAAATGACTAGTGCTATTTTCAGAGTAATATGCTTTCTGGCCTAAAAAGACAAAATTTAAAAGATCTTTCCACCTTTTAGGCCAACCTCTGCTTTAGAAAAACCACAGAAATGTGCAAAGAATTGTAGCTCTCTGTATTTATTTCTGGTTAGCCTGTTGTACTTGAACATCATTTTTCCGTTAAGTTATTCAAGGGTTACTTTTACCTGAATGCTGTTTTCTTCATCTTCTCGGGGTGACTGTGCAGGCATGACTTCCACATCTGAATTATCAGATGAAGTATTACGCTTTCTCTTCTTACCCACCACAGGAGTGATGGTGCTAAAAAGGAAAAACCAGTGAGGACAATGAAAATTTATAGTTAAGAAAACATAATCAAAACCATCGTGTACTGAGCTTCCAAAAGAAAGTACTTTCATCTTCAGTCTCTGGGACACAACTATTGAGTAGAGTATTTGAAAAAACATGATGTTGGGATTTGTAAACCACTGGCTGGCCTCTACACTACATTTGACAAATCCTAGTCACTATGATGGTAATAAATGCCTGAACAAAAGTAGCATAATACAGTAGAATGAATACTGGACTAAGAATTAGAAGGCCTAATTTCTAGTCCCAGTTCTGTCAACAGATGGACATTAGTTTCATTATAAACAGTGGTAATTAGACTTATACCTATCCTAACAGTTGTTAAAGTGCAAATAAGAAAAAGATATGAAGCTTGTTTTTTTTAAAAACCTGCAAAATCCTATACAAATATAAAGTATTATTATTACACTATAAAGCTGAATGAGAATCCCAGGAAATGGAAACTAGACAGAAAGGAGTAAAACTACAGGATATGTAAAGAGAGGACACTCAATTGTGACAAGAATTATGTGGAAAACCATGGTTCTGTCAACACTGTTTAAGATGGACAGTATTTGTAGTACTCCTCCCCAATTCAGAGAGGCAAGAACAGGGCAGCCATGTCTCCAGCTCTCTTTTATTGGTGTGAGTGGGGAAGTAGATGAGGAGAAATCTCTCTCACACTACAGTGATATTATACCAGGAAGAATATATAAAAACATAAAGTCACAGCCTTTAAATGTAACCCCCAACACAATGATTGGCTATATTTCCTTTACCTTGGTGTCTCTGTTTTAAAAATATAGTAATCTGCAAATTTCTGTTTAACAAATCATGTAAGCACTGGGATGGGGAAAAGAAAAGTTTTATTATCTTCTATGAAAGACAGATCACCGTAAACTATATAGCTGTTAAATACAGATAGCCCCTTTAAACACTATTTAAAAATGATGGCACTGCCCTCAAATGTCCCATCAAAACAGCAAGGGGTACTCACTTTAGCTTACTCTTGCCCTTGGTTTTAGAGGTACCAGAGGTTTTGCTCTTCTTTGGCTTTTCTTCCTTAAGCCTCTCCCCACTGCTCTTCTTTCTGCGTTTCTTTTCACCTTCTTCCTCTGGCCGAACACTAGGCAACTCATCCTCATTCAGGACCCGAGGTATGTTCTGCTCACCCCGGGCACGAGCCCTAGCAATAGCTTCTGCTACAATCCGGTTTGCTTTCTCTTGCTTCTTCTGGTGCTCGAGCCTGCGGTTTTCCTCCATTCCTGTCTTGCCCCCTGTATGAGGTGTAGTGCTTGCTGGCGATGACAGAGCTGCCACTTCACTGGCACTTAAAACTTTAACTACGGAGAGCCCTGAAGAAGCCCCTTGGGAAGAGCCAGCCTACAGAAACAAAGACAACAAAATTTCAACACCTCTATACCTAGATGATCTAAATAAAATCCAGCTTTGACACAGGTAGGCTAGTAATTTTAGTTCTCAAATTTCTCAAGAACCAGGCTCAAAGTCTTACTGAACCTAGACACATTGAAACTTTTTTGGGGGGCTGGGAAGAGAATGAGAAAGGAATTGTGCCAAATCAAATATCGGTATCTTTTAGCCATGTTCCTTATTGCAATACTCATCTCAAATACTCCAGGAAAATTACAATTAATAATCTGAATCTCTGGGCTAAAAATAGAAAATTAAAATTCTCCTTTTGGTCTCCTTTACCTCTTTGGGAGGAGAGAGGAGTGATAATCCTTTAAGACTATTTCCTTTTCCTTCAAATGAGAGAATATTTCAAAAGTTTTTATTTCACAAGAATATTAGAGAAAGACTGTAAATGAAACAGCACAAATACTAGATAAATCATCTACCTCCAAACCTAACAATAGCGCTAATCTTTTCACAATATAATAAAAACAAGATTTCCATGACTAAAAGAAATAAAAGTCTGCATTTCAGGTCAGGGATTTAAAGCTAGATTGGCTCCACATTCAACAATAAGTGGTTACTTGAGGGCAACAGCTAGGGACCAAGAGGTTTGCTTTCCTTCCTAACTATATAAGCCTCACCTGTGGCTGCAGTACCACCTTGAGTGGTACTGAAAGTCTTTGTCCTGGACTTTGTCCTGGTCCCATTATCTGTGCCTGCTGCACAGAGGAGAGGGTCACTGGCTGGGTTGAGGGAGGTTGTTGGGGCTGTGGTTGTGATGATGGAGGCTGTGGTACAATCTGGATTTTTTGCTGTGGCTGCTGCACCTGCAGCTGGATAGTTACTACTTTGGCAGGCTGCCCCTGGGCATTCTTGGCTTGAGTCAGGGCTGCCAGCTGGTTGCCCTGTAACACTATCTTGCCTGGGAGACTCCCTAGCACGACATGACGGTGTCCTTGTGGCCCTCCAGACTGTGGCTGCTGGAGGACTAGGGTGATGCGTTTAGATTCACCCTGGAGTAAAGAAAGGAAATTCCAAGAAAGGTACAATATTAGAAAGAATGGTATACCCTTAAATGTTTACACCAGTTTTCCTCACCCTAGAATCACAATAATTTAGGATCAGATGACATAATGTAATATTTTGTTCATCCTCCTATGTGATCCTGATAGAATCCTTTCTATTAAAAAACTTCTGCCCAGTAGATATGATGGCTATTTTTGAAAAACTCCTGATGTAAGGCTCATAATCTTCTAAGACAGCCATTTCATTTTTTGAAATCTATTAGAACAAAATTCCTTATATTGATGAAATCTGCCTTCTTGTAGCTTCTTCCCACTCGTCTCAATACTGCTTAATTTCCTTTGGCCCTTTTATTGAGATGCCAGAGCCTCTACCTTCTTATAATAGGGACTAGCTTTTTCACTGGGCAGAGTAGGTGTGAGACAATCTTAGTAATAAGAACAAGGGAAAGATGCACATAGCATCAATAAGTTTTGCAATACAAACATATTTTTCAAAAATGGGTCTGTGGGGAACAGATGTTGCTCGAGTGGTTGAGCACCCGCCTCCCACATGGGAGGTCCTGGGTTTGGTTCCCAGTGCTGCCTCGAAAAAAAAAAAAGCAAAAACATAATAAATGAAAAAACAACAACAACTCAGAAAAGCCGATGTGGCTCAGTGTTTGTGTGCTGGCTTCCCACTTACAAGGTCCTAAATCCAATCTCCAGCTCCTGAAACCTCAAAAAAACAAAAACAAAAAAACTTTGTTCCCATAGCATTCTCTATTCCCCATATCATAAGTAAAACTTTATATCATACACTACTGTCGGTTTTTCTTTAAAGCAGACTGTGAGCTCTGTTAGGACAGGGACTGTGTCTATCTTGTTTGGTACCAGCTAGGCACAGTGTAAACATGTAGTAAGAGCTCAAAAAATATACCAATATACCAACCCTAACTGCCCCCACCTAGCAAGTAAGCATGTGGCTGTCAACACTAACGGATAAAAAGCAAAGACAGAATTTAAACAGGCTTTCCCAGAGATAGCTTTATGTGCTTTTTCTCAGTTGCCTGGCTCTTTACTAAACCAAAATTCACCTCCCCCTTTCACTCAAGTCACCTGGGTAGGTGTAGAGGTCAGTGTAACTGCAGGCTTCAGTGGGGGCCCTGTGGCCCCAGGGTTTCCAGCAGGAGCTGAACCCTTAACTGGCTGTAGGACCAGCTGCTTTACTGGTCGGCTGGGCTGGACAATGCGCTGCACAGTAGCCTGGTTCCCAGGGACCTTCGCGGCCAACACTGTATTACCAGAGACAATGGAAACACCTGGTCGAAGGGGAGTGCCAGTTAGCACTTTGGTAAAAGTGACTTTTCCACCATTGGCTGTGCCAGCCACCAGGGGCTGAGCTGTGCTGGTGATACCTTGGGCCTGAATTTGTGCCACATGGGCACCAGTGACTGAGGAGCTTGGAGGGGCCTTAAGAATAACAATCTTAGGGGCTGACTGAGGTGGTTGCCCTCCAGCACTATTGGAGGAAACAGCTGTGGCAGAGACACCCATGAAAGGATTCCCTTGGCTCAGGACCTCCTGGCTCTTGGAGACCTGCAAAAGTCCCGATGTTGGCGTCGATGTCTGTAAGACAGGTTGGGCTGGCTGTTCTTGGCTGGCGGGCTGAGTGGTATAATCATGCAAAGTTAAGGATTCTGGAGCTGGAGCTGCTGATTCTTTGGGAAGTTCTGTGGGTACTGTTTCCTCTGATGGTGGGACCAGGTCATTTGCTGCTGAATTCCCCATATTACTACCTCCACCATCCTGATTCATCTGATCCAAGGAGTCCAGAGAGCTTGGCAGTCCAAGGGCTTCTTCAATGGGGTCTTGTGTGACCTGGTTGAAGCTGTCATCAGTCAGAGAGTCCAGGCCAAATAAATTTGGGTCATCAAAGAGATCCATGATGGGGTCTGCCATCTTGGGAAAGTAATGGAGGGTATTCCCCAAGGTCTAAGGAGGGAAGGGGAGGGGGGGTAATGGCTCTCCCCTCCCCTCCCCTATTAAGAAAAAAATGTACACAATGGAAGAGGACTACTCTCCAGGTAAAGAGGCAAGAAACAAGTGCATGTCAGATTGTCCTGACCTTCATGGAGCAAGATGGCTAGGTCTTCAGAGGAAGATGATGGAATTCCTGTTGTGGGAATACAAATGAAAGATAAGCAAAGTTGATGACCTCAGAGTAAGTTTCTCCTTCTTAGATATTACCCTTATCATCAAATAACATTAAAATAACAAAATAAGAGATGAGGGAAACGTGAGGAAATCTGAGGACAGATACAACGGAAAGAACACCCACATTTCTGCTTCAAAAATAAAATTAAAAAAAAAAAATCAAAGCAACACCCTTTTAGGGCTGTTACACCTACACAGTTTTAAACTTCTGCCTTTCAAGAGCATTCAGTTGTCTTTGTCCATTTCTTTTTATTGTTATCATTCCTGGGCAGAGATCAGCAAATTTAATACCCATTCAACCTTCTGTTTCCAGGTCCTAAGTTGGTAGAATTAAAAAATATAACATCAGGATTTCAGTGAATGTAGACAAAGATTTCTGGATAAATTATATTTTATAAATTTTCCTTGTATTTTAGATAACTTTGCTTCCTACTGCCAAAAGCAACCACCTTTAACAAATCTCATAGTACAATCTCACCAAACTTAATGTAAAATTTTACCCAAAGAATTTTTCAGACTTTATTCTAGTTAATATATCCATTAATCTATACACAGCATTTCTGTTCTAAAGTCCTCTCTTCTCTACGAAATCTTTCTCATATTTGAGATCAAAAAGCTCCTCTGAAAAGGATTCAAGGCTTTCTATATTTTGGTTCCAATTTAAATTCCCCATTTTCTCTCTCATCATTTCTCATATATATATATATATATATATATATATATATATATATATATATATATATATATATATATTCTAAATTCCAGTCCCATTAGATTTCATAGTTCCCTGAATGTGATTACTATCTCGGTGACTTTGCCTATTATGCTGTGGCATCTGCCTGGGAACCCTCTCTTGCAACTCTAACATCTCTCCCAGCTGAAATCCTACCCACCCTCAAAGGTCTTCTACTCCATAAAGTCAGCCACTTGATCCTCTGCCCCTTCAACAACTAAGCAATTTGTGATGACTTGATCCCCTCACCTCCTCTGAATACTCAACCGCATTCTTTTCACCTTACTTAAACTTAAGGCACTTAGACTTAAAATTTTACCAAAAAATCATTTAGATTTTTTGTCAAATGTTCATTTAGTAAATCATCTGAATTTGTCACCCATATCCCCTCAAGGCCCAAATGGTTCCACTGTGCAAATTATTAAAAGCTGTCAGCTCCTCAAGATGCTTTTCTGCCATCTGCTGGAAAATTGTCATATTAAACATATAAACTGATGATGATCACAAATGTGTGCAATGCATATCCTACATAATCCTCCATGGTGGCCCAGTTTCTCTTTCCCCAAGAGACAGGGAACTCCTGGATGATGGGGATCGTGTCTTATTTATCTGTGGCTTCCTAAGCAACTAGTAGGGTCTGACACACGGTAGCTACCAAAAACTATTTAATGAATTAATATATTTCCTTACAGTATCTGTGAGAATTCAGTCCTCTCAGAAACTAAATGACATTCCTTGATTCTAAGATGAGACAGTAGAAAGCTTCCTATCTTGAAAAACTGTCTTACAAATGACTGAGTATATTTATGAAATCCATGGATTTTAAGTTCATGAAAATACTGGGAAAAGGAAAAACTATCTAAGACAAGGATTTATTATATCACTACATTAACTAAAATACATGAAAAAGCAATATCTGCTCTCTGTATATGACGTCAATGTTTGATGATCCAGGAAGGCCTTGTTTAATAACAACACTTCTCCTAACTTTTGGAAGATACGAAACAAGAAATTTGCTGGCAGCGCAGTATAGGCTTGACTGAAGACTTTTGCACATGACTCCCAAGTTTATATTTATTTTCACCTTCTCCAACCCATTCCAGTTAAACTCCAACACTGATAGAACAGAAGTATCAGTACTTGGCACATCAGTCAAAATTACAAAGTTTGCGTAGTATCTCCACGAAAGTTAAACAAGATCTTCCTCGCTTCAGTAATTGCATATCCTTCAAAAATCTCACCCAGGATCCACACCACTTCCCACTCCTGACTAAACTAATCCACCAGCTTATTCCAGCCTTTCCTATTTAACATGGGGCCTAAAGTTACTCAAAATGGACATCAGAAAAGTTACAGATGTACCTGTATTTAATGAAAACTTACTGGATAATTTTTATAAATTTCTTTTAGTCAACATTATCACAACTTTTTTTCTAATTATACCCTATTTTACCACCTATTATCTTTCATCTTCTGTTTACTCTCAGAGAAGTTACGCTAAATATCTAACAGTTAGGTGTCATACAAAAACCACAAAGACAGTCCCCACTGACAAGACGTTTTATGTTGGTGTAGTTTACAGCATGTCATGTCTTCCAGAGTATGCTGTCCTTTCCAGGATTCCTTGCTATTTATTCTGTGTAATGCTCTTCCTTCCCTCCATAATGGCCCAGCCTTGGATAGAGATATGATTTTTTAATATGAGAAACAAAGCTAACAGTTTTTTAAACATTTCCTTATCCCTATATGACTCAAGTAGAAACTTTTTTTGTTTTGTTTTTTTTTATTTTAGCTAAATTTTTAAAAATTAAAGTTAATAGATCACAAGGAATGTTATATTAAAAAATAAAAAAATAAGAGGTTCCCATATAACCCACTCCCCACCCCCACCACATCATTTTTGTAAATTCTATTTTATTGAAGATATATACATCACAAAATAAATGTTACATTAAAAAAATAAGGGGTTCCTCCTATATACCCTCCATGCCCCCTACCCCACTCCTCCCACACCAACAACGTCCCTCATCATTGTGGCACACTCATCGCACTCGGTGAACACATTTTGGGGCACTGCTACACAACACAGATAATAGTTTACCCTGTAGTTCGCACTCTCCCCCAGTACATTCAGTGGGTTGTGGCAGGATATATAAAGTCCAGCATCTGACCCTGTAATATCATTAAGGACAACTCAAAATCCTAAAAATGTTCCTACATCACATCTCTTCTTCCCTCTCCCTGCCCTCAGCAACTACTGTGGCCACTTTCTCCACCTCGATGCTAAAATTTCTTCTATTACTCATCACAATGGTTTTATAGTAGAATATCAGTAAGTCCACTCTAGTCCATCTTTTTATTCCTCCATTCTGTGGACCCTGGGATGGTGATGTCCTCTCTATCTCTAGATCAAGAAGGGGCTTAGATTCCACATAGATGATGGATGCAATTCCTCTGCTTACAGTTGTAGGCTCTCTTGATCCCCTGGTGTGGTGGTTTACCATCTTCACCTCCCTGTTAGCTGACCTGGGTAAGACCAACGAACCAGAGAGTAGGAGTCGCCACTCTGCTGAGGCTCAGGGCCCAGCGGGCAGATGGGCAGTCCAGAGATTCAAGTCTCCTGAGTACGGACCATCCCTAGCGCCAACCACAGGTTCAGTAAAAGTGACAGAAGAGGAATGTGTAGAAAAGTCACATCTGAGTCCAGCTCCATCACACCTAGGAGCACAAATTCCAAAGTAGGGCCCTTTGACATGGCACAGAGCTCCATCAAGCAGAAGCTTTTAAACGTTAATGCATTACCACATATCTCTCCATTCCCAATTTCTGGGCCAAACCTCTGACTCTCCTGATTCAATATAGGACCCAAACATTCAAAAACCTCCCTACCAATTTAATGCCACATCACCAAGTATCATTACTTCTCAGTTCCATCTCATCACCTCATCTCTACACACCCAAATTATCTCATCCATATTTTTTATCCTCGATTCCTATATCTTTAAGCTATTATTGATTCTCACAAGATCAAGCCCTCCCACAACATACCTACAATTTTCTTTACCTTCTTTCTATACCTACAGGGGATCATTCCAGCTGTATCCACATCTACCCAATTCTACCAAGCTCATCTGTCCCATGTAATTCTCTCTCTGTGGTTCAAACCTTGGTAGTCAAAATAAAAGGATGTAAAGCAGATTTCAAATATATGAAGTACTTATCTATCCCTAGGTAAAAGCAAGTGTTGAGATAAGCCATACCAGACTTTTATTACATGGAGAATGAAAAGCTAATCTTGGCCCACCATTGCCTAAAAGAGAAACATATGTTCAAAAGGAAAGTTACAGGTTAGTGGTTGTACCTAGTCACTTTCTATAATTCCAAACCATAATGACAAAACTAATGATGAAAATCTTAGGGTGTGGGGGAGAAATGGAACAAACTAGTCAGTTAAGTTAAAATAAAAGGCCACCTGTCTAAAATCTCCAACTAACAAGTTAGCCACCTCAAAAGAAATACTCTATATAGCCCTTTATCTCATCTCCTTCTTAAAATGGTAACTAATCCTAACCCTTTTGAAAGTGAGCCCCTCAACATAAATATAAACTAATGTTCTTTTACAGCTTTATAATCTTTAATGTAACTCTTCTTAGATTTTTGGAGATCTAGAATCCCAACTCTCATGTCCTTGTTTTACATTTTTTCTCATCCTTGCCCATTTATAAAATGGCTTGCCAGTCCCAATATAAAGGAGTTTAATTCTACTCTCTACTTTTTTATCTCAACCTCTCCAGACCTCTCAACAAAAGCAGTGATTCTCAATTGGATAATGGAGGGTAAATCCCTTTGGGTCTTATAGGAACTGGGGGATGGGGATAAATGTAGTTTGAAAATATGTATTCAATATTATGATTTTATATTTATCAAATGGAAAAAAAAACATTTTAAATGTTTAGGTTATTCATATTTGGTAAAATTCAACAAAATTGTCTTGGCCAGTAAGGAAATGCAGAAAACTACACCAAGAGAGGACTGGGGAGGAGTGGCAGAGAAAAAAGCATGCTTGGCTTGGAAGGGTTATCAATATCTCTGTAGATAGGTTAAGATTGCTTATGGTCTCTCAAGAGGGATTATTATGGAATATTTAAATTATGATGGATAAAAAACATTGAAAAGAAACTAGTCCATTTGTCTAACAGATAAGAGTATATAAATTGGACTATAAATTGTTCTCCATTTACAGATTTTCCCTTACTGCCCAACCTCTTATAAGATAATGAACAAGGGAGCAGATGTGACTCAAGCAGTTGAGCACCTGCTTCCCACATGGGAGTCCCCCGGTTCCTATTAAAAACAAACAACAAGCAAACAAACGAAAAAACCAACTCAGGGGGAGACGATGTGGCTCAGTGCTTGAGTGCCAGGTTTTCCACCTACAAGGTCCGGGGTTCAATTTCCGGCCCCCATAACTCAAAAAGCAAGATAATGAACAATGAATGCCATATTGACCAACACCGACCCCCTTCTATATTATACACTTTTAGAATGTTTCACACATGCTCACTTAACCTCTAACTGCTCAAAGATGCAAATAAACCATTCTACTTCAAATAAACTAATCTACTTCAAAGTATAAATCTTGGAGTTGGAAACTGTATCCTTTCAGAGGATTAGCTGTAGATAGACATAAACACATGTTACTGAAACACAAGATAGGAAAAAGCAACTTAAACGAGAAATCCCTTACAAAAATATTCAGAAAGACTAAAAGGAAAATGACTAACGTAATTTTAAAAGGAAGCATCTAAAAACTGTAAATAGAATCATTTGTGAGACCCAAAGCATCTCAAATCTTATAAAGAAAAGGGAAATAAACATTCAAGGTGAAAGTAATCACAATTTAGGGTCACTGAGGGACATAGGCCATAAGATATTAACTTGGAGACACTCAAGAGATTTCCTCGAGAAGATCGAGGTCCTAGGTCATTTCTTTCCACCATTCTCACAGCCAAATGTGTGGCCACACTTTTTTTTTTTCCCAATTACGAAAGATGTAAACATTCACACCTCAATCAGGGATATTGGCATTTGGGGGCAAACATGGCTGGTAAAGTGAGTCCTTCCAAATAAACAGGTAAGGCAAAACAAGCAGCTATGAAGGCTAAAAGCATGTACATATGTTCGGGGGGTAAAGGAGAAACTATAGAAATTATGTATATCATATGACGGAAAGCAAAGGGACAAGGTAAAGAAGTGAGGGGCTTATGGAGAGGAAAACGCGGCTGGGGGGTGGGGGTGGGGGAAACCTGGTAACATTACCTGCTCATACCGCCGGGGTTGGTGCCGGTAAGGCCCATACAGTAGAGGCGGGAGATTTCTGGCAACTGCCCCGTCCCCCAAATGGAGATAAGGTACATGCACTTGAGAGAGGGGAGATAGCCGGGGTCCCCTTCAGGGTGGGGATGGCCAAGACGGGAAGATGCAGAGGGGGGGCGGTGGATGCCCCAGGGTAAAAGCAATGTTGGGGCGGAAGCTGCAGGCTGAGAAGCCCGACAAGCCCTGAAGGAGGAAAGGAAATACGCCTCGCCCCAGTGAGTAAGAGATGGCTTTACCTGCAGCGGCCGTGGGGGGCCGGTTCGCCCCTCTCGCTGTCTCTCCAGCACCAGTTCCCCCTCCTCCTGCGCAATCTAACATGCTGCTCCCGCCCGCCCCGCATCCCCATTGGCTAAAGCCCGCTGCCACTTACCAAAGGCTCAAGACGCAGAACAGCTCAAAGGGTGGGACTAGAAATAGCTCCCCCTCCCCCTCCTCCACCGCTCGTTAGGTTGAGAATGCACGGAGAGGCCTATCCGGTTTCTAGGGCCGAGGTGAAGCCTGAAGCTTGCTTGAACGAGGGGGCCTGGACAGAGGAACAGTCTCACGATGCGGGAAACCAGTCCTGGGGATTAAATTCTCTACCGCCTACACTGTATTTTGCACACCAAAGAGCGTAAACTCACAGAGGGAGGGTTCTGCACTAGGCCAGCTCCGCCTCCCTCTGGATCCCCTCTGCCTTCTAGCCTCTGTCAACTCCTCTACTGTAGTGACAATCCTTATCCCACTACCCAAAATGAAAGGAGCCAGATCTTCTCTCCATTAAGGAAGTGAGTCAGCTCAACTGCTGCAATATCAAACCTTTTACTCTGAAAAGGCTCTTTCTGCCACCACCCATAATGCTGGCTTGCATTTTTGATGCCCCAACCTTTATGCAATATCACTCTCTACAAAGCAATCTTAGGTACTGTCTAAAAATTCTCACTTTCCCCCAAACACACACCCACTCCTCACCCTCAAACCTGGTCTCCCATTATTAAAAACAGCTATTGATATGCTGACCACTATTTTATCCTGGACAGTAATTACCCTCAACATTGGAATCCTATCCTCCGTACTCTAGGATACCAACTAGGAAGACCAATTTTGCGTTAGATCTCCTCGTTTTAAAGATCCTACCATTGCCACCCTTGCTAGGAATACCCAATTACCTACTTCCATAAAAGGCATTACTGTTTTTCCATTTACTCAGGTTAACATACTCAAAGTTGTCTTCAAAACATCCTCCAGGGAAGCAGATTTGGTTCAACTGATACAGCGTCAGCCTACCACATGGGAGGTCCAGGGTTCAAACCCTGGGCCTCCTGACTTGTGTGAAGGGCTGGCCCATAAGCAGTGCTGAATGCACAAGGAGTGCCGTGCCACGCAGGGGTTTCTCCTGCATAGGGGAGCCCCACACACAAGGAGTGCGCCCCATCAGGAGAGCCACTCCGTGCGAAAAAAGTGCAGCCTGCTTAGGAGTGGCACTGCACACTTGGAGAGCTGATGCACCAAGATGATGCAACAAAAGGAGAGACAGATTCCCGGTCTCTGACAAGAATACAAGTGGGCACAGAAGAACACACAGCAAATGGACATAAGAGCAGACAACTCCGGGGGGGGGGGGGGGGGGGTGCGGTGAATAAATAAATTTTTTAAAAAACTTAAAAAAAAAAAATCCTCCATACCCACCACCCAAACATTTGTCAAGTCTAATGGACTATCCTGCAATATATCCCATATAAAAAATTTTGGAGCTGGAAAAGGCTTCAGTAAACATATGAAGCTAACCCTCTTATAAAGATGAGAAGACTCTGAGGCTTGGAAGAGTTAAGTGATTTTACTATGAAACTAAGAGGCAAAGTCAGGATTCATATACCTGATTCCTTGCTTATTCATGTAGTTGCTCATGCAAGAGAAAGAAGCCACATAACAGATCTCTCTCCCTACTAATCCATTCTGCTACCAGATTAATCTTCTTAAAATATAGTATGGCCAAATCAATCTCCTGCCTAAAAACCTTCAAACGTTCCCTCGTACAACTAAAGTTCAATTTCCTTTTTCAAAATCAAGGCCTACACCTTGCCTTTCCAGTCTTATTTCATCCACTTTTCTACATACATACTTACATGCTAGCCAAAAAAAATACAACATACTAGTATCATATACTTTATCTCATCTGGGCCTAGCTAACACTGTTGCCTTCAAATTGTAAGTCATCTCTACTTTGTTGCCTTGTCACCAAAATCATACTTATCCTCCAAGATTCACCTAAAATGCCTCTTCATCATCTCAACATTTATTGAGCTTATAATACATACCAAGTAACACACTAGTCTTGGAAATCCAAAGGTAAATAAGACATAATTCCTGCCCTCAAAGAACTCACAGTAGGCAAGTGTTTATTTTTGGGAAGAGGGTGAAGAGAGTGTCATGGGGACCAGGACAACAGTGACATATGTAAATAATCAAAATACAATGTGTTACACACAGTGAAATAAGCAGGGGGATATAACAGGAACAGAGAGGAAAAGAACTTAATAACAGGAGGAAAAGATTTCAAGGAAGTTGTTTCTTACATGATGAGAAAGAGTTAATCAGGTGGGAGAGTAGGGTGGGACACAAGAAAGGGATATTCCAGGGAGCAGGGACAGTAAAAAGAAAGGTAAAATAAAGTACAGCAATGAGAAAGATGAGGCATGTGGAGAAAACTATAGAGTAGTTCTGTAGTTCAGTCTTGCCAAAGCATAAATTGCTAAGAAGAAATTGGAGATGAGACTGAAGGGATAGGTGAAGACCAGATCGTGGAGGGCCTTTAATACCGCATTAGGGCTTTTTATTACAGTGGATGAGGAGCTACTGGAACACGAAATGACATAATTAGAACTGCATTTTGGTTAGTTAACTCTAGCTGCTGGATAGAGAAAAGATTTGGGGGGTGAGGGGACAGAGGACACTTAGGAGGCTGGACAACTGTGATTATCCAGAAAAGAGTTTGTTTTGTTTTTTATCTGCTCAGCAACGAAAAGGCCCCTTCTTATAGTGGGCAAATAACTCAATATAAGAGTTTTCAATGGGAAGCTGGATCCTACTTCCCACTACAGAGCTAGAGAGGGTCCTCTTTTCTCCTTCTCTGGCATATAGGAAGCAGGGCAAATGGCCTAAGCTAGTTTAAATGGACACTCCTGCTGGAGGGCTTTGACTCTGAAGGGGTGATGCAAAGACCCAAGACCAACCAGTCAAATGATATTTAGCACTGGCAGGCTCTAAAGGCATCCTATATACAATACCCCAGTGGTATGACCTTGGCTGTGTTCTCTGTGGTCTAGCCTCCCTTGGATTCAGACTATTTTCTAAATCAGGTTTTCTAACATTGCCATTGATTTTGTGAGCCATCCAATATTCTTTCAATAAATTCCCTGTCTGCTTAAGTTAGCCAAAAGATGATTTCTGTTGTTTGCAACCAAGAACTCTAACAAGATGATTAAGGCCTGAACTATAGCAATATAGTTCAAAAGGTAATGGAGTATATTAAAAAAAAAAAGGAAAAAAATGCAAGGTTAAAAAAAAGGTAATGGAGTTTTTGCTTGGTGGGTACAGTGTTTATAATTTTTTTTTTTTTAAAGATTTCTCCCCTTCCTTGCCCCTCCCCACCCCCCGTTGTCTGCTCTCTGTGTCCATCTGCTGTGTGTTCTTCTGTGTCTGCTTGTATTCTTGTCAGCAACACCTGGAATCTGTGTCTCGTTTTTGTTGCGTTATCTTGCTGCGTCAGCTCTCTGTGTGTGCAGCGCCATTCCCAGGCAGGCTGTGATTTTTTCACGTGGGGCAGCTCTCCTTACGGGGTGTATTCCTTGTGCATGGGGCTCCCCTATGTGGGGTACACCCCTGCGTGGCACGGCACTCCTTGCGCGCATCAGCACCGTGCGTGGGCCAGCTCATCACACAGATCAGGAGGTCCTGGGTTTGAACCTTGGACCTCCCGTGTGATAGGCGGATGCCCTATGCGTTGGGCCAAATCTGCTTCCCAGTGTTTGTAAATTAAAAAAAAAAGGTCATGTGAGGAAAGTGGATGTGGCTCAGGTGACTGAGCTCCTGCCTACCACACGGGAAGTCCATGGTTTGGTTCCTGGTGCCTTCTCAAGAAGACAGTGAGCTGGTGATGGGCAGGTGCAGCAAGCTGACACAAGATGACCCAACAAAAGACACAAGAAGAAAAATATAATGAGACACTATAAAGCAGGGAATGGAGGTGGCTCAAGCAATTAGGCACCTTCCTCCCACATCAGAGTTCCCCGTGCCTCCTAAAGACAAAGTACAAAGACTATACTTTCAAGGATCATTTCTACAGTTGTTTACTAAAGACAAAGCACACAGTAAGTGCTAAAAACGAGAGGGTGGGAATAAATAAATAAATAAATCTTTTTTTTTTTTAAAAAAGGTCATATGAGAAGGAAGGGACAGAGCCGAGAAATAGGGGATAAAAATCAGCAGAACCTGGAGTTTAGTGGGAAAGATGAGTTCTGTCATATTGAATTTGAGTTGCCATTGGTATGCTTAGTAGTACTTACACAAGAGCTTGGTGTATGAGTCTAAAAGTCTGGCTTGGTGATAGATTTTAGAGTTACAAGTATCTAAGTAGTAGTTTTAAGAGTGGACAATACCAAGGGAGTGTGAAGAGCAGGTCAAGTATAAGAAAAACTGCACAATTACTATTGGGGAAACAATAGAGAATGTTGGAATCTGTGGAGAATGGGAGAACTCATGTCCATTCCAAAAACAGTAGCTTCTATTCAGCTTTAGTCAAGTGTTGCCATATGGAAACACTCATCCAGGGTTGAAAGAGAAATTCAGGTTTTTCAGTAGTCAGAAATAGAGTTCTATGTAAAATCGTGTAAGTTTTAAATGTAGACAACTACTTCAAAAAGCTTTTTAAAATACCATGCAGGTTAAACAAAACTTTTAGCTGGAAACCCAACTGAGATCTTTGATGTAGAGTGAGAAATGTTAGGGCAGAACCCAGGAGAAGATTAGCATTTAAGAATCAAAATAAGCTATGCCTACCAAACAGGAAGAGAAGAAACAGCTAGAGAAGTAGAAGAGTACAATGTCACAGAAGGAAAGAGAGTAAAGATTTGCAGGGGGAAAGAGTGCTCAATTATATCAAACAGTGCAAAAAAGTCCAATATAAGAACTTTAAAATGCCCATGGGATTTAATAATTGAAAATTCTTCCGATCCCTACTTTGCATTGTGAAGCCAGAAGTAAACTGTCCCATATGAGTTTTCAGAGCATTTCTGTTTATTCCTTTTATAGGCTAATTATCGTCTATTTTATATTTTAGTTATATTTGTACATGGAAGTAGAAAGGGCTTTGAAATCAGAAGGACCTTGGTCTGTCCCATCATAAAAAATCTGCACAGCCTTAAGCAAGTAAATTAACCTTTCTGAGTCTGGGCCTTTCCTCTCTATTAAGGGAATAATAATATCCAGTTACTCAGAGCCATTAATGAGGACTAATGAAACACATAGCACAGTACTTGGCACACATCTTCTATGTCTTAGGAGATGCTCAAAAAAAATTGCTAGGCAGATAATTGGGAGAGAAAAAAATCCCCCCCAAACTCTCTACCTTCCTAGGAGGCTGCTAATCAGCCTTTGAGGTGATCACCACCCAGATTAATGGGCTCTAAGAAACTTAATTTCAGTGGTTTAATACTGGTGTGAGTGTGCACTTTAGCTTGAATGAGCTTAAGTGTGCACTCTAGCTCTCTCTCTCACTACATTAAATCCAATTTAAGGAAAACAAGAATAACTATACACTAGATTCACTTCTAGTTTGAAGATCATGTTCAATTAACTGGCTTCTGTCAGCCTAAACCCGCTATAGATATTCCAAGTTACTAGTACCTTAGTGAAGACTAAGGTAGTAGAGTCATTATTTCAGAGAAACCAAATACTTTCCCCCATGGTTTCCAGGCCACCACATTTTCTGGTTTTCCTTCCACCTCTCTAGTCATTTCTTTTCTACTACCACCTTTCTCCTTTTCCACCAACCTTTAACTGTTGAAGTTCACTAAGCTTTGGTCCTTTGTCCTCTTCTCTTCTCATTCTATATTTTCTATCCAAGGATGTCTTATTCACACACATGGTCTCAATATTATTCATTCATTTCTTCAATAAATTATCTGTATGTGTATAGATAATTACATCTCACTTACATCTCTGGGTAAGATGTCACTCCTCAACTCCAGACCAGTATATCCATCCACCTGTTTACCTTTCCTTGGTAGTCTCTTCAGTCTCTTTCCCCCTCTACCCACCCCTCATCGCACACACCATGGACACACACATAAAGAGTAATTATCCTCCTGCATTTCCTATTCAGTCATGGCTGCAAAGACCAGAAATCCTCTTCCATATCCAATATTTTAAAATCCTAACTTTACCTCCTAATATCCCTTAAATCCATTCCATTGCCATTCTAGCTTAATTTACCATTCTCACAAACCTCAAAAATTGCCTTCTAACTGGCTCCCCTCCATTTTGCCTACTTAATTCTTACTCATCTTTCAAACTTCATTTCAATATCATCATTTTAAAGAAAAGCTTTCCCTGACCTCCCAGACTAACAGCTAAATATAATGAATGTACACTACAGGCCAGGCATGTAGTATAAACAATGTACATGTATTAACATACTTAATGTTCTTAAAAAGCCTGAAATACATATCCTTATTTTACAGATAAGGAAACTGAAACACAGAGAGATAGGAACTTGCCCACGATCCCACAGCTAGTGAAAAGCGGTGCCAGATTTAAGTTCGGGCAATGTGGTTTCAGAAGTCCCCTTCTTAACCCCTCTGTTATACTATGCTGCAGTTTACATACCCTATTATAAATTCTCATAATACCCAAAACTTCTCCTTTGTTGGAGACATGGAATAACTGATTATATAATCAGTTGATACCTATATTCTCCTCCCCATTAGAATGTAAGTTCTATAAGGGCAATGACTGTGCACGTCTTATTCACTACAACAGTCCCTTTGCCTATCAGGTAATAATGGGCATTCAACTTTTGTTGAAGGAACGCATTTTCCAACTTCCAGTCAAAGGTGTGTGGGTATAGGGCTATTGTAGGGTAATAGGGAGGTTTCTGAGCAAAGAGATGAGCTTCCCTAGGTCACAATGCAGTGATAGCAAATAGGCAGTGGCATATTTTCCTATCAGAAACATTTAGAAAAGGCATATAAAATCATAAGTATTTTCAACTTTTTGGACCTGCAGCAGACACAGCTCTTACATATAGCAAAAGGGAGCTGTATGTAAGATAATAAAGTACTTTTCTATAGTGTGATGATCACTGTTGAAAATAAAGAAATTTTAGTTATACCCTTTAGGATTAGGACCAGTGGTGGTAAAGTGGTGGCCAATTTAAAGCTATGGCAAAAGCAAATGGATGATGGAAGCAGATGTGGCTCAAGTGACTGGGCTCCCACCTATCATATAAGAGGGTCCTGGGTTTGGTTCTTGGGGCCTCCAGGTGAAAGCAAGCTGGCCAAGCTGGCCCATGCAAAGAGCTGATGCAACAAGATGATGTAACAAAAAAGAGACACAGAGGAAGAGACAATGAGAAAACAACAAACCAGGGAGCTAAGGCGGCTCAAGCGATTAAGGCCTGTCTCCCACATCAGAGGGTCCTGGGATGGGTTCCTGGAGCCTCCTAAAGAGAAGATGAGAAGAGAAGACAAGCAGACACAGAAGAACACACGGCAAATGGACACAGAGAGCAGACAGCAAGTGCAAGTGGCAAGGGGGGAGGGATAAAAAAAAATCTTAAAAAAAAAAAAAGGCAAATGGATGACACAGCACCCTGATGACTCAAAAATAGGGCATGGATTCATATTCAAGTCAATCTCATTGGAGATGCTTTTTCTAGTAAAATCTAGGAGTTCTGGCCTAAGACTAAAGACAGAAAATAAGAGCCTTATCTCTAAGGATCATGATTGGCTGTAGGTCAATTTAGACTGGATCTGGAGATGATCCTCTACAATGGTTTGTGGTCACCAAAGTGAAAAATAATATTCTAAGCTCTAGACAAGCATATCTAATTGTATCAACAGATCCACTTTTGGGAACCGGACTTGGCCCAATGGATAGGGCGTCCACGTACCACATGAGAGGTCCATGGTTCAAACCCCGGGCCTCCTTGACCCGTGTGGAGCTGGCCCAGGTGCAGTGCTGATGCATGCATACAAGTGCTGTGCCACGCAGGGGTGTCCCCCACGTAGGGGAGCCCCACGCGCAAGGAGTGCACCCCATAAGGAGAGCCGCCCAGCACAAGAGAAAAGTGCAGCCTGCCCGGGAATGGTGCCGCACACACAGAGAACTGACACAGCAAGATGACGCAACAAAAAGAAAGATTCCCGTGCCGCTGACAACAACAAAAGTGGACAAAGAAGAACACGCAGCAAACGGACACAGAGAACAGACACTGGGGGGGGGGGGGGGCGGGAGGGGAGAGAAATAAATAAAAATGAATCTTTAAAAAAAATAAAATAGATCCACTTTTGGGCATTCAGTGTAAGTAACACTATTTATAACTTAAGTACTAGAATCCTCTTTATACTTCCCCAACTTGCTCCTACTGCTCTATTTTAACTAGACCAATTACACATACAATTATAAGCATTTTTCAATAGAGGTATGAAGGACTGTTTTCATTGCAATGTTCAAGTAAAAAACAAAAGTCAGGAGGGTGGAGTGGGTGGGAGAGAAGACACATTCTAAAGCAGTGTTATTATCATACCTACATAAATGGTATGCTTCCAGGCACAAAAACTGACCCCAGTGACACTGAAATGATAAAAATTTAGTGGAGTAATTTGACTTGTATTAGCTAAAAAATGAAGCTATTTTTAAGACTGACCAAGTAATTTTTTTTGGTAGAGCTTTAAGTATTCCATGTCCCCCTATCTTCAAAATAACTGAATTAAATAAAACAAGCCATAAAGACAAAGTAATTTTACATTCTCAAGGTTCTACAACTGTTAAAGGTAAAGCCAGTGGGCTACTGAATGCCTACCTGTCCAGTGTTACGGTCAAAGAATAACATATTCAATCCTGTTCTCCCATAGGGGTCAACACTGAACTTTTAAGATGGGAAGATGGCAGATAATGAATAGACACTGAAGTCAGACAGACCAGAATCCTATTCCTGGTTAAGTTACCTAATCTAAGTCTTTTTTTTTTTCCTTATGAAAAATGAAGCTAACATTTCAGGATTATTCTGTAGATTAAGAGATAACGTACCATGCTTGGCACACAGTTGAAAATAAAAAGTTCCTGATTACTTGTCCAATATTTTAAAATAGTACCCTAAAGTCTTCTCTCAAAGCAAAGTTACTCCTCAGAGAGTTGGCAGAGCTGATCTGCTGAGCAGAACAGTGGGATACTCAAATAGATATATAAGTTTCACAATTAGAATAGCAGGACTGCTGGGCAGGATGAAAAGACTCTGGTACTACTGTGTTGAGAAAGCAGCATGGAATATAGACTTCAACCAGCACGGATGTCTAGGACTACATCCCCAATAATTCATCTAATCATTCTTATGGTTACAGAATGGTGTCAGCATCTATTTCATAAGTACTCCATTTCTTTCACAATACCTGCTTATGGTAACATAGTTCTTCAACTAACTAGGCTATCTCTTGGTAGTTCACACACCCAGACCCAGCTGCCTCAGCTTTTGACACCCAACTTTCAGTAGAGGAGTGAATGGTAGTAATCGTCACCTATAATATTTAAGATCTAACAAAAAAGGTTCCCACACCTGGAAAAATTGGCAAAAAGCACTTTTTATAGGAGATTTGATGCATAAATAAAGAACTGATTACCTCCAAAAAAGGGAAAAAAAAGAAAGACAGTACTAAGTAGAAACAATAAGGACTAAAACACTGTAAGTTCAGTGTTTGTGCAACTTTGTAACCCCTATTTCAAAAACCCAGAAAATCTTCCATTATGCAGTCTACTTAGGTAACTGTAAACCTGATAAAATCACTGATAAAATGTATACACAAAATTCTGTTGTGATTCATACTCTAAATAGGCAGCCAAATTACAGAAATCACTGTTTTCTTCAGGAACCAAACAAAAAGAAATTTCCATATCCTATCACTTATGAGACTAAGTACCCATGCCCCAATGGAATAACTCCCAAAAGAGAAGTATGCTGTGGTAGAAAACAGAAAGTGGGATGGGAAATGGATATGGCTCAAGCAACTGACTCCCACCTACCACATGGGAGGTCCTGGGTTTGGTTCCTGGTGCCTCCTGGAAAAGACAAGCAAGACAGTGAACTGGCATGATGAGCTGGTGCAGCAAGCCAATGCAACAAGATGACGCAACAAGGAGACTCAAAGAGGAAACACAATGAAAGAAACAACAAAGCAGGGAGTGGAGGTGGCTCAAGCAATTGAATGCCTCTGTCCCGCATGGGAGGTCCCAGGTTCGGTTCCTGGTCCCTCCTCAAGAGAAGATGAGCAGAC
The DNA here is from genome assembly GCF_030445035.2 of Dasypus novemcinctus. NCBI lineage: Eukaryota > Metazoa > Chordata > Mammalia > Cingulata > Dasypodidae > Dasypus > Dasypus novemcinctus. The sequence goes on along the minus strand of NC_080675.1, from coordinate 95,384,995 downwards.
GCAGAGACCATACAATGAACGGACACAGAGAGCAGATAGCAAGCACAAACAATGAGGGGATGGGAATAAATAAATCTTTTTTTTTTAAAAAAGAGAGAAAGTGGGAGGTAAAGGGGAAAAAACTAATAGTCAGGAAAAAATTTAGAATGCAGCTAATGATTAAATAAACTTTTAGGCAATAAAAAGTAGTTCATACAACAGCATGCACAACTATCACTGGGATACTAAGTACAAAATGAACCATATTTTGGAAATTAAGGTCTCTACATTCCTTGAAAGGCAAACATAAGCAAAAAGGCACAGTGAACAAAAAGCAGTGAACAAAATTGTAAAAGAAGGATGAAAGGAAACTTCAACAAACTTAAATATTGTAAGGAAAAAAACAAATTCATTAAGAAGAAATAGGAAAAATTATAACAGAGTAATATCCAAAACATGGTAGTCATGTTTCAATGAATCACACATCAAAAGTAAAATAGTAATTATTAGATAGGTCACAGCAGTGCAAGGGCAGGTCATACAATGACCTACAGATCAGGAATGTGCAAGTACAGAAGTGCAGTGACTTCTAGGGGAGGGGTGGAAGATCTTCTATTTGTGTTCTGTTAATTGGTCTTCTATTTATCCCCCAGGTATCAGGTTCAATGTAATCTCAGAAGATAGTTTAACTCTTCCAGGCCTGTGGACAAACCATATCTCTAAAGATTTAGTATTTCTCTAAAGATTTAGTATTTGCCTCAGGTAATGTAACAGTCCTTCCACAGATGAGAATATGAAATTTCATTCTTTCAGTAAGCAAGCATAGTTATTGGCACCCACAAATTAATCTTAAGTGGTGCATTTACTTAAAAAAAATCTCGCCCTTTTCCAAGAAGATATGTCCAATGGCTTCTTTTAAAGAATGGTCCCCCTCACCATCCTACATTACTTATCAGAAACTTGACCATTCACATAAAATGTCAAAAATTTCCTATTCCAACTAAAATTCTGCAGAGGCAGTTATCACAATACCACAATTCCTCCACCCCACCACCCAGCAGTTGTGCAAAGGATTCCCGGGAATACAAGATCTGTTTCCTGGTGAGTCAAAACTGGTTTGGCAGACGCATTTTCTATCCATATCTAAATGGATTTTGTCAATTTCAGAAGTGACAAAATCAAAAGGCGAGATGTACAGTCTAAAGCACAGCATGGGGAAGATGTGAATTAAGGAGCAGGTACCCATATACTGCTCCATCCATCTCTCATTCCAATCCACTATTTCAGTTTTAAACCTTCCTCCATGCCTCTCTCTTCACATACACACCTGGCCTCTCTTTGGCCAATGTCCTTCAGTTGCCTTGCAGACCCACTGACATGCCACCCTTGTAACACAGAAGGTCCTATTAAATGGTAAATATTGTGCAGTTTTCTTTCATAATTCCAAACTATTTGGAACAATAAATTTCTCACAGTCTGTCCTCATGAGGTTGACCACAGCTTGTTCTGAAACCTATGCAGTGACCAATGCAAAGGAAATTTACAAGGAGAAGTCATTATCTACTTAATTAATGAAAGATATTATTCAAGTCACAAGCTCACCTTCTAGTGTTTAAAGTGGCCCACACCAGACAGGACATCAGCTGATGCCAAGAATAACCCAGTAAGTCAGTTTGTAAGTCCCTGACTGAAGTGACAGGCTCTGAACAACAAGGAGATTAAATGATCAGTGGCTGTTGGTATGATGGTAGGATGCAACAACTATTGATAATGTAGTTTCTCTGGCAGTGTGTTTGGGGAGTTTCACTATGTCTAATCAAAAAAAGGGGGCGGGGGAATGTCACTATATACCTCTCCTTTGAAGACCTCACTTCAAGACTGCCCCTTAAAAGGCAGGAGCTGCTTGCCTTTGCACAGCTGCTGCAATGGACAGGGAAATTCCCTGCGACACAAGAGACAGGTAAATAAATAAATTGTATTCGTTCCGAGGTAGGGGGAGGGGTCTTCTGCCAGAGAAGTTTACATAATGCAACAGAAAACCAGAAAGCTCTGCAGAACTGTCAACAGAGAGGCAAGGCTTGAGTTCCTTTCTTTCCACCACCTCCAAAAGCATGCTCTTCTCTCCCAAAACACCGATAGAAACTATACCTAAAAATGTGTAATAATCCGCACACGCTCACCCCATGCTTTCCTACCCACCTTTATTATGAAAAAGCAGAAAGCACCAAAAAAAGAAAAACAAACAAAACAAAAACCCTAACCTCCCACTTCTGAGTCCAAAGTATGGAGTAGCCAAACGGAACCGGGGAGTTTTGCCTTCCTATGAAGGAGGAAGGAGAACAAGGAGCTGCTTCAAATCTACACCACGCCCAGTAACGCAATGACAAGCCCTAAAAACTCAACACCGGCCCGGGCAGCCCCTCGTGGCTTGGCCCAACTCGGGGCCCACGGCCCCGCAGCCGCCCTCTCCCCCGACCTCTCACAAAGAAGAATGGTTCAGTCCAGAGCATCACCCAGCACCTGATCCCTCATTACTGGGGGCGGGCGGGGGCCAGGGAAGGGAGGAGGATAATGAGTTATTGAAATTAATTCTAAGAACCTTAGCTTTTGCAAGGACTCTTGGACCAACAACGAGGAGCGAGCGCGAAAAGGAACCTACCTGAGCAAGTCCTGGTTCTTCCTGTAGAGCCAGCGCTTCAACTCACCCTTTCGGAGAACAAGGCGCCTTCCGGCGGAGCATGGCCAGCCCTTGCCTCACCCTAGCTTGCTGGTAATCTATTCTCCCCCTCAGTTCAGCCCACTTACGCTCCTGCCCACCAATCGCAGAGTCGAAGCCCTGCCTCTTCCAGCAGGGTAGTGTGAGCACCGTCCAGGAAGTCTCTTGAGGGTGGGAGGGCCTAAAAGGCGGAGAAGGGTATGTAGGCAACCACAGATATGCCTGATTGAAAATAAAATCTGGCGGCACTCGACTGTAAAGCCTCAGTTCACAGGCGTTCGGGCCTTTCGGCTCCTTTCCTTTGACCCCTGCAGTTGGGGGGCGCTCTAAATTAAAACAGTTACCTCTTTTGGGGAAGCCATCTTGGATCGGGTTGATGCCTTAGGAGCGGGGAAGGAGTGCTTTTAAACAATTTGAAGCCCTTTTCGCGTTCTATCCCACTACTTAGGTCTGTCCACAAAATACTCCATATATACTCAGGATATTCCTTAATCATGATGGGAGGAAACTCGGTAATGCCGAATGTGGTTAGAGGCAAACACCACCTTCCTCTCACTTAACTGCAGGAGTGAGGCGATTTACCAAGTCAAAGAAGCAAAAATTATTTGAATGAGTGTTCCCAGTTCCTGGAATAATCCTTTATAGACACCTCACTCCTCAGGATATCAGCACATGAACAACATAGGTTATGTATATATTCTAGATGCTTCTGATCGCTATGTTTCTCTTTAAAATCTTCCAGTGACAGTTCTAGTGTTCTGATTTTGACAGTTTTGAGTCAGTTTGAAATAAAGAACAGGATTTATGGAAGAATTCCAATTAAAAAAAAAAAAAAGCCGGCCTCAAATTCACCAATAGCCCAGAACTACTCGTGAATACATACAGTGCAACAATAGAAGCCTTAGAGGAGAAATTACATGTAGAGGGAAGGAGGACTACTAACAATGGTTGGAGGGTAATTTTCTACTCATTGCTTTTAAATCAGAAATTATTTTCCATTGTAGGTGAAATTCTTTTGCACTCAGAACAGTTTCCCTGTATTCCCCAGTCTAGCTCTCTACTATTATAAATCGTTCTAAAAAAAGTCTTTTTTTTTTTTTTTAACTTGTGAGTGAAGGGAGTCCTTCCAGGTTATTTAAAGGAATCTCCTCAAGGAATAACAAAAGTGCATGTTCATACATCGTAGGACCTCAGACATCTTAAATAGTTATGATTCAGTATTTTATTAGAGAGGTGATAAGACTTGACCAAATATAATTTTATATGTTGAACAAAATCTGTTGGCTAAATTCTCCCATGGCCACTTCTGTCATTATACTAAATTTGAGTTTTGCATTGAATTTAGAGTTTATCAATGTGTTTGCCCATAAATGCATACACAGGTAGGATCTTAATTACTAATAGTATCTAGAATAAAAGTCTATTATCCTTTTGGTATTATGTAGTACAAAACAGACCTGCCATCAAAGGAATGAATTGTATGCATTATAGAAAGGGGATATAGGGTGCACCTAGTCCAATAATTCCTGCTACCTGTACTGTTTTCCTATAAATAGTATGATTTCCAATGGTCCTGGCCTTCAACAATCAATCAACACCCAGATTATATCATAACCACCATTCTTCACATAGGAATGGGAGATCTCTACTGTAATTCTTCATGACCATTTCACCCAGAACATCAATGATGATCAATACAGATCATGAATTAGACCTGTATACTTCTGATTCTCATACTTTCCTTATGATTTGTGAAATACTCAAGTATAGAACGTTATGACTTGGTTTGAACAATAACAGTGGGAATGGGAGTTAGGATTAAGAAATTATGCCCTGAAATTATCAAAATGGCATCCTTTAATGACTCTGAAACCAGCAATTCTAGGTGGAATTTTGTCTTTGACCAATGCTCTGATGCCTCCTAATTAAGACTTTTGTGGATGATAAAAAAAAAATTCTTCTATAGAACCTATAAAGTATATAATTACTTTAGTTTTATCCCTGGGGTAGACTAACTCCAAATTCAACAGACTCAAATCCTTTTAGTAAGGAATGAGGTAAGATTTAAAAACAAAACAAAATCCTAAAGCAATACCCCAAATTTCTTCCAACTTCCTGTAGTGCTATTATTACTGGGGGCAGAATCCAATATAAAATAAATCCCAAGAAGGAGGCCACTTCCAACACTTTTTTTTTTTTAATTGCTCAACACGGAGTGGTTGTTACTGAGAAATTGCTATTTTGGTATGGAAAATCATCAACAATTTGGAGTCCCTTACTGGCTTTCCCAGGGGTCCTGTTTTTCCATCTCTGCCCTCTTTGCCTTCTTCTCCTGGGGATCCACATGGTCCAGATGAGCCTTGGGAGCCTGGAGGACCTTCTTTCACCAGTAACCCTTGGATTCCTGGTGGACTGGCTGGTCCTGCAACTCCATCTGGTCCTGGTGGCCCAGGGTTCCCTGGGGGCCCTATGAGACCTGGAACTCTGGAATGACCCTGGTCACCTTTTTGTCCAACCTCACCATCTGCACCATGCTCTCCTTTACTTCCCTGTGGTCTGGCAATTCCTGGGGGCCCTGTGAGGCCTCTGGGCCAATCGTCACCCTCAAGATGACCACAGCCCTAGCCCCTTCCAAAAATCTTTGGTAGAATTCCTAGGAGGAGAATATCTTCTTTGGTTGGGATACAATCAGAAACAACACATGAAATAACAGCAGGTTGAATATGTGCGCATGTTTAATAATGAAACAATTAACAACAAAAAAGTTAGAAAAATTCATGAGACCTCAATTAGATTATAGCAAACCAAGGCAATAAGATATAGCAATTGACCCAAAGAGGCAAAGGCAAATTTGGATAAGATAATGTTATATGCTCTTGAAAAGGAAAATGACAGAAGTATCCACTTATTTGACTGCTTGGAAGGAGGCAGCCTCACTGTATGCTATGTGGAAAGGAGGCAAAAGCCAGGGAAGGGTAGAAGAGGAGAGAGAGAAGAACAATGTGGAATGCAGGATAAGCAGATGGAAGAAACTGAGATAGAGTTACCAAAGATATGACTCTAAAGGCCTCTGGTTCCCTCTGAAGTCTAAAATGAACCTGCTATAAGTCTTTAAGTCAGTCAAATTCAGTAATTACATAATGAGCAATAGCCACTGTGAAGGAAGGTGGTGGTAGTGGTGCGGGAGCTGGGTTTACATAAATAAAGGGACGACATGGGTCCTGCTCTCAAGGAGCTAACAACCTAAATGGGGAGACAGACCCCCCACACAAAATAACTACAGAACAGATTTCTAAAGTAATATAAATACAAATAAATATAAACAACATATGAAAGCTAAGGGGTACAATGCCAATAATTGTTTAAAAGTCCCTAGTCAGTCGCAGATGGCCTCCTGAAGGAAAAAGGTTGGACTTCGAGTATGATATTAGTGGTGAGTAGGTCATATGCAAAGGCATGGAAGTGGGAATAAATATGTCATGTCCAGTAAGCAGGTTAGCTTGTTTGGAGTATAAAGTTTAAATAGGTTTAGTAAGAATTAAGTGTGATAAAATGGTAGAGGTCAGGGAGCAGGTGTATCTCAGTGGTTTGAGCGGCTGCTTCCCATGTACAAGGTCCTGGGTTCAATCTCTGGTACCTCCTAAAAAAAAAAAAAAGGTAGAGACCTATTTGATGAAAGACATTGCAATGTTAAGACCCTAAAACAAAATGAGCAGGGAAAGAAAGTTTCCTTTTGGTAATGATTATAAGTGGTCTGAGGTCCAGGACTAATTCCACTGGTCTCAAAAGTTTTATGGTTACTCAAAAAGAAAGAAACTAGCAGTAGGATGGCAGAAAAGTACTCAGCATTGTTGAGCAATTCAAATAGAAGGAACTGCCTTCTGCAAGAATACTCAGGGAGTGGCAAATGAATCCCCAAAGGCAAGGAAGTTAGACTCAATGAAATTCCTAGGTAGAGGATTTGTCACCCAAAGCCAGCTGGATCCCAGCAGTCTCAAAAGTTCAAGTAGAATGTCCTTGATTCTTGTTACTAATTCTCGGTGGGGCGCAGACTGTGTATGCTTCTATATATATATATATATATATATTATTTTTTTTTTTTTAACTATGGTAACAATCAACTTTGATCCTAACATTTTAGAAATTAAAATAGGAGGATGAGAAGAGCCCTAATCTATAGGGAATGCTCACATCCCTGAAGAAGGACAGGTTAGTAAGGGCCCAAATTCTTCCCTGGTCTTTAAGTGGAAAGGTAAATCATCAAACCTTGGAAAGAGGTTGCTGTCAGCCAAAGCAAACAAGACCTCTCCCTTTAAGCCTGTTGTTCTGAACCTGTTCCTGGAAGGAAAAAAAGAGTTCAGGTCAGACTTTTAGCAACAGCTGGAGTTGGACCCTACGTGGTGAGAGTGCCGCTGGGAGGCACAGGGTCTCAATGATGTTGAAACAGGCTGCTGGGGCCCAATCTTGATGCCATTTGCCTGTAAGAGAAAAGAGGTGATAGTTTCCACCTCAGTACTAAAGTGAATAGGAGAAATGAGGGGGATAAAAGGAGAAATAATTAATTACATTTTTGAAAAAAAGATAGACTTTGACGGATAACCATGAGCCCTAGCTAGATTGTTATGGAATAACATTTTGTGATAGTAAGGATAAGTTGACCAACTATGATATAAGTATTATGGTTGACCACAAGTGGTTTTTGTGCCCATCTTTAAGGGGCACTGTTATACTTAAGTTTCATAGCTATATGCAGAATTAGGATGTGATTAGGGCAGAGTAGGAGGAGGCCAAAAGTAGAAGCAGCAGAGTAGAATGTGGTTCTTTTTGTTTTGCCCCAGAATTTGCTTTATAGAAATAGTCCACTGATCAATTAAGCATTATATCTCCCCCATACTCTGCAGTATTAAGACACTGAGTCAAGAAGAAAATCTCCCTTATTGTATAAGCCTTTGATATCACCAACTAACAATCTCTTTAAGTATTCTGGGTGTCAGATATGAGAAACCTATGTAAATACCTCTAAAAACAAAGTTTGAATTCCCATAGCTTCAAATACCAATCTGTTAGATGGGGAATGCTTACATCCCAGGGAGCTTCCAGTCCTATTCAGGACAAAGCAAAGTTAAATGTGAGCCCCCCGACCCTTTCTCACCTCATTGTGGACATCAAATAAACCCTGCTGGATCTTCCTATATAATTCTTTGGCTGTGTTAATGAAGGCCTGAAGGAGACATAAATAATTTTATCAGGCTCAGGTTTATGTAGAGAAATGAGGGAAAGAGAATACAAATATTACTTTTATTTGTATTTCTAAGGTGAATTAGGAACCATTAGCAGAAGGGAATAAAAATACAGAAAGTCCTCTAAATGCCCCTATAAAACCACTGAGCATTAAAAAAAAGAGAAACTACATGGTATTTTGGTGATGATCTGACCAGAATACCATGCTTTCTTTTCCATAACTGATGAAGATACAGTCACCACCAGACCTAGTGGAGATTACAGTAGAACCCATTTTTAGATTCTCCACCAAAACTGATTTACAACTAACAGTAGTGTCTAATCCACACTTAACTGATTAATATTATCAGAAGCAGAAGTAAAACTTTAGGAATCAGGGTAAAAGAAAATGGAACAATTATTCCCTTAAAAGGAGATATTTGGTCACTGTAACCACACAACAATCTTTCCTTACCCATGTCTAATAGGAGAAGAGAATTCTGAATAAAAGGATAAAGATAATGTTGTAATCTCTGAAGAGCTTTTTCCCACTTCTTTCCAAATAGTACCTCTTCAACATTGGAGGCTGTTTTGGCTGAAGTCTCCATGAATATAAATCCATGCTCCTGAGCAAAGGCCTCTCCTTCTTCTCTCTTTATATCCCTGCGGGACTCTAGGTCACTGTAAGAGATTAATTGGGAAGAAAACTAAAAAAAAAGATCCAAATGAACAAAGGAACTCTTGTTTTAAAAGAATCACATAGCAATTTTAGTCACCAGTTATCAGGAAAGAATGTGTATCCTATATAATATAGGCACATATGGATATTCTCTTAAATAGGGTTAATGATTTATGTAGCCTTTTGGAAAATATTCTTCAGATTCAGGGTACCTGCTGCCTGGCTAAAGATAATCCCTTACTGCTATTACAGAGAAAAAGGCTTGTAAAGGGTTAGGCAAGCCCCACTGGTACTCAAGGCTTATGCCCTATGCTTCTTTCTCAAAAGAGATCCAGGGAAAGTAAAGTAGAGAAGATGAAAGGGAAACTCCAATTGTTAGAAAGTAGAAAAGTCATAGGATATCCTGTACCTTAGTGATCAGCATCTTCCTCTTTTACTGGAATCAATTCTAAAGAAGAGGAGTGCTAGAAATGAGGAGAACACAGTTTGCCCTAACTCTCATTAGTCTCATTATTAATGTGTATAAAAGTGGTTTGGGGGAAGCAGATGTGGTTCAAGTGAAAGAGCTTCTACCTACCATATGGGAGGACCTGGGTTCAATCCCTGGGGCCTCCTGGTGAAAAAGATGATGAGAGCGTGTCCACATGGCAAGCCAGTGCCTGCGCAAGTGCCTGCGTGGTGAACCAGTGTCTGTGTGGTGAGCGAGTCCCTGCGTGGTGAGCCAGTGCCCACACAAGTGAGTCATGCAGCAAGATGATGATGCATCAAAAGAGAGACAAGGGGAAAGTCTAGGTGAAGCACAGCAGAAAAGAGGAACGGAGAGAGGAAATCTCTCTCCCCACCAGAGGTCTTCAGGATTGAATCCTGGTGAATCCTAGAGGAGAGAAAATGAGAAAAGAAGATAACACAGACAGCAAAAACAGCAGGGTGGGAGGAGGGGAAAGGGGGAAAATAAATAAATCTTAAAAGAAAAAACGAGAAGGAGATAAAGAAAAAAAAAGTGGTTTGGCACTAGATAAATGAAGGATTCAGAGAAAGTGATGTAAGTAAAAATAGAAGATAAAGGGGAAGAGAAGATAGAGCCAAGGACTAAGAAAGGGAAGAAAGTGGCATGAAAAGATGTTATGATATCCAGGCTAAAAGGCTGCAGAATAAGGCAGGATTGGACTGTTTGATTTTCATTTTTTTAATTGGGGATTTTCATTTGTAATTTTTCCAGTTTTCCAACCATGAAAAATATCAGGGAATAAGTCCGTTAAAGAACAACAAATCCACAAAATTTATATTTGTTATATATCAGCTGTGTAAAGACCATGAGGGAACTATATCATCTAAATGCCAACATTCCCAAATTTGTGTCCCTAGCCTAGACCCTTCTCTAAGTTCCAGATTTGTTTGTCCATTTGTCTATGCTTTATTTCTACATAGATGTGTGTATTAGTCAGCCAAAGGAGTGCTGATGCAAAATACCAGAAATTGGTTGGTTTTTATAAAGGGTATTTATTTGGGGTAGGAGCTTACAGATACCAGGCTATAAGCATAAGTTACTTTCATCACCAAAGTCTATTTTCACATGTTAGAAGAAGATGGCTGCCGACATTTGCAAGGGTTCAGGCTTCCTGGATTTCTTCCTTCTTGGGGCTTGCTTCTCTTTCCTCTGTGAATTTACTTCCTTGGGCTCCAGCTTAAGGTTTCAGCATCCAACTCCGACATCAAAATTCCAACATCAAAAACCCTCGCATCAAAAGCTCCAACTCTGTCCTTTGCCATGCCTTTTACGCCCTAATGATGTGGCCCAATTAAAGCCCTAATCATAACTGAGTCATGCCCAGTAATAGACCAGATTACGAATATAATCCAATATCTATTTTTGGAATTCATAACTATGTCAAACTGCAACAATGTGTAAAAGGAATCTCAAACTTCCAACACATAAAAATAGAACTTGATCTTTTCCCCCAAACCTGCTTCTACCCAGTCTTCCATATCAGTAAATGTCACAAGCCAAAAACCATCCTCATTCCCAATACTCAATCCATCCCAAAGTCCTCTACTTCCAAAATGTACCTTAAAATCATTCTTTCTCTCTGCCTCCAGGATCACCTCACCATACACTCTCATCTGGACTACTAAAACTAGGGTCTCACTGCAACTCTTGCTTCCCTCCAGAGTGATCTTTTAAAATCTGATCAAGCCACTTTTCTGCTTAAAATTCTTTAATGGCCTCTTATTGTGTTTAGAATAAAATTCAAATTCCTTACAAGATCTGGCCCTATTTACTTTTCCAAACTCATCTTGCACATTCTACCTTCATTCAGTCCAACCATATCAGGTTTCTTTCAATACCATAAACTTGCCAAGCTTCCTTCCACTTCAAAGCTTTCCACAGTTTGTTCCCCATCTGATGCCCTTTTATTTTTGCCCAGCAAACTCTTGCCCATCCTTCAGAGCCCAGCTTAATTATAACTCCTAATCAAAAGTAGTATCTTGTTACTCTCTTCCATAACACCTTTTCCCCATTCAAATTGTACATTTTTCATAATTTGTAATTAGATACAAATACTTAATATTTAATATACATGCTCCAACTAGATTGTAAGCTCTATGACAGCCAGAGTATATTAGTCAGCCAAAGGGGTGCTGATGCAAAATACCAGAAATTGGTTGATTTTTATAAAGGATATGTATTTGGGGTAGGAGCTTAGAGATACCAGGCTGTAAAGCAAAAATTATTTCCCTCACCAAAGTCTATTTGGACAAAATGACTGCCGAAGTCTGTGAGGTTTCAGGCTTCCTGGGTTTCTATGTTCCTGGGGCTTGCTTCTCTCTGTGTTTGCTTCTCTCTGAGTTCCTTTCTTCCTGGGGCTGACTTCTCTTTCCTCTGTGTGCTGTCTTCCTAGAGCTCCAGCTTAAGTCTTCAGCATCAAACTCCAAATTCAAGTGAGTTTATATGGCTATGAGTCTCCAAAAAAGAGTTGGGAGGTCATCAGAGGGGTGATGCTTATGCACACCTCAGCAGGGTACCAAGACAGCCAAGGTAGATGGAAACCTAGGTGCTGGTTCTCCTGAGGGCTGCAGAGACCCACAGGTTCCATGGTCATGGCAGATGTCTCTGGAGTTCAGGGCCATGTCAATTGGCCCTACTTTGGAGTTTGTGTTCCTGAGTGTGATGGAATTGGACTCAGATATGACCTTTCTACACATGCCTTTTCTGTTACTTTTATTGGACCTGTGGTTGGCGTTTGGGTTGGTGTATGCTCAGGAACCCTGAATCTCTGGACTGTCCATGTGACGGCCAGGCCCTGGGCCTCAGCAGACTTGCGGCTCCTACCCTCTGATTTGTTGGACTTACCCTGGCCAGCTGATGGGAGGTGAAGAGGGTCAACCACCACACCAGGGAGCCAAGAGTGCCTACAGCTGCAAGCAGGGAATTGCATCCATCATCCATGTGGAATCTAAGCCCCCTCTTAATGTAGAGGGGACTGGACATAACCATCCCAGGGTCCACAGGATGGAGGAATAGAGTATGGATTAGAGTGGACTTACAGATGTTCTGCTGGGGAACTGTTGTGATTAGTAAGGGAAGAAATTGTAGTAGTGATGTGGAGAGGGTAGCCACGGTGGCTGCTGATGGTAGAGAGATGGAAGAAGAGATAATGTGTGGGGGCATCTTTAGGATTTGGAGTTGTCCTTGGTGGTGCTGCAGGGATGGATGCTGGACATTGTGTGTCCTGTCATGGCCCACTGGGTGGACTGGGGGAGAGTGTGGACTACAATGTGGACCACTGTCCATGTGATGCAGCTGTGCTCCAGAATGCATTCGCCAGGTGCAGTGGATATGCCACAATGATGGAAGAGTTTGTTGATGTGGGAGGGGTTGGGTGGGGAGTATTTGGGGACCTCATATGTTTTGAATGTAACATTTAAAAGAAAAGAAAGAAGAAAAACAAAAAACCAAAAAACTCCAAATTCAAAACTCCAACATTAAAGCCCCTAGCTCTGTTCTTCCCCATGCCTTTTATCTGTGAGTCCCCACCCACCAAGGGGCAGGGACTCAACACCCTAATCATAATTAAATCATGACCCAGGTATAGATCAGATTACAAGCATAATCCAATATTTCTTTTTGGAATTCATCAATTATATCAAACTGCTACAGTCACCCTCTGAACTCCAAAAAGTCATTACAATATTCAAAAAAGCCTTAAATCAGTTACAATGCAAGTACTAAATCATATCATAATCAAATTAAAGAAATACAGTTTGTCTTGGGGCAAAGTCCTGTCCCTATAGACCTCTGAAACTTACAAAACCATTTATCTGTTTCTAATACACAAATGGACAGACAAAGGATAAACATTTTCATTACAATAAGGAGAAATTGGGAGGGAAATGAGTCACAGTTTCTCTGCAGTTCAGCAGACCTGCAGGGAATCCTCTATTCAATTTCAAAGTCTGAGAGTCACTCTTAAGATGACTTCTCCTTGGGGCCTTATGGGAACCCACCCTTTCCACAGGCCTGCCCAATGGCCATTTTCTTGGTTCCATCCTCAGTTAAGCATCTGGATGTCAACCCAGCTCCAGACCTCTACTTTCAAGAATGTTGGGGTGACTGCCACACCTCACCCAATCTTTGGGTTAGTCTTAACCCCCCTAGTACAGTGATGTGAAGACAACATTCCCCCTAACCTTTGGCATATAGGCTTAACCCTCTCAGATCAACGAGTTGACCATCTGGCCTTCCCTAACCTTTGGAGGACAGGTCCACCCCACTCAGACCTGTGGGGTGCTGGCCTTAACTGCCCTAATCCTTGGGGAATGTGCTCCACCCTCTCTGTACCATGGGGCAGCAAAACTCTCCCAGAACATCGGACAGGAACATCCACCCTCTTCAACTGCTGGGGCAAACTCACGCCCTCAGTACATATGGGTGGGGTTTCTCTCTTGGCTCAAGGTGATGTCCGAATTCTAGATCTCAGTTTCCATGGTTTTCCTCTTAAAGCTGTTTCTCCTTCAATCTCTCCTTTCCATGTCCCTTTTATTCCAGGCTGATAGTGGTTTTCTTCATACAGTTCTCTCAAAATGTCTATTGGTTTAGCATGCAGGAAGCATGAGTCCAAGCCATCAGACAGTAAGACTTTCCACAAGTTTTTCCGACATAACTGCATCTTCAATCCTGATTTACAAGTTCCAAGTTTAGTTAAGTCCTCCAATGGGGCACTTTCATTTGGGAGCTTGATCTCCAGAAACTTGGACTTTCCAGAATCAGTTTCTGTTTTCTTTGTGCTTGACAGTTCCATCCGCAGCATATCTCTCTCATCTAGCATTTTGCTATAAGCTGCAAGCAGAAGCCAAGGCACATTCTCTGGGTTTACTTTGGAAATTTCTTCAGCTAAATGCCCAGGCTCACCAGTTTCAAATTCTGCCTTCCAAGAAAACACCAGGAGTTAAATTTGCTAAATTCTCTGCAACTTTAAAACAGAGATCGCCTTTCCTCCAGATTCCAACAGTAGTTTCATCATTTACTTCTAAGGCATCATAAAAAGTCTCTTTAGCATCCATATTGTTATCAACAGTGTCTTGAAAGCGATCTAGGCCTTTTCCAACAAGCATTTCACAATTCCTCCAAACAATACCCCTTACCCATTTATGAAACCTGTCCAGCATTTCGGTAATTGCAAAAGCACTTTCCCATACCTCAGTACCAAATTCTGTAGTAGTCAGCCAAAGGCGTGCTGATGCAAAATACCAGAAATTGGTTGGTTTTTATAAAGGGTATTTATTTGGGGTAGGAGCTTACAGATACCAGGCCGTAAAACATACATTACTTCCCTTACCAAAGTCTATTTGGAGCAAAATGGCTGCCTACATCTGTGAGGGTTCAGGCTTCCTGGGTTCCTATGTTTTTGGGGTTTGCTTCACTGTGTTCAAAGTTCCTTTCTTCCTGGAGTTGGCTTCTCTTTCCTCTGTGTGCTGTCTTCCCAGGGCTCCAGCTTAAGTCTTCAGCATCAAACTCCAAATTCAAAACTCCAACATTAAAAGCCCCCAACTCTGTTCTTCGCCATGCCTTTTATCTGTGAGTTCCTACCCACCAAGGGGTCGGGACTCATTGTCCTAATCATACCTCAGTCACTGCCCAGGTACAGATCAGATTACAAGCATAACCCAATATATATTTTTGGAATTCATTAATTATATCAAACTACTACACAGGGCATGACCTTTTTTTTCCCTTCACCTTGCACACTCAGAGCCTGGCACATAATAGGTTTTCTTTTCTTTTTGATCCCCCCACCCCACGGTTGTTGTTTGTGCTGTCTGCTCTCTGTGTCCATTCACTATGTATTCTTCCATATCTGCTTATCTATTTTTTTCTTCTCATCTTTTCTTTTTAGGAAGCACTGGGAACTGATCCTGGGACCTCGGGTGTGGGAGAAAGGCACTCAATTGCTTGAGCCACCTCATCTCCCTGGTCTGCTGCGTCTCTCACTGTCTCTCCTCTGCATCTCCCTTTGTTACGTCATCTTGCTATGCTAGCTCTCTGTGGTATGGGATGCCAGTTCTCTGTGGCATGGGCCAACTTGCCTTCATCACAGCTGGCTCCAGGAATTGAACCCAGGGCCTCACATTTGGTAGGTGGGAGCCCAATTGTTTGAGCCACATCCATTTCCCTTGAGCCACATCCATTTCCCAGTAAGTTTTCAATAAAAGGTTGAACCAATAAATGAGTAAAATCAGTCTGTGGCTACAGTTCTTAAACAGTGTCACCATGAGCACCACAGTAAACTAATAAGGGGGCCAAAGGATACTTTATACTTTGAAGGGAAACAAGAAGACTCAACATCAGAACACAACATCAATTACAAGCGTAAGTTAATACAGTTTCAAAATCAGATCATTATACATTCCTTTCAGTATCACATATCTTTGCAAAGCTGAGTTTTTAGCAGTTGGTGTGATAAAAAAGTCAAGTACTGTGCAAAAATTAATGTGGAATAGGAAATGAGTGTGATCTTGTCCAATCTTGATTCCAAGGTTTGAGAAGCTGTATAGTACCCAACAGGCACACACAGCTCATTAGTAAGTAATTGTAATCATTTAAAAATGAAATAAGGGAAATGGACTTGGCCCAGTGGTTAGGGCGTCCGTCTACCACATGGGAGGTCCGCGGTTCAAACCCCGGGCCTCCTTGACCCGTGTGGAGCTGGCACATGCGCAGTGCTGATGCGCGCAAGGAGTGCCGTGCCATGGAGGGGTGTCCCCCACGCAGGGGAGCCCCATGCGCAAAGAGTGCGTCCCGTAAGGAGAGCCGCCCAGCGTGGAAGAAAGTGCAGCCTGCCCAAGAATGGTGCCGCACACACTTCCTGTGCCGCTGACAACAACAGAAGCGGACAATGAAACAAGACGCAGCAAAATAAATCTTTAAAAAAAAAAAAAAAAGAAATAAAAGTATTTTTTCCTTTAATTTTTTTTTCATTTTTCTAATAATTATCAAGTTGTTAGGACAAAAGTACTTTATGCTGATTAGATCTAACTATTTAACAACAAAATTGTTGTTGAATGCCATAAAAAAGTTACTGAGAGATTAAGGACAATATGAATTTAGAATGTTTGGGGATCAAGGGATTCAATGTCCACAAAGTACCTAGAATGACTTCTGGTAACTCTTGCTCATATAAATAAAATTTTACCTCTTATTTCCAATCAACATGATAACCATGTTGGAGCTGGAGTGTTGCCGGGCATCCTCTAACCATGAGGTGAGGTGGTTGAAAGTTTCACGCCTATAGCAGAAAAGTTTAGAAACTGGGTCAGGGGTCCATTTCAAAAGACCAAAGCAATGCCATATGTACGGGAAAAGCTATGTGGGTATATAAAAATACTAGAGAGGTCGTTCCTAGTTAGCATTCTCAACAGAATCAGTAGACAGAAAGAGATTTAGAGAACATAGAGAAGGGTCTCCCTTCCACCCACCAGATTTGACTCACCTTGTAATGTCATACATCAGCAGTGCTCCAGCTGCTCCCCTGTAGTAGGAACGGGTGATAGAATGGAAGGATTCTTGCCCAGCCTTTCCCACCAACATGGCAACAAAAAATCCCAACAAAACCAGGTTATTCCCAGAGGAGTGATTTGATCATCAGAACTAACACAAAGGACATCATTAATACAAAAGACATAACTAAACCCAGAACTTCTACTAGGAAAAGAGAATTTAGGGCAAGAAAATATGGCTGCCCAAGGAGAAGCCCAGTTAGGGGATCAATGATTTTCAATGGGAGAGCTATTGATACTTTAGGCACGTCAATTCTTCTTCCCATGAGATTGTCCATCAAATTGTTTAGCATTTCTGGTTCACAGTCACTAAATGCCAGTAGCACCCCATAATTAGTGTGACAATCATAGACATTCCCATATATTTCCCAGTATCCCCTAGGACAGAAGACCTAGAAATAGAATGAGAAACTCAGGATATCTTATGCTTTTCAATGTTCAACATATCACAATAACCTTTTTTTTTTTAAGATTTATTTTTTATTTATTTCTCTCCCCTTCCCCCAACCCCCAGTTGTCTGCTCTCTCTGTCCATTCGCTGGTGTTCTTCTGTGACCACTTCTATCCTTATCAGCGGCACCGGGAATCTGTTTTCTTTTTGTTGAGTCATCTTGCTGTTTCAGCTCTCCTGGTATGTGGTGCCATTCCTGGGCAGGTTGCACTTCCTTTCACACTGGGCGGCTCACTGCGCATGGGCCAGCTCCACACGGGTCAAGGAGGCCTGGGGTTTGAACTGTGGACCTCCCATATGGTAGGCAGATGCCCTACCATTGGGCCAAGTCCACTTCTCCCACAATAACCTTTCTGTTCCTGTTCCTTTATCTGTAAAAAGGAAAATTATCTTAGAATGCCAATGCTGTGTCTAATGAGTTTCATTCCAATGGATCAATGTAGAAAATAAGTCAGATAACAAAACATTTAAACTGGGCATATTCTACTTAAACTTCATTGTTTCACGGATAATGGCAGGACTATCTAGATGTCCCTTGCTGGGACTCTGTCATGACAAGTAAAAATAAAAAACAAGGAGAGAAGTCCAGGGTCCAGGACAGTTTTCCTTCAATATCCAACTATTGACATTCTCATCTCATTTCCACAACTGCGGTCAAGATATTAAATTTTATTTATAACTAAGCAATTTATTAATGCTCCCCATACTGAGTACTTTTGCTTTCTTGATGGAATAGTTATCTTTTTTTTTTTTTTTAAGATTTATTTATTTATTTCTCTCCCCTTCCCCCTCCGCCCTGGTTGTCTGTTCTGTGTCTATTTGCTGCATCACCTTCTTTGTCTGCTTCTGTTGTTGTCAGCCGCATGGGAATCTGTGTTTCTTTTTGTTGCATCATCTTGTTGTGTCAGCTCTCCGTGTGGGCGGCACCATTCTTAGGCTGAACTTTCTTTTGCGCTGGGCGGCTCTCCTTACAGGGCGCACTCCTTGCGCGTGAGGCTTCCCTACCCAGGGGACACCCCTGCATGGCAGGGCACTCCTTGCGCACATCAGCACTGCATGTGGGCCAGCTCCACATGGGTCAAGGAGGCCCAGGGTTTGAACTGTGGACCTCCCATGTGGTAGACGGATGCCCTAACCACTGGGTCAAGTCTGCTTCCCTCTTCTTTTATTGTTGTTTTCTTTAGAGCAAGTAGAAGCATCTTTTAAGTATTATGAATCCCTGCATCTCAAATCTATCCTATTTGGCAGGTTTTTCACATTCTTGAAATAATTTATCCTCTTGTTCCTACATAAAGTTTGGGAAGGAAGACTGGAGCTCACATTTTACAGATGGAAAAAGATTTGAACATAGAAAGATTAATGACTTTTTCTTAATGTTCTATTATAGTAGTAATAATAATACTGCAGGAAGTGGAGGTAGCTCAGGCAGTTAGCGCCTCCCTCCCACATGGGAGGTGTCTGGGTTTGGTTCTCGGTGCCTCCTAGAAAGAGAACACCAACACAGAACAAATGGACACAAATGCAAACAATGAGGGGCAGGGAGAAACAAATAAATAAAATAAATCTTTAGGAAAAAAAATGCTGCAACAATAATATTAACTATTTTTTGACATATGTGATGGGCCAGAAACTATTAGAGACAATTACATATATTATATTGTTTCATTTTCTTAGCAGCCCTGAGGCAGACATTACTCTTTTTCCCTTTTACAGATAGGGTAAATGAGATCCAAAGGAGGCAAGTTCACAAAGTGGCCCAAAATCATAAAGCCTACAAATGCTGGAGCCATAATTTAAATTAAGCATCCAAGACTTCCCAGCACAAAAGTTTGTTCTTTTAGCCATTATGTCATATAATCTAAATCAGGCTTTGAAGGTAGTAAGAAAGTTCTAGGACACTACCTCCAAAATTACTTTTTTAACAACAAAGAGACTGTAGAATCTCTACAAGAACCATGCAAATGTTTTAGTGGATTGCATGCCTGTTAAAATACTTTTTCCTTCTAAGAGCTCACTTAAAATTGTGTTATTTATTCACTGACAGTTTTAAGTCACACATTATTTGAGTCCTGCTTTGCTTTTATCTTTTGCTGACTTTTATCCTCTTCTACTATCTTTGTAAGGCCCCTGTGGTCTACCAGAAACTAAATGGGAAACTTTGAGGGTCACCCACTTCGTGGCTGAATGACATCACAGCATAACTTGAGCAGTTGAAGATACCTCCAATGGGTCACTAGAAAAAAAAGATTTTAAAATAAAATCACTACTCCTTCAGCTCAGTCCAGTTTATGAATCAGTTTGTAAGCCAATAAGGTAGAGAGAGTGGGTGGTTCCACTGAGCTAGTCTGCATCAATCTGAGGTATCCTTGTCCATCTCCAGTAAAAAATCTGAAGTGGCAAAGAACTAAAATGGAGGTTTGATAAAGAGAATGAACAGCTTTCTAATTTTTCCCAAGTGGAAGCATCATATTACAGTTTCTTTGTTTTTTTTAAAGACTTATTTCTCTCCTGTCCCCCCCTCCCCCAGTTGTCTGCTCTCTGTGTCCATTTGCTGTGTGTTCTTCTATGACGGCTCCTATCCTTATCAGTAGCACCAGGAATCTGTGTTTCTTTTTGTTGTACCATCTTGTTGTGTCAGCTCTCCAGCAGGCTCAACTTTCTTTCCCACTGGGCAGCTCTCCTTACGGGGCACACTCCTTGCACATAGGGCTCCCCTAGGTGGGGGACACCCCTGCATGGCAGGGCACTCCCTGCACGCATCAGCACTGCGCATGGGCTAGCTCCACGCGGGTCAAGGAGGCCCGGGACCTCCCATGTGGTAGGCGGATGCCCTATCCATTGGGCCAAGTCCGCTTCCCATATTTAAGATATATAATTTGAGGTATGAGATCCTAGAAAGACAGCTATACTATTTCCTAAGAATCAAAATGCATTCCAAAGTAAAAAACAAGTGATTTGGGATCATTTAATCAATATTTTCTCTTCATAGGACACTTATTTGAGCAACTATATGGATAGAATTGAGAAAGGTAAAAATGAAGATGGATCTCAAAATCCTTATCAATCACCAGAATAGTGACAACAAAAAGAAACTTTGGATAACGTGATCGCTTTAAAAATACCCACCATGACCTCTTATATTTTTTACTGTAACATTTTGTTTGTGATTTATGTATCGTCAAAAAAATACAATTTACAAAAATGATGTGGTGGGGGTGGGGAGTGGGTTATATGGGAACCTCTTACGTTTTTTGTATTTTGGTTTTTTTTCCCCTATTATTGTTTTTTGTTTTTTTAAAATGTTTTTAAATGTAACATTCCTTGTGATCTATTAACTTTAATTTTTAAAAAAATTCCCACCACGGTAATCCTTAAATATTTTCATATAGAGTGGATTTGAGATTAAGAGAAGGAATGGGTTAAAAAAAATGGGAAGCCAAGGTGGTTAAGGAATGGGCAGGGGATCATGGCTGACATTGGGGGAAAAATATTGGGCTTACTCAGAAAGTAGTAGACAAGACAGACACTATACTATAGGCATGGTCTCTTAAAAATTTCAAAATAAAAAAATATAGTATTCTGAATCCTGATTTTTTAAAATGATTCAACTAAGATTAATCCCCAACAAAGATTAATCTCAAAACAAGCAATTATTAAAAGGAGAAGAAAAGTCTAGACACATCTATTTACATGGGGAATGGTAAAACAAAAAAGAAATAGCCAAAGAGAACTAGGCCAGTTGGATTACAAGTAACTATGGAGCCATGTGGTTTTTGAAGAGCCTGTCAACATAGCAGTGACTTTCAACTTTCTAACTTCATGATCCAACCACATGTCTCATATTGCCACCTAAGGAAAAAAAAGTCAAGTCAGCAGGCCAACACTTACCCTCATGGCCATGACCATACCACTAATTGGTACCCACTATTTTGTTTTCTTTCTAGCATCAAAACATCTATTTTTGGAAACAGTAAAGGCTTAAGTTAGGAAGAATCTAACTTATACTATCTTGACACCCACAGGCTTGACTCTTTGTCACCTCCTCAGGAATTGTCATGTACCTCTTTAGTGGGCCAATTTCTCTTTGTAGGAAGTATAAATATTCAAGGCTAATAAAAGGAGACTTGCAATACCTATCTGGGTACAGGAAAAGGGTTAATAGTGACAAAGAAACAATGAAAGGAGAAGAGAATAAGTAGCAGCTGTTTAAAAAATATATGAACCTAGCTAGAGTAATACCTCTTGGGCTTTAATTGAGAAGAAAGGGCTAGAGACAAAAATTGGCTAACTTGAATGGACACAGAGAGCAAACAACTGGGGGTGGGGAGAAAAAATATTTTTTAAAAATTGGCTAACTAACTAATGCTACCACTATGAGAGATGTGAAGTGATACATGTTCCTAGAATAATCCAATATGATGGAATGAAAAATCTATTCAGAAGGGCAAAAGATTATTAAAATGACTGGAAGTGGAACCAACAAATATACAGGAAAATATTATCCTGGTTAAAGTACTCAATCAGTGCATTCCAAAATGGTAACACCAGAAAAGGACTGTGCAAAAAAGATCTCCTACCCTAGAGCAGCACGTAACTATTTTAAAGAAATTATCTGGAAAGTGGACGTGGCTCAACTGAGTGTCCATCTACCATGTGGGAGGTACAGGGTTCGATCCCCAGGCCCTTCTGACCCGTGTGGTGAGCTGGCCCACACGCAGAGCTGCCACATGCAAGGACTGCCTGCCACACAGGGGTGCCTGCGCATGGGGGTGCCCCACACGCAAGGAGTGTGCCCGGCAAGGACAGCCGCCCCGTGTGAAAAAAAGCACAGCCCGCCCAGGAGTGGTGCCACACACATGGAGAGCTGACACAGCAAGATGACATAACAGAAAAAAAAAAAAAAAGAGATGCAGTTTCCTGGTGCCACCAAGGGTGCAAGTGGGCACAGAAGAACACAGAGTGAGTTGACACAGAGAGCAGACAACAGGTGGGCGGGAAGGCGAGAAAAATAAATAAAATAAATCTTAAAAAAAAAAAAGAGTGCATTCCTTTAAAAAAAAAAAAGAAATAACCTATGTGTGTTTGGGGGTGGGGAGGGAGATTAAGAAGGAGAAAAAGGGGAAACGGACTTTGGCCCAGTGGTTAGGGTGTCCGTCTACCATATGGGAGGTCCGCGGTTCAAACCCCGGGCCTCCTTGACCCGTGTGGAGCTGGCCATGCGCAGTGCTGATGCGTGCAAGGAGTGCTGTGCCACGCAAGGGTGTCCCCCGCGTAGGGGAGCCCCACGCGCAAGGAGTGCGCCCGTGAGGAAAGCCGCCCAGCGTGAAAAGAAAGTGCAGCCTGCCCAGGAATGGCGCCGCCCACACTTCCTGTGCTGCTGACGACAACAGAAGCGGACAAAGAAACAAGACGCAGCAAATAGACACCAAGAACAGACAACCAGGGGAGGGGGGGAAATTAAATAAATAAATAAATCTAAAAAAAAAAAAAGGAGAAAAAGAAAAAAAAGGAAATATCACTTGTGCATTGCTTGTAGATCTAATGGTTCAAGTCACAGTTCTGAGAAGAAACAGAATCAAATAATAAGTAAGCAAAAACAAGAAAAGATTTTGGCTGAATATTAGGAACTAGTTTAGCTTCTTTTAACTAGACAAGAGTGAGACTAGGGCATTATTATTTTTTAAGGGGAAAGAAAGGTACAAATCAAATGACATAATGTACATGAAAGCAAATTATCTGAATTAAGCAAAATTACACTAAGTCAAACTAAATTTTGGAAGTACTGTATCAAGTTTTATATTATTTTATATTATTTATTTTATTTTATATATCAAATTTTAAAACATGTCTAACCTTTGACCCAAAATTTCCATTTCTGGGCAGGTATTCCACAGAAATTCTCAAACACTTGCATAAAGATGTAGCATATAAGAAATGTTCAAAGAAGCTTTGCAATGGTAAAAAATTGGGAACAACACACATTTGCATCAATGGGAGGATGGTTAAATTATTGTACACACATTCTATGACATTATTCAGTGGTTCAAAGGAATGACTTAGCTCTACATATATTGACATGGAAAAGTTTCCAAAATAAACAAATTGTTAAATAAAAACCTATTTCACATAGCTATGTCTACTTTGCCATGATTCTGCATATGTAAAAACTAATAAAAACAAAACTATTACCATATATCTGATCATATTTATATATCCAAATGCAGAGAAAATATCTGAAAACATATACACAAAGACAGGATACCAACCAAGATTGGTAGGGAGAAGGAGTTTGTGTATTTAAAGAAGACATTTACTTTTTACTCTATAAAGCTCCACAGGTTTTATTTTTACTAGAATAAACTCATAATTACTTTAGCAATTTAAAACAAAAGCAAAAAGATAAGGCATTCAGAATTTATAACTTGCAGATTAAAATGAAAGCTTCCCTATCTTTTTCATTTCACTGGTCCCTTACTCTTATCTCCACAATTAGCCCCACCCTCATAGCCATTTCCCTTTGTATCAGGCTTTACTGAGGGGTTCTTAATGATTTTTGTTCTATGGACCCCTCTGCCAATCAGATGAAAACCACAGACCCCTCACTAAGTCCACACTATACTGTATATTATTTAATAAATATATCACACATGCACCAACACGTCCCCACAAGAATATTTTTTTAAAATTTCAATTCAAGTTCATGGACCCCTTGTTAAGAACCCCGGCTTTCCTGTTATATTTGGATCTTGGTCAGAGACAAACTTATTTTATCCACTTCTCACTGTATCCCAGATTTGAAGTTTGATTTGTTTTCCACCAGTGTTGACCATACGGGCCCCAAACTCCACACCTGCCAGTGGAGACCAAGAGAAAGAATATATTCTCATGGAGGAAAAAAGCAATGTTGAGTGAGAGGTTCCTGCTTTTCCTCAATGTGCTAAGGACTCATCCTCTAATGGCCACTAAGCCCATTACTACTGTCTACTTGCTCCAGTTGATGATGATCATTAAAGCGTCTTCATTTCCCTTCCAGAATTTAAAAAAAAAATTGTGTTCTAGGTGATTAGGAATGCAACCAAATAGCAGCTATGGGAATAAAATACAGAAGTCAAATAGAAAAGGTGAATATATTTCTAGCAATGCTAGTTAACACTTAAATTTGATTAGGTAACATATTTTGTAACTTTTTCAAAACACATCTAAAAAGCCTGAAAATATTTTCTCAGTCACTCTCTTTCCTCTACATGAAACAATATTTCATTTGTGCAATTCTAGAACTTTTTGTTTGAGAAAATAGCCTATCTAAGAAACAGGTTCTCAAGAATGATACACTTCACTCTCCAGTAATTGCCAAAGTTTACTAGAAAATAGTCTCCCTCATACAAATATGGAAACTGTAAGGCTGAATAAATCTTTTAGTTTACCTGGCATTTATCTTCTCTTAAGGTAATGTCAGGCTAAAAATTAAATACTGAAGGTCGCTTACATTAAAAATACTTGGCGCATAAGCCAGACAATTTGTCCTGTTTTCTGTTTTCATACAGTACTTTGCACAAAGCAGGAGGAATTTTTCCAAGTAAGAAAGAACGCTAATCCAGCTTACACTAAAGACTTCCTATGCTCCTGAGTGGCCCCATGTAGGTATGCAGAATATATGTAGGATATCTGAACTCTAAGGTGTTGCAGCCAATAAGAAAAATGTTAAGAATCACCTCTTACTACTCCAGATTGCTTCATCAAGAATCAAGTGGTAGCTATTGAAAGACATTACTAAAACTTTTTTCCCCCTGAACAGTAGGAATGGAAAGGCAGCTATACTTATTTCCTAAGAATCTTAAACTGGAGGATATTGCCTTTAAGGGGGACAAAAGGCTTATTTTTAAATTCGTACCTATTGAAAATCTAAATTTACTTCGAGCATTGACGGCTGCTAACTTTTCACTTTAGCAGTTTAGCTAGTCCACATATCATTAGCTGTTCTCAGACAGGTAAATGCGCTTACCAATTGTGAGGTCGTGGACAGGCTGGAACCGATTGTCGGTAAACTGCAGGGGGAGGCATGACTTGCCCACACCTCAAAAAGGATGCGCGTTCTCGGAGTCACGCCTCCAAGGAACATAGTCCCTAGTGTGGGCTTCCAGGACGCAGAGAGGGGAGCCCCGAGCCCCGCCCGCTCCACCCCGCCCGCGCCAGCTCTACTGCGAGTCATCAGTCCCTTTAGTGAGCCCCGCCTCCACGGCCCGATTTGGGAATTTAGGGACCACGCCCCTGACTCGAAGGCGGTCCATCCGCGGGTTACCTGTGTCCGCGATGATGATGTACTTGAAGAGATAAGCGTAAGTCATGGTCCCAATTCCTCAAGATTCCGAGTCCGCCCTACTTCTACAGCCTCTTACCTCCGGCCTCTCTAGCTGCTTAATCTATTGATCTCCTTATTTTCCCCTCTCCGGCCCCTCTAGCCTAGATCACATCTCTATTGCTCTCCCCAGAAACCCTCTTCTGGGTTCGGGTAATATCCGGGCTCCGCATTCAGGGACGCGTTTAGTACTTTCACGTGCCATTATCCCACCAAGCTCTAGGAGGCGAGCGTTAGCTTTTCCCACCATTGGCTTTGCCAGGCCTGCCTTACCGCAGCCCCGCGGAACTCCTTCCAATCAGTGGAGAACGACGTTCGTCATTGCGGAAGTGACGAAGTTCTGAGTCCGGTGGAGGCGGTGGGGGCGATGAGGGGACTGAGGCTGTGAGAGCGGTTGTGTGAAGATGGAGGTAGGAACCTGAACGCTAAGAAGGCTGGCGAGAGAGCGCGGCCGACGGGGTGGAAGCAGAGGCGGGAAGCTGGGCGGAGAGGCGGCCAGCCGGGGAGGAGAGAGGGCAGAGGGTTTCGGGGAGTGTTGTCAGAAGGTCGGGGTCAGAATGCGTCGCTCGAAGCGAACTCCCTGCTTCCCCTAACTTATCCCCGCGGCTTTCTTTTGGTTTCCAGTTTCCCGGAGGAAATGACAATTACCTGACGATCACAGGGCCCTCGCACCCCTTCCTGTCAGGGGCCGAGGTGAGCAAGAGCTGCCGACGCTGCGGGCGGGAGGGCCTGAGCAGAGATGGGGGTAGGGGGGCCGGGGGAGGAGAGCGCGGACGCCAGGGGCCGGGGGCTGGGAATCCGGGGCTGCGATTGGTGTTTAGAGAAGTGGCAGCTGCTTCTCGGACCTTTGAGGACTACCTGGGGAGGGTCCGGGAAGCTGCTGTCATCAGAAAAGCAGGACGTTGGAAAGTGATAACCTATTTAAGGAGATGGATTCTGGATTGGAAGACTGTGGAATTGTCTCCTTTCGTTGGGAAGAATTAACCACAACAATCTTGAGGGATCAGATGTAGGAAGGAAATTTTATTAAAGAAATTGGGATGAGGAGATGAATTTACCTAACAGGGGTTAAGTGTGGACATGTGTTCATTCTTGAAACGAAGTCTGTTGAAAGGGTCTTTGTTTCATTTAAACTTCCTTTTCAGTAAAAACACCAACAAAAGAATTAGAAGTTCGTTTATGTACATGGCGTCAGCAAGGTTTGCTGATGACAGAAAAAAAGGAAAGAGGTGCCAGAGACTAAGAAGAGAGTTAAGTAGGACATGTGTTTCTGCTTGCCAGTGACTCAAAGTTTGGGCAGATTTGCACGTCACAGTTTCACAGCTATCAAAAGGCTGTGGTAATAATTGTTTATGATGTTGTGAAGGAGAAGTAATATAGTTATGGTGAGATTCTTTAGTATTTGTGGAAATATTTTGATTTAAATATTGTCATAATATAGATATGTATCACTTGCCTAGGCAAGTCAAAAGAGAAAGATGAAGAGATAAAAATAAATATCCAGGTCTCTGAGAAAGTGTGAAGTCTTGAACCTTCTACTGTCTTTTGAGGATTTTAGTATTTTTTTCAAAAGTGGTGTGAACCATTTGCATTAATTTTTATTTGTTTGTTTATTTATGAGTTACAGGGGCCAGGGATTGAATTTGGGACGCCTTATGTGGGATGCCAGCACCCAACCACTGAGCCATATCTGTTCCCCTGCATTAGTTTTTGTACCAAGAATTCCCCTGGATAAGAATTAGATGGACAAGGGGTCTTTGCTATATTTTTTTAAAACTTCTTTATTGCTATTGTCATTTATTATTCTCCTAAAGCAGAAGAAAATGTGAATCAAATAAGCAGCAAATTTAGAAATCATATAAAACTGAATAGCTATTTATTTGGTGCTTTGCAGTCTCATTCATTGCCAGTTTCTCCAGAATCAGGTCTCCACAGTTTAAAATTCATTATTTGGAGTATGGAAATTTCATATTGACCACATCCATATGAAAGTGCATATCAAAACAATACAAATAGCTTTCAAGTTACCAACTGTTCTTAATCTTTTGCCTCATATGTGAAGTTGAATAATCAATAGATAAGTGTATAAAAGGTAGATCCTTTTTACAGCATCAGGAAACTCCAGGTTTGAACCTGTTCATCAGTGTCTTTTTTTTTTTTTTTATGACAAAAAATAAATAGACAAAAAACGTGTTTTGCCAAGAAGCTCATAAGTAAGTTTTAGGCTCAACTTCAGTTTCTTCCTGTAACATGCAGAATTGTTAGCAGTTTTCCCTTTCTTCATTACAACTTTTACATATAACCTTTCCCCCTCTTTTTTTTTAACATTTATTTTAATGAGTTTGTGTTTTCTGTAGGCAAGGGTAATATTAAAGAATATATATTCAGAAGAAGGGTAATTTTTAGTTTTCTTACAAGAAAGGGGCAGATGTCCACAAAAATATTAACCATAAAAGAAAACATTGGCAAACTGGACTTTTGAAATTAGGAACTTCTTTTCATCAAAAGATATCATTAAGAAAGTAAATAGGCACTCCACAGATTGGGAAAAGATATTTACAATACATATATTTTTCTCATTTTATGAATGTATCAGGTAATTCTGGAGAGTAAAAGAATCCAATTTAAAAATGGGCAAAAGATTTGAACAGACACCTCACAAATGAGGATATCCAAGTAGTCATTAGGCATATGCTATCACTACTCATCAGGGAAATGCAAATTAAAATCATAACAAGATACCACTGCATAGCCACCAGATTGCTTAGAATGAAAAGGACTGACAATTCTGAGTTTCCAAGGATATGGATAACGTAGTCATTGCTGGTGTAAATTGTTTTAACCACTTTGGAAAACTGGCACTATCTATTAAGGATAAATATAGCCTACCTTGTGACTCAGGAAATCCAGCTGGTATATACATAAAAAAACTGAGTGCATATATTTACCAAAAACATGTATAAGAATGTTCATAGCAACTTTATTCATAATAGCTAAACACTGGATATACCTCAAATGTCTATCAACAGAAGAATAAACTTGGTCCATATGTAAAAAAGGAATACTGCACAGCAACAAAAAAAAGAACAAACTAATAAATACAGCAACTTGGATCTCAAAAATATATTGTTGAGTGAAAGAAGCCAGACACGAAAGTACGGACTATATCAATTCATTTTGTATGAGGTTCAAGAATAAGCAAAACTAAATTATGATGGTAGAAATCAGAAGAGCAATACCTACTGTGGAGGAGAGACGGTATTAATTGGGAAGAGGATAAGGAAATCTTTTAGAGGAGGGGTTCTTAACCTTTTTTGTTCCACAGACACCTTTGCCAGTCAGGTGAAAACCATGGACCCCTTACTAAGTCCACACTATACTGTATATTGGTTTTTTTTTTAAAGATTTTTTTTTTTTTAAAATTTTTCTCCCCTTCTCCCCACCCCCTGTTGTCTGCTCTTTGTGTCCATTTGCTGTGTGTTCTTCTGTGACTGCTGCTATCCTTATCAGCGGCACTGGAATAGTTTCTTTTTGTTGCGTCATCTTGCTGTGTCAGCTCTCCGTGTGTGCGGGGCCATTCTTGGGCAGGCTGCACTTTCTTTCGCGCTGGGCGGTTCTCCTTATGGGGTGCGCTCCTTGCGCATGGGGCTCCCCTACATGGGGGACACCCCCTGCTTGGCATGGCACTCCTTGCACGTATCAGCACTGTGCAAGGGCCCACTCCACACAGGTCAAGGAGGCCTGGGGTTTGAACCATGGACCTCCCATGTGGTAGGTGGATGCCCTATCAATTGGGCCAAGTCCACTTCCCTGTATATTGTTTAATACATATATCACACCTGCACCAACACATCCCCACAAGAATAATGTTTTTTCTTTGAATTATCAATTCAAGCTCATGGACCCGTCATTAAGAACCCCTGTTTTAGAGTGATGGAAATAGTCTT
Source organism: Dasypus novemcinctus (assembly GCF_030445035.2). NCBI lineage: Eukaryota > Metazoa > Chordata > Mammalia > Cingulata > Dasypodidae > Dasypus > Dasypus novemcinctus. The sequence continues at coordinate 95,355,592 of NC_080675.1, read as the reverse complement.
TTTTTCTGTTCTGGGTGGTAGTTACTTGGGCTATATATTTAAAGTTTGTGTATTTTATATAAGTTATACCTCAATAAAATAAGGAATAATAAAAATAATTTAAAAATAGCAGGCATCTAGAGAGGAAGACTTAGTATATGTAACAGCATTGCTTGGGATAGGAAGCTCTGTGATCTGAAAGAAATGTAATATTTCTCTCATTCAGGTTGACCTTTTTTTTTTTTTGAGATCCGGGTTTGAACCCAGGCCTTGTATGTGGGAAGCTGACACTCAACAGCTGAGCCATATTGGCTTCCTTGAGTTGGTTTTGTTTGTTTGTTTGTTTTTTCAGGCACGAGAAACAGAACCTGGGACCTCCCATGTGGGAGGTGGGCACTCAACTGCTTGAGCCATATCCACTCCCCCAGATTGACTCTTATATAATGATACCAGGCTTTGAGTACTTTGGAAAAATAATAAGTCATGAAGATACCCGGTCCTTTATTAGGAAAAGTACTTAGAACATGTTAATGATTTCAGGCTGCATAGATAGACTTTTCATCACTATAAATATTTCATTTTTTAAGGACCATTATTTTAATGACCCATAGTACCAGTGTATTGTTCAATAAAGAAATACTGGATTGTATATTTTGGTATTGGGAAATGAGAAAAGGAGGGATATACTAATTTTAACTTTTTGGTTTTCTCAGTATCTGTAAGTATTCTTGCTTATAAACTGGAATTCCCAAACCCCCCCACCCTCAGAAAGGATAAAAAGGCCCAGGAATTTAATAGAGAAGGAAAGGGAAGCCAAGTGAGAGGGTAACTGCATCATATTCCTATTTGCTTCTTCTGTGTCCAAACTATTCGTTTTTACTTTAATATTTGCTACAATTTTAGCTTTGTTTTATTTTTAACAGTCTAGAGTATGATGTAGTCACTCACATCTATGGTAATAGATCCACAGAAATAAAATAACTTTAGTCAGTATTGGGTTTTACTCTGAACTTACAAATCTCTTATGATGGTGAAAGAGATTGAATGAATCTCTAAGTTTATTATAGCATGTGATTTACCCTTTTTTTTATAAAGATTTATTTTTTATTTATTTCTCTCCCCCTTTCCCCCCCACCCCCCAGTTGTCTGCTCTCTCTGTCCATTCGCTGTGTGTTCTTCTGTGACGGCTTCTATCCTTATCAGTGGCACCGGGAATCTGTGTCTCTTTTTGTTGCATCATCTTGTGTCAGCTCTCCGTGTGTGCAGCACCATTCTTGGGCAGGCTGCACTTTCTTTCGCACTGGGCGGCTGTCCTTATGGGGTGCACTCCTTGCACGTGGGGCTCCCCTAGGCGGGGGACACCCCTGCATGGCACGGCACTCCTTGCATGCATCAGCACTGCACGTGGTCCATCTCCACATGGGTCAAGGAGGCCCGGGGTTTGAACCATGGACCTCCCATGTGGTAGGCGGATGCCCTATCCATTGGGCTAAGTCCGCTTCCCTTAATATTGATAATTGCAGTTATTTTATTATTAATACTTAAAAGAAGAAACAAAGCAAAAATTGTCATTAAACTACTATTACTGAATAATATAGGTCTTTCTACATCTTGGGGTGGTGCATAGAAAGAATGCCCTTTTGGTTTGATTTAATAGAGTCTCTATAGGTCTGATTTTTTAGTGTAGTCCATTAGAGCACACCAGATGGTTTATGAGTGGTGGTCTCTTGTAGAACAGTGGTCTCTATTTTGGATATGAATTTTTATTCTTTACTGAGTTCTCATTAAATAGTATTACTTTCATATCTCAGCAGAGTTGCTTTTTTATTTATGATAAGCAAAAAAGATAGGCATCTTTTGCTATCTAAAAAATTATTAGCCTAGTACAATAAATGTTTCCTTTAATCCTTTTTCCTGTCGCTGTAACTTTTTGTTTGCTTGCCTGAGGATTTGGTACAAATCTGTGTACCTGCTTCCCCCTGAAATGTTCACATGAACCTAAACTCAAATTTCGTAAAGATTCATGGATCTGAAGTTAAGAGTTTCCACGCACAATAACAAAAATTGAGTTGTATTGAGAATAGTTGAGTTTTGGGGGAGTTTTAGTCTTTCTCATCAAGAACTGCTTGCTCCCAAGTTTCCATATGCTACTCTTATCTTATATCCCAGACAACTACTAAATTTTTACAATAGTAGGTAAAATAGTAAAGATCTTGGAGGAGGAAAATGTACAAATGAAGGTATTGGCATGATTTCTTTTTGTCTTCTAGGAAGTATTTTTTTGTTTGACAGTGTGATTCAGAAAGATTGGCTATTTCATAGATATATATTTTACTCCCTTGTTTCTACTGGCTGAAAGTAGTTTCTGTAGCAATGTTTTCATTTCAACAAAAATGGTAATATTAATGAGACCCTTTCTATGTCTAGAAAAACCTTGAGGAACTCTAAAAATGCGTTGTTTTATCATGGGAAAAAAATGTGGGTATTTATTAAATTTGATCTGAATCAGTTGTATTTACTATACTGTGTAATAAGCTGATAGAATTTAAAGTTTCTAAGATTTCAATTATCTGTGCTAAATGGTTGGGGCAGCTGGCAAGTTAATAAAAATTAACATGTTAATATTATCATTAATAATAATGATTAATAACAGTTTAGTAAGCAGTTATATTTATCATGCCCTGTGATAAGCTTTTGTACACTGTCTTATTCTCATAATAACCATGTGAGGGTATTGCCATTGTAAGTCTCTTTATAGATGAGGAAAACCTGTTCAAAGTCTCATAGTAAGTGGCAGAGCTTGAACCCAGGTGTCTCTGATACTGAAGTCTCTTGTCAGTATTTGTTATTTTTGATGCTCTATTACTCCATTTGAATTTTTAGTGTCAAAAAGGAACAGTAGCATTTAATATATCTTAGACAAGACATTAATCTTTTAGCTCTGTGAATGGTGGCCCCATCTAGAATAGAAAGGGTATACTATTATTGGTCTAGTTAGATTCAGAAGAAGGGATTGGGTCTTAAGCCAGCTTGAGTAATCTTTTTACCTCTCCCATTACAAAAGGCTTGTTCAGAGCAAGACTAGGAATGTGTTCTGGAACTGTTTAAGAGAAACAGTTTGCCTTTTGGCTTGTAGCTCTTCTGAAGGTTTTCTCCTCACTATTGTCCTTATGTTGACATTGTTGGCATTTTCCGAAAAACAAAAAAAAAGGAATCTTTTATTTTTTTGTCAACATTGTGATTTTTAAAGTGGAGGAGAGGTAGGAAACTCTATACTCAGTGCGAATATTTTGGAGGGGAATAAAGTTCCCATAACAGTGCCTTTTAGGATCTAATTCAAAAGAACATAAAACAACAGAATTGTTGTATAATTGGCTCATTGACAATAAATTTCTGTAGTCTAACAGTTCAGTTTAATAATTGTGAAATAACTGCTATTTACTAGAATCTTTTGAGAGTTTTCAAGCATAATACATAAATAGATTACATAGGTTGGGTCCTACCAATTGTGCTGAAAGAAATTATTCATTACAACAATAGGCATAATACCATAGGACAACCAACATGTTAAAGGTAGAAAAGAGATAAAGGAATAGAAAACTCTGATTGTTGTTGGCAGCCTTGTGTATACCAAATGACCAAGTGTATGAGGAAGAAGAGAGGTTTATGTGTACAATTAAATAGATCCTAAGAAATTGATAACAACACTGGAATACCAAGCTGAAAGAGGAACACTGAGAATTTCCAGTATCCAGCTGTGTTCTCTGCAGTATGCAGTTCCTCCCCTTCTCACTAATTGTTTTTCCCTTTTTTTCCACTACAGACATTCCATACACCAAGTTTGGGTGATGAGGAATTTGAAATCCCGCCTATCTCCTTGGATTCTGATCCCTCACTGGCTGTCTCAGACGTGGTTGGCCACTTTGATGACCTGGCAGACCCTTCCTCCTCACAGGATGGCAGCTTTTCAGCCCAATATGGGGTCCAAACATTGGATATGCCTGTGGGCATGACCCATGGCTTGATGGAGCAGGGCGGGGGGCTCCTGAGTGGGGGCTTGACCATGGTAAGGGGCAAGGTACTATCAGGCTTACCCAAGCTCATGTGCATGGTGTTAGGGAAGACAAAAGTAACTCTCTATTCCCTACTATTCTTGGTTATAACTTCTCATATTTGGGGCTAAAGACTAACCAATAAAAACTTAATTACCCCCAAATATATGAAATGTTCACCTTTAACCCTGAAATGAAAATGATTGGGGAAGCAGCTGTGACTCAAGCAGTTGAGCTCCTGTTTACCATCTGGAGGACCCTAGTTGGATCCCTGGATGGGACCTCCTGGTAAAAAAAAAAAAACAAAAAAACCAAAAATGATTGTTTTGGGTTTTTTCGGGGGAGAAGGGGTTGTTCTTTAACTTGCACAAAATTAAGACTTCTCTGATTATATTTAGTTACTTCAGAATAGGCCTTTGAGTGCAAAGAAGTGAATTTACTAATTTATATACTTTATTTAAAAGCTTAAGCTGTTTTATTGTGTAATGTAATTGATGTTTTGTAGAGTTTAAATGATGATGTAATCGGGATAAGCAGGGAATTTAGAAATTACCCTGAATTTGGGGTAGAGAAGGATGGTGCTTTTTATATTTAGTGTTTAATCAGTCATTTTGTTTCTCTCAGGACTTGGACCATTCTATAGGAACTCAGTATAGTGCCAACCCACCTGTTACAATTGATGTACCAATGACAGACATGACATCTGGCTTGATGGGGCATAGCCAGTTGACCACCATTGACCAGTCAGAACTGAGTTCTCAACTTGGTTTGAGCTTAGGGGGTGGCACCATCCTGCCACCTGCCCAGTCACCTGAGGATCGTCTTTCAACGACCCCTTCACCTACTAGTTCACTTCATGAGGATGGTGTTGAGGATTTCCGGAGGGTGAGGCATTCCCTGCCAAAATCAATCCTGCCATGATATTCTAGGTTAAAACTTTTGGCTTAGAGCTTAATCATTATTGTTTATTCCTGTCCTGTGGTCTCAGCTTCTGAGTATAGGCTCCCATTTCTTGATATCCAGTTTATAGTGCTCTTCCCAATTGTCATTTCTGGTCCTCACATACTTTACTAATATTTGTTACTCCTATTGCTTCTATTTTTAGCATTTCTGAAAATTCTACACATATGGCCAGATAGCTTCCCACCCAAATAAAACTCCTTTAATCTTCTGGTTCTGTAGACAAAATAGTTCTCTTCTTCCTTGTAATTCTCTCTTTTCCCATCCAGCAACTTCCCAGCCAGAAGACAGTTGTAGTGGAAGCAGGGAAAAAGCAGAAGGCCCCGAAGAAGAGAAAGAAGAAAGATCCTAATGAACCTCAGAAACCAGTTTCGGCATATGCTTTATTCTTTCGTGATACACAGGCTGCCATCAAGGGACAGAATCCCAATGCCACTTTTGGGGAGGTTTCAAAAATTGTGGCCTCCATGTGGGACAGTCTTGGAGAAGAGCAAAAACAGGTTAGCAAACTATAAGAAACTAATAGATAGTGAATGTTCTGGTTTTTGAGTAAAAGGATAAAAACTCATTAGATTTTCCTACAGACTTCTTACATGCTCTATTTAATGTTAGGTCTTTATTAATTGCACTCATACATCATCCTATATCTTAGAAGTTGCAGCCATACACTGAGAAAAAAAATTAAAAATTAATAGTGATAATTGTAGAAACACTGAATCCTCCAATAACCCAAGAATTTTACTAAAGGTAGAAACTGGTGCTTAGCAATACACTGCCTAACTAAGGTCACATAACTTTTTGAAGTAGAGCTGAGGCACAGCCCAGGTTCTTTAACTCAAATCCTATGTGCTTTCTACTAAGTGTCTGTTATAATTCCTAGTGTTTTCAACTGTTTAGTTTTTAGATATTTAACTTTTTTAAGTCTCAATTTTTCCCATCTGTAAAATTAGTCTATTCCTTGATAAGTTGAATGTTAAAGCTAACCCTATAGCTGGATTTAGAATTTAATTTAGGGCTTAGTGTAAACTTGAAAATTGTCATCTACTTGAGAGTTTAATCTGAATTAAGAAAAATAAATGACAATTATCACATTGTATGGATATAAAATACAGTTAAAATAGAAGATAGCTATAACTAAGAAGACTCCAGTTTCTTGTGTCAAAGAAATAAAAGGCTGAATTTATTATTACTTTTATCAGTTATCTGTTGCTCAACAAGCCATCCCAAATTGAATAGCTTAAAACATTCATGATAGTAGTAGATGTGGCTCAAGCAAATGAGCACCTGCCTTCCACATGGGAGTCCCAGGTTTGGTTCCTGGTGCCTCCTAAAGAAGCCAAACAAAGAGCAGACATTGAGGGGAAAAAAAAAAAACACCCAGCAATGACCAAAAACAACAAACAGATAATGAGCAAAAACAAACAAAACAAGCAGGAGTGGGTATGTATGGCATGGTTGAGTCCCCACCTCCCAGAGGGCATGTCTCAGGTTCGGTTCCCCATGCCTCTTGAAGAAAAAACAAAGACAATTAGCAAAAAATGAGTGCAAACAATAAGAAAAAACAATGCAAAACAGACAAGGGAGCTATCTCGGGGGGCATTCATAATTCTGTGAGTGGATTGAGTGGTTTTCTTTTCCTGCCTGGGCTCACTCATGAAGTTGTAGTCAAAAGATGGCTGGTATCACTGGCTAAGATGACCTTATTCCCGTGTTAGGCAGTTGGTACTGCCTGTTGGCTGAGATGTCTTGGTTTCCTTCACATGGCCTCTCATCCTCCAGGTAGGCTAGACTGGCTTCAAGGCCTCTTAAGTCTCAGTGTCAAGTCAGCCACATTTTACTGGTAAAAGCGATTCACAGAGTTAGACCAAATTCGAAGGAAGAGGATATAGACTTCAGCTCTTTTTGAGAGAAGGGCAAGCAGGATGGAAGGAATGGCTGTGGCCATCTTTACAAACAATTTACCACATTCCTTAAGAGAGTGTACTGGTTAGGCACAGTCCCCAGACTAAGCACACTGTTGCTCTTATATAGGGTTTTTGGGTCAGGCTTTGTTTTGATTACAGAAGTGGGCATGAGTTAATGATAGCTTTAGATTCTGGCCACTCTTGTTGATTGGCTGACTTTGAGAGACATGCTCACTGGAGTGAATCTGCTTTGGCAGTTGTCACTGTGAACTTTCTGAAGTGTTTTCGCTAGAAGCTGTCATCGATTAGACTGAGATGAATTGTCGTTCACTGACAGTTACTGGTCTTTTCTAGTAGTATGGGGGCTTTTTAAACACCTTGTCTTTCCTGCAGGTATATAAGAGGAAAACTGAAGCTGCCAAGAAAGAGTATTTGAAGGCTCTGGCTGCTTATAAAGACAACCAAGAGTGTCAGGTAAGAGGGTTAGGGTAGGTGGATATTTAAACCATAAGACATATTTTTTACTTATTTTTTAAGGATTTATTTTTTATTTCTTTCTCTTCCCTCCCCTGTTGTCTGCTCTCTGTGTACATTCGCTGTGTGTTGTTCTTTGTCTGCTTGCATTCTTGTCAGCAGCACCGGGAATTTGTGCCTCTTTCTGTTGCGTCATCTTGCTGCGTCAGCTCCCTGTGTGTGCAGCACCACTCCTGGGTAGGCTGTACTTTTGCGCAGGGTGGCTCTCCTTGAGGGGCACACTCCTTGGGTGTGGGGCTCCCCAGCCTGGCATGGCACTCTTTGCACGCGTCAGCACTGCACATGGACCAGCTTACCACACAGGTCAGGAGGCCCTGGGTTTGAACCCTCTGCTTCCCCTTGTTTATTAATAAGAAGTAACTACCACCAAAGACCTGTGGAATCTATTAATGCCACATAGTATTAAAAGCTTAAAAGTAAATAACAGCTTTCCTGTTAATTACATCATATAAACCTTGCAAAACAGTCTTTCTGTTTATTTGTAGTTTACAGTGTTTACTTTAGCCAGGATGGTCCCGATGGCTGCTCCTTCTTTTGAAGTCTGTTATTTATCTTTTCTTGGGAAGTGATTAGAGCAAATATGTCCTGGGGTATAGATTAAATCTCCCAATGATATTTTTTTGGTCTTCTTTTAGGCCACCGTGGAGACAGTGGAATTGGATCCAGTGCCACAACCCCAGACTCCTTCGCCACCTCCTATGGCTACTGTTAACCCAGCATCTCCAGCACAAGCCTCAACAGAGCCCCCTGCCCTGTCACCTTCCATTGTTGTTAACTCCACTCTTTCCTCCTATGTGGCAAACCAGGCATCTACTGGGGCTGGGGGTCAGCCCAATATCACCAAATTGATTATTACCAAACAGATGTTACCCTCTTCTATTACCATGTCTCAAGGAGGGATGGTTACTGTTATACCTGCCACAGTGGTAACTTCCCGGGGGCTCCAGCTAGGCCAAACCAGTACAGCTACTATCCAACCCAGTCAACAAGCCCAGATAGTCACTCGGTCAGTGTTGCAGGCTGCAGCAGCTGCTGCTGCTTCTATGCAACTGCCTCCACCTCGACTACAGCCTCCTCCATTACAACAGATGCCTCAGCCCCCCACTCAGCAGCAAGTGACCATTCTGCAGCAGCCTCCTCCACTCCAGGCCATGCAACAGCCTCCACCTCAGAAAGTTAGAATCAATTTACAGCAACAACCACCTCCTCTGCAGATCAAGAATGTGCCTCCACCCACTCTGAAAATGCAGGCTACCTTAGTTCCACCAGCTGTGGAAAGTAGTCCTGAGCGGCCTATGAACACTAGCCCTGAGGCCCATACAGTGGAGGCAACCTCTCCTGAGATAATCTGTGAGATGATTACAGATGTAGTTCCTGAGGTGAGCTTCTGTTCTCAAATCTTTCAAATGTTTAAGAACATTTTTGGTTGATCCAATGCAAGTGGGGGTTGTTACTAGCATTTAGTGCCTGGCAACCAGGAATGTGAAACATCTTAAAGTGTACAGGACAGTTCCCTGCAACAGTGACTTGTCCCATCCAAAATGCCTATAGTGTTCCTGTTGAGAAACATTATAGGGGCATCCTGTCTCAGACCACTCCTTAACTAACTCCAACACTACAGTGTTGCCTAAGCATGGAGTTACTTTTCAGGTTTCTTCCCAAGGATCCTAACTTGGAGATATGACTCATTCCATTTCTGCTAGGTCTTAACTTCTTGACTTGATGTTTTGTGGGGAGGGGTAGATAGCTAGGAAAAAATGCAATTGATTCTTATTAAATCTTTCAAGAACAGTTTCTTACATTCTGACATGACTTTCAGAGGAATATAATTCAAGTATAAAAGGAAGTCAGTGATGGGTAAGAGTAAAATTAAAGAGCAATATTATATGCCCAGCATATGCCCAGCCTTCCTGGTACAGAAGAATCTTCATGTCTGAATGCTTGGCAAAAGGTATAAAGCTGAATTCTGTAGAAGGGGAGAATGAAGAACTCACCTTTTCCAACTTTGCCCCCATGTGAAGGATCGTAACACCTTTTACTCCATTGATTCTCAGGGTTAATTTGACTAGCTGTGTGGGTAGGTAAGTAGCAATCTAATTGATCCATGGTGTTCTATACCTCTCACAGGTTGAGTCTCCTTCTCAGATGGATGTTGAATTGGTGAGTGGCTCTCCTGTAGCTCTCTCACCCCAGCCTCGATGTGTAAGGTCAGGTTGTGAGAACCCTCCCGTTGTGAGTAAGGACTGGGATAATGAGTACTGCAGCAATGAGTGTGTGGTGAAGCACTGCAGGTGAGTTTACTGTCCCCCTTTTCATAATTCAGGTATTGCCATATTAACTGTTGGTAACCTTGAGCATAAAATCAGTTTTGCCTTATATTAGGTAGAATCAGCTGCTAAATATATGGTCTGATTGGAGGGGCTACTGGAAAAGTTCCCCTGCTTAAAAAGCTTACATTTGCCACACAGCAAAAGATGACATAATTAGCATTCTATGCCTTTCAGTAATCACATTACCTCTACATATGCTTTTTTAATATAGAGAATGACACATTAAGCTGTTATGATTCTGAAGATTCGCTTATCTCCTTTAGTGCAAATAAGACCACTGAGGGAATTAAGAGTTTGGGGAAGAATGGATAAATATAAAGCATGTTGGTAGTATTTGGTAACATATGGAAGGTTGCCTACTAACAGCAAATGAAGTAGCACAGTAGGATCCCCATAGTGTTGGGGAACAGAAGAATACATCTGAGAATTTTGCCATTCTCCCCGTATTTTTCCTGGGATTTACCTATATCCATGAAAGAAGGTATAGGTATTTCCTATCTCAAATCCTCTTCAGTAGATAAGGACAGAGCTGTATCTTATTGCCTCTAGTTCTGACTTTTAGGCCTGTCCCCCTTGTACTCTGACTGGATGATATCACCTCACTTTGATGCTACAGATGATGATCTGGGAACTTATTTGTTTAAGACAGGGTTAAAATATAAATACATATAAACTAGGCTATAATTCTAAGTTTGTGTCTATCTTTTTCTGTTTTAGGGATGTATTCTTGGCCTGGGTAGCCTCCAGAAATTCAAACACAGTTGTGTTTGTGAAATAGTCCTTGTTCTCCAAGCCAGTGAAGACTTCTGCTGGGAAAATATCTAAGAGCCTATTTTTGAAACACAAACTGGGCTTCTTGTGGTCCCTGATCTCAACCTATAGTGGCCCTTCAAGTTTCTCTTTTCCTTCAACACAGGCCAGCTATGGAGCAGGGCCACTGCTATAATCAGGAATTGCTTTTACTTTTAAGTACAAGCAAAAATAACAGTGACAATAGCAGCAGAAGGTTGAAGGGAATATGGACAAGCAGAAAATAGGGATGGCAGGGGTGGTGGTGGGGTTTACTTGAGGAAATTTGTTGGTATAATTGTTAGAGGACTTGCCTAAAAGATTATTAAAGTGATAAAAGAGAGTACTCAGTATGGAGCCTAGGAGAAAACACCATTATGTGCATCCATTTTAAAGGTGATGAAAGATTGCATTCCAGTGTCAAAACAGGAGCTATTACTATGACATCTATACACTGCTTTGATCTTTGTTTTTTTCTTTTTATCTTCTTTCTTTTACACATTGCTTTGAAAACAAAGGCTTTCAACATACTAGGTAGTCTGGGCTGGGGAAAAGAACATCACCCAAGAACTTATTTATTTCTTTACAAATAATAATATTTCTGTAGTATCCTTTCATATCTGAGTTACCACAATTTAATATGGTGTAAGATGCAGAGCCCCATATCATTAAATTATAAGAGGTTTCTCTAAAGTAGTGTGTGCACTTGTGTTTGATGAACTGTCTTTTAAGAGAGGTTAGATATTTACCGTATGTAAAAATACTTATATAGGCTAATTCTCTGTATGCCCTAGGCACTTATTTAATCTGCAAAGATGTGCTTATTTAATTTTTCTTGGAAATAAGCTAAAGAATAATAGTCTAGTAAAGTGATATAGTTGGAACAGAATAATCAAAAAAGTTTCGAGCCCACTGTTGATAGCCTTAATTAAAATGCAAAGTTTACCCTGAGAAATGCTATTCTAGAGAACCCCCTTCTCTAGAAGGGTCAGTACTAATTGCTAATCATTTTGATCCTATATAGTTCCATTTTACAAATAACATTTTAATGTTGTACATGCATTTAGTTTGAACCCACACAACAACCTAATGAGGTAGGTAATATTTCCATTTTAAATAAGGAATCATATACTATCAAGTGGCAGAGCCAGGATTTGACCCTGAAAATCCAACTGCAATATAAACTTTTATTTAAATAAGGAAAAAGCTATTGTACAAATAATACTCCTCAGGTGTAACCTGCAGGGCCATGGCTGTGGATGCTTAGCTCTAAAAAGGAAGTGCTTCTATAGACTCTTAGGTTTAGAGATGATACCATCTGGATATCTTTGCTTGAACCGGGCAACCACGTCTGGATCTAACAGGTGGATTCCATCTAGCTGGTTCCCGAGGGTGATCCTAATACAAGGGGGAAAGGGAGAAATCAAAAGAATTCATATTTAGAAGATGCTTTCCCTTTATTAAAACTGCCTGTCAACTCATTGAATATTCATGCCAATTCTAAAAAGACCTTAACATTAGAATATAAGGTAGCATGGCTGGCTAGGAATAGGGAATAGATTCTGGTGCTAAAATAGGCTAGATCTGTATATCTAGGGGTTCATAATTGATGGCTAGCCAAGACTACCTCACAAAATTGCTGCTTGCTGCTGCTAGTGAGTATTTTTTGGATAAGTAAAATGCTAGCAAGCAGCCTTTTTTCAAAGCTCTATTAAAGGGTTGAAAAATGTTACTATTGTTGACATATCTAATAGATTCTTAGTAACCAAGGGGCAGATTCAGGGGCCACTGGATACATCTCACAAATGAGGAAGATTCTTCCCTTCAGAGAAACTGGAGGCCACCTATAGAGTAGTAGTCTGGGTCCTGGGACCTTTGGAGTATGATAAATGTTATATAACCCCAGAAAACAGTTTAAATACAAGCTTAAGTGGCTCATGAATCCTATTTTAAAGCCCATCTATGGTCTATGGAACGTATCCTACTCACATGACTTGAATTAGTTTTGTCTGTTCACCTTACCAGTTGGGCTGCACGTTGTGTGGTCGTCCAAATAACTCAATCTTGCGAGTGCCAGGGGATAGTCTCTCGATCATGCCGTAGATTTCATCTGGTTTATGACTGGTGGAACGAACCTAGGAAATAGCTTAAGTTACACAAGATAGCAGTTCTAGCCCTTTCCATTATGTTTATGATCCAAAGGAGAGGATTTGGGATAAAGAATAACACCTGACTTGAATAAATGATACCAATGAAAATGTGGAAACTTTGGGTGCCTGGGGAAGCACATACCTCAGCCACGATCACATCGCAATCCAGACCCTGGTTGAAGCCTTGGGGATTTCCTTTGACACCAACCTGCTCACCACAGAGAACAAATTACCGTATGAAACCCCAATTTTTTTACTTTTTCTCAAAGGAATCAAATTATTCCTGTTTATGCTCCACCTACTGAATTGGGCCCCACTGCTGCTCACCAAGCAGTGTTCCTTTCCATGGTTCAACCAGTGACCTGTACGGCCTGTCCGAATGATGCGCTGCAGTTGATTTGTCTTCACCCAGATAATTTCATCTACCCGTTCATAACTAAATGGCATAAGAAAGAGAACTAGAGTTTTAACCAGGCTTTCAAAGTTTAGGGGCAGTACCATAGAGGAATCACATGGAACGATACTGGAAGAAGGGACCACATCTTATTAAAGTAATATTATTTCCCTCAAAAGAAGGCAACAAAAGGGTTACTACTTACCCCCAGAGATTCAGACATTCTCTGCCCAGCTCCATGGCCCTAGAAAGGAAGGGTTAAACAGCTATTTCCATATTCATATTTTCTTTCCAAAATATCTAAAAAGTAGAGACCTTTTCTTCAGTAGATGTTCAATAACTATTTACATGGAAGAGACACAATTAGGGGAATGGGGAAGATCTAAAAATGAAAAAAAAACAGTGTTCTCAATAACCTTACCTTTCTCAAGTTACAAATAGTTAAATATAATTCAAAGTGTCATTTGTTACAAACAGGCAGTGGGTCTCAGTAGGAAAAAAAAGTTGAATCAGTTATACATTTAATAGCAGGGCTAAGAAGACCCAGGGTTTTATCTCCCACCCAGTACTCACTGTAATATGTATCTGCCCGTATCTACATATCTTTGAACTGCATTACCTGCCTGTGACCCAGAGGAAGAGAAAGCCATCATCCTGCAGTACTGGTATGTTGAGCCTGCGCATCTCATCATCTGTCAAGGTCCCATATGGCAGCTCCATGTGAATATCCCAGGGTGGGTCAGCCATCACAACTGCAAACTTTCCCAAGATACTGACGTCCAGGTAGCGGATATCACAACAGATCCACTGCATGAGGTGGTATTTGGTCATCTTCCCTTCCTTCACTCTCAGATTCATGGCCCCAAACCCTCTTTTCCATTTAATTTTCTTACTCCCTTCTAAACATGTCTATCCCACTCCACTCCCAATCAGCAAGACAGATTGCTAGATTATGCCCTGCTTTCCAACATGGATGGCTACCCTACTCAGACATAAATTCATAAACTGAAGTGAGTTTCCTGAGCAGACAGCTACCTGAGGTGGGAAAAGTCGATCTGCACTGGAGTCACCTCCAACACTCTGTGTAAGAGCAAGCTCTTGGCTGGGTGTATGGTCTTTGCTGCCAGGAGCCTCTGAATCCATGCAAGCATCAATTTCATAGTGAACATACTTGCAGGTATCCATGTGGAAACATGTGTTAAGGAAAGAGCAGTCACCTAAAGATTCATCAGTGTGTTTATTGATGATTCGTCTGGGAAAATAAAACGGGAAGATCAAAGCCAAGATAGTGTTTCTAGAGTTAGATCCTACAGTTCAGATCCCAAACTATTTCAAAATTTCCCCTTTCTCCTCCTAATTTATTTTTTTCTAGTTTATTATTGTTAGAGCTTACTTTAATAATTTTAAAAGAAGGGAAGCAGGTGAGATGGAAATCTGTAGTTCACACTAAAGATTTGTGATTCCTCTCTGAGTAAAGACTTAGCTTCTGATTTTACAATAAGGAAGTGCAGTCCAGGAAGGAAGGACTTGCTTATTAGAAAAGAATAAACACTGGGACCTAAGCTCAAGTTCTATTTCTCCTGAAATTATCCTCCTTCCAAAGAACTTTCACTGGGGCTTAAGAGAGAGCAAAGTCTTACTATGGCAAGAGGAAAAGGGCATTCAAGCAGTATATTTTTAAAAATCTCATATTTGGGAGTGCAATTTGTATTCCCTCCTACAAAAAACCACTTGAGTGTGCTGAAAAGGGATGACTGCTTCTAAGAGACCCATGCCACATTTTCCCCTCCCAAGAGACCTGAAATGCAGCTTGCGACAGGGCCGATCAGCATCACTGGCTTTCATACACTCCTCCTTTGTTCCATAATCACAGAACTCTTGCACTTGGGCCCGACCTCGTGAGCGAAACTTTTCAACAATGGACTGTTCCTTGGCTGTTGTAGTATTTAATAGCTCTAGGATCTCCTGACTGACCTGTGAAAGAAGAAACCTTGTAGGTCAAACTAGCTCTTAAACCACCTTTGCACAGTCTACTTGACATTAATATCCTTTAAGGGTTAAAAGAATTGACTTAATATAGGAAAACTGGAGCCCTAAGAGATTTGTCAGTGTTTATCTGTTCTTCCAAACCCTAAGAGATTTGTCAGGGATTTCTGTCCCTCCAAACAAAACTGCATATGAGATGGAATTAAAATACAAGAGACTTGGTTCCTACTGTGGAGCATTAAGCTAACTTCTCCTCCCCAGGAAAGCATTCCTTTCTGTAAAAACCACTTATATTTATGGGATACTGAGCCTAGGCACAGTGCTAAGCACTAAATTGTTTAACTCAGAGTCTGTGCAACAATTCTATAAGGGATGGTACTCTATCATTTTACAGATGAGAAGACTAAGGCCCAAGAGAAGTAAATTAACTTGCTCAAATTCACACAGCTAGAAATGATGAGAACTTGTCAGTCCAATCATCTATACTCAAAACCACTATACTGCCAATTCATTGTTTAATCAATTTCCATAATTATTGGTCCATATGATTAATGTAGTATTCATCTCCATTTATCTCATTCTATTTCTGTAACTGGATTCCTCTTCTCTTGATCCAAGGATCCTTCCAGACAGATTCAATGACAAACATTCTCTAAGCTAGGGTTTCTCAATGTTGGCATTATTAACATTTTAGGCCAGATAATTATTTGTTGGGGGAAACTGTCCTGTGTACTGTAGGTTATTCAGCAGCATCTTTTGCCTCTACCCACTAGATGCCAGTCTCTAGGTATTGCCAAATGTACTGGGGATGGGTTGGGAGGGGGGTCACCTGGTTGAGAATCACAAAGCTAAACCCTTGATTCTAAGACCTACTCCTTGCCCCAGGGTTAAATCCATTCAACTGAAGTTGTAATTCCAAACATATGTGTGAAAGCATTTCCATCCTGACCCTTACCTTCTTGCTCTGTTGTTCCTTAGTGGACTGTTGGTTCAGAAGGCTCTCTATCTCCAGATCAACATCTGAGGCAGCATGTTTCCTTGATTTCTTGGTGGGTTCCTTGGTTGGTTCTGAGGCTGAAGAGGCCAGACCAATAGCCAAAGAGTTGGCAAAATTAGCTATTGTGGTGGAGTCCTGTTCTGCACGCCGCTTCTGCCCTGCAATAGTCCCTGTTACCTCCCCAAGGCTCTTATTTTCTGCCACAGCACCCATCATGGCAGAAAGCTTGGAATGGTCAGCATAGGTCACAAGAGTGGGATGTGCATCATCTTGTAGGAGGCCTCGCTTCACTTCTATCAATTCCTGAGCTGCAAACTTCTGCAGGAGGCTTTCCACTCCATCTTGAGTGGCAGGGGCATCTGGCTGGGGAGAAAGAGGATGGTAGTAAGACTCTGATCTTGAGCTGAAGAAAGAAAGTGGTAGATCCCATTCCTGTGGATTAGGTCATTACCGTGGAGATGGCAAGACGGATAGACACAGCATCAGTTGGCAATGTTAAGGCCAGGTCAGAGAGGTGGTGTAGCAACTTCTTCTCTAATTCAGGGTCTGTAGCTAGTTCAGGAACTGCTGAAGCTGTGCTGGGCTTAGGGCCACCAGAGGTCGGTGCAGTCGGCACAGGGCTATCACTACGGAAGGCTGGGGACAGAGCTGCCTCTGGATTCCGTAGGTCTAGGAGTAAAAGAAAGAAGACAAAATGAAAAAGGGCAAATACTGCTAGTCTACACATTCTTCAGGAGTTAAATTTTCCAGCATTTCCAGCACATAATTCTTTCATTTCATGCATGAAATTCTTTAATCAACTTTAGCAACTAGATTACCCTTCCTCAATCACATTCAGGTACTCACTGAATTGCCAAGATTAGTCCTGAATTTTCGGGGAACTGCCTATACTTTTTCAATTGGATAGGATATATTCTATTCCTTGTCTTCACTGTGCTTCAAAAGAAATAAAGAGCAGCATGGGAAACTTAAATGCTCCTACTACCTCCCCTTCAGTTACACAAAATGATAACCAACCTGCATTTTACTAAAAACCAAAAATATTTTCAATAACCTAGGCAGGGATCAAATTATCTTTTGAGACATGGAGTTCAAATTTCAACGATTCCAGGACACTGGTTTCAAGGGATGTACAAAATAGTGTTGGAAAGCAGAACAATGTGAACTTTAACACTTGTAAACATAAAAATCCTGTAATATGTCACTGAGGTCCTGGTGACCAAATGATGTTTCTTGGCTGGGTACTTATAGCCTCTAGTCTATTGCTTCACAGCTGGGTAGTCCTCATAACCTTAATAAGATTTTAAAAACTCAAGACAAAATATTACCTTTGGGAAAACCTAATATATATAGGTACTTAGTTAAAATATAGATGAAATATTAAACTCGCAGGACTTATGCTGGAAGTCTATTAAACTAAATATTATAATATATGTGGATCATTAGTTTACCTGTAGAAATATTTTGGTTACTTAGAAATATCCACTATAAAGGAACTGAATTTAGTAAAATTTGACTCAGAGGTTCCAAGGAAAATGAAGCTGAAATATACCAACCACCTTGCTGGGATAGTTACATTTTATGCAATGTTATAATATCTGATTTGAAAAATAGACTCCACAATTCCATATTACCTGGAAATGTTAAATAATTGACAGAACTTTCTTCACCTTGCTTACCTATGATTTCTTTATGCTTTGCTGAATCTTAGAGAGACTAGAAATTTGCCAGACAAACTGATATAAGTTCTTTGTTTTGTTTTGGCAAAGAGGTAATGAGGTACATATGGAAAGTCACAGAAGCACTCTTAAGGATTGGATAACAAAGAGTTTGAGAGTAACTTACCTAGGCTAAAATATGTTTTAAGTAGCTTACTTGGAGGACTATATGTAAAATTCCTGCATTGAATAGGATTGGAATGGTGACCAATGAAGTACCTTGTAATTTAGGGATTCCATGAGTCTAATAAAGTTGAACTAAAATATCCACATAGTTTAAGTATTGTAAAATACTACAATATGCACTTACGAACAAACGGAGCTTTCTTTTATCAGTGAAGTTTGAAACAAAAATTTTAAGCATTCAAAAACTTCTTTCCTTAAGCATTCTAGGCACAATCAGTGTTAAATTTCATTATTAAGGCAGAAAAAACACAAAGTGTTTTAAAATTAGGATTTCAGATATACCCACAAACTTAAGTGTTATGCATTATATATTTTAACTCATAAAGTAAGCCAAAGGAAGTAATTCATCACATAAACCATGGAACTAAAGATAACTTAACATAGAAATGGAGGAAAATGTGGCTAAATTTTAAACCAACACATGGCAAATGGGTATTTTACCTTGTTAGGCAGATATGGAAATTTTAAATATTTTAGGTAAGCATAAGTATCCACTTTTCCCCGTTTAAACTTTGTATCAGACACCTTGTGATAGAATACTGTTGCCATTAGCATGAGTTTCATTTTGTTAATAAAGGCCTAAATACCCTATAGCAATCTCTATTACATCTTGATTTTGTACGAAGTATTTTGCCTGTTTCTTATATGACTTAGATAAAAATAATTTGGAAGTGTCGTCACTGATCAAAATAAACGTCAAAAATACTGAGCATTTCCCATGATTTCGCATTTCCAGCCAGTGTTTCAGAAACATTCTTGTTACCAGTCCAAATTCTGTGTGGGATTCCATTACTGCCATAGTTCTTGAAATACATACTTTATGTGCCCCGGGACATACATTATTTCTTTATCAAATATTTCCCCTATTATTATTAAATGAAGCTCAGAACCTAAAGTTCAAAGAAAAAAAGCAACCTATTCTGCAATCATTATGTTAGCAACTATCAGATTTAAAAGTTAAAAAACATATAAATTTGATTGGATGTTAATGCTCTTGCTTTCTTTCCTACCAGGTGAACTGTTTATCCAACTTTTTACACAGCTGTTACATTTTTTCACACTGATTTACATGTTTTTCATCAAGACTTTAAACACCCTATCAACATTATCTCAGTGAGAAAAAAAAAGGCATTGATTTTACTCCCATTTTAGTGCCAATAAGCTGAAAATATTTTAAATCACTTAATTAACCTATGGATACTATCAAGAATGTAATTATATTTTTACAAAAGCAAGACAAAACTTTAAAAAGATTATATAAATATTTCTTTTCCTTTTATAGTTTTAACTTTCCCAAGTTAGCAACCAAGTTTAGATGTTCTCTGAGTAATGCATCATTTTTCTTTTTTTGTGTGTGTTTAAGTTAATTTTTTATTTTTAAAGAAGTTTTAGATTACGTGACTGTTACATCAAAAATATAGGCAATTCCCATATACCTTACCCCTCCTCCTCCCACACTTTCCCCCATTAACAACATCTTTCATTAGTATGGTATATTTGTTACATCATTTTTCTTAAAGTAAGCAACAAATCTTTTAAAAGAACCACCTTAACATACACTTTTCAATCTCTAGAACTGACTACTGACATTTTTTCCTCTATGGTAATTTGACTAATCACTTGTTCTGATACTGCTGTTTTTGAAAAATCACCTGGTGATGTGATTCTGGTTAGGAGTCCTGTAACATATCTTGGGAGTTTCTTTCATGATATTCAGGACACTGGAGCTGAAAATACCTCTTTTAAGGTTAGGGGACAGGGAAGAGGGGTGTTGTTAGCCTCTTTGTGATTTACCTGAAGTCACATGCAAATTTTTGCACGTAAATACACATTTGGGGAAAGAATCCACTGAGTTCCAACCCTGTCAGAAAGTATGTATTTGTTTATTAATTCAACATATTTATTGAGTGCCTCCATTATGGTGGCAACTATGTTGATCCTCTGCTTCTAATCTAATGAAAATTATGAGTTGGGCAAAGAATGACACTTCACTCTTTAGTTAAAGCACACCACAGGATTGAAAAAAAAAATTAAGTTCAAGACACAAAAATGTCAGTCTACCAATTTGCTGATTCCTAAAATATGTTAACATCTATATGTACCTTTTCAATCTCAGTGATGACATAAACAGTTCACATATTTACCATGTGCTAAACCTGAACACATCTATTTTGTTTCCAATAAAATTAAATAAAAATGTATTGAAAGTAATCATCTTCATTTAAAAAAGGTGTACTTAGGAAAAAACACCTGATGAAATGTCAAACTAACAGAGGTCTCCCAATGAGATTTTTTTTTTTAGGAGATACTGGGGATTGAACCAGGGACCTCAACTACTGAGCTACACCCAATCCCTTCCAATGATTCTTTACCTATAGTATTTTGTATTCATTAATGACATGGACATTTTAATTCATTTCATATTCTCATCTTTTAACATTGAGCTCAGCAGTAAACAATGTTTTCCTAACAGTTTTAGGTTCAAAGAAATCTATTTCTTGAAATAATAAAAATAACTGGAAAAGAAAGAATGGTCATAGGCTGGTTTAATTTGGTGTTCTTCATCTACCTGTTCCCACAGTTCCAAATTACAGAGTGGCCAAATTTCTGGGTCAGGAGATAATATATATTTAATTACAACCTCAAAAACATTTTTATAGGAGTCTTAACCACATTGTTAGGTGTATATAGGATTCAATGTCAACATTCAAAGGAGAGTATTTACATTCAAGGGAGAATACAGTTTTGTTGTCAACATTATTCAACATGTTTAGCAAGGAAGTGAATGAATTGAGGCTCTAGTAGTTATATTTGCAGATGGCACACAGTTTGGTTAATACCAAAGTGTGGTTAATATCAAAAGTGAAATGGAAATTAAAATAACCAAGAGCAATTAGAATAATCTATCTAAAGATTATGAATTTAGTGGAAAAGTATAAAAAAGAATGGTGAGGAACAATTATAACCAAAAAACAAACAAAACTTCAAATAGCAGATGATTTATCACAAAAATAACAGAAAAACAAAGCTGGAAACAAAGTACTCGGATATAGTGCATTGATATAATGGCTTTTAAAAAAGTAATTTTGTAGGTCACTTTGTTGACTCAAATGACTACTTTGATCCTCAGGTCCCCTTTTCCAACTGCCATTGCTGAAGAGAAAAACAAATTATTCCATACTAAAATTAAATAAATATCCCTAGGAGAACTGCACCTACCCAAGGCTGCCAGTCTTCTACATTGCAAGAGGCTCAGGAGACTAAATTGAGTGATGGGCTCTTCCTGTGGAGAATACAGGGAACTGACAGAACAAGACTACATTTCTTCGTACTGAAATACATACACTGAAAACTCAATAACCTATACAGAGTACAAATGTAGTAATTGGTAAGTTTCTAGTTATAAAAGAATGGAACCATTAGCCCCTCTTCACTTCTGCTGATTGAGCAACTCACCCGAGTAGGAGGCATCTCACTGCTGTGTACTTGACAATCACATGAAGGACCTCAGCAATCAGTGAGACTCTTCACAGGACAGATGTTTCTTTTACTTCTTTCATGTATTACCCAAGTAAATCTGTTCTGCTACAATGTTTCTTTAATGATTAGCTCACATGCGATTGTTAAAATAGGGGAATGTCAGAATAATACAAAAAACTGGTTTATACATGATTTTTCTCATGCTAACATTTTAAAGTGGTCAGGGGTAAGTTTTCTCAGTTGGATGGCAATATATGAGTACCATAAGGGAAAAAAAAGATAAAAATCCTGCAGAACTCAAGAAGTAGCTAGTTTAGTGACTTCAAGAACAGCTACACTTTCCACTAAAGCTATCTAGGAGGAAGTTGCAAGTTCAGATGAAGAAACTGTACAGGCATAATTCCCTTAGTTGAAACTAATAACAACTGATTGATGGAAGCAGGAAGTAGGAGCTCCAGATCATAGGCTGCAAGGATGGAATAGTTTTCATTATACATGGAAACACGGAGATTTAACTATGATAGTATTTTTAGTAGAGTTGTCATTATAAGGGCTCTAGTAACAAAGTATATATAGATTGAATAGGTTTTTCTTAAACCTATTTTTTTCTAGAAGCAATGTTATTTTTTAATGCATGCTTTTGCAGAATAGGTTTTTCAGGAACACGTATATATAGCATAAGTGCCTCTAATCTTACCCTTGCTGAACAGTTTTTGAAAAAGTTGTTCGTACACTTAAGTACAGTAACAGGAGTCCACCATAAACTGATGAGAAGCAACTGAATCATTTGTATCACAGAGGTGTAATTAAATGTGTTTTCTATCTAAAATTAATATGTATAAAACAAAAAGTTCAGAAAAAGGGGAACTAAAGATTAAGAAGAAAACAGATAATTGGACCTACCACAGGAAGTCAGAGGAGTGAAAGTTCATATCAACAACAACAAATTATCTTTTGGGTTTTCAGCAACTACTGCAATGCTTAACTACTAATTATTCCCTGATTACATGACTGCCTCTACTCATCCTGCCCTCTTACTTTATGTCCTATATAGCCTTCAGAGCTGGAATTCACATGCCAACTCTTCCATGATGCTTCCACTGACTAAACCAATTCTTGTTACTTCTCCCTTCACTGAACTGATTGTGAACTCAATCACTTGACACTTTACACATATGTCATATTTGCGACTTTTTTTTAGCATCTATCCTTCATCTTCAACCAAATGTTAAACTCCTTGAGGGCAGGGACAATGTCTTACTTATTTTTGTCTAACTGGACTAATGCACACTGAGGGTAGATATTTATAAATTATGGTGTGAGAATCCTGCCAGGGCATCTTCTAGCTTCAGGGATCAGAATAAACGTTCATGTATCTAACAAGAATCAGAACAAGATTTAAAGGTAGCCTGGAGCATACTGTTTAACGCTGCAACAAACCAACAAGGATGGTTGGGATTTGCCATCCTTGTAGATCTTTATAACCGATTTGCCTTACATAATTCAAGACTTGTGTGAATGGGGGTGTTTAGGGGAGGGCTTGAAAATCTCTTGAAGGCCCTTCAAGAGTTATAACTGTGACACAGGGGGTAAGTGGATTGGAGAAAAAAACTTCAAAACCAAAACCAAAGTTTTCGGGTTCTGGCTCCGTACATAAACGGCTAAGACAATGCCAATTCCCCTACTTATCTAGCAACACCTAGTGCCAATTCTGCGAACGCCACTGAACAGGGCAATGTGGTTATTAGGGTTCAGTCATTGTTCTCATGGCGCCAACAGTAGCAAAGAAATGACCACTACAACGCATTGGTGAGACAACGCGGGAAAAAACAAAGCACTACGGGAGCACCAAAAACGGGGCTCTCACATTCGCGGGATATAGGAGTGTTGAGAGGCCTCCCAAAGGCGATGCTCTGGCAAACTAAAGAGCACTCGCCAAGGCTGACCCGGGTGAGGCTCGGACGTCTGGGGAAAAGGAGCTGGAGGCACAGAGGCCAGGGTGGGAAGGGTCTGCGAGCTACTTGCAGGAGGGCGAAGGTGTCTGTGCGGCCAAGGTGGGTGGCAGCGAAGCGGGGAGGACATGACTGCTTGGAAAAGGGCGTGGACCCGGGTGCTGTCTTCCTTTCCAGGGATACCCCGCCCTCCTGGCTGGACATAGGCCCTAACTGCCCAGCGCCTCACCCAAGTGCCCCGAGTCCTGTTTCCGCCTCCGCTGCAGCCTCTCGCGCAGTGAGTCCAGCTGCTTCTTGTGGGCCTGAATAGAGCTCCACGTGTCCGACATCCTAGTCTCCCACCGTGGACGCGTCTCGAATCAGGCGCGGCGGACAAGCACCTCCCAGCCCTTGCTCCAGGAAACACCCAGTTCTCACGCGGACACCTGAAGTCTAAGCGGAAAGGGATCCCGGGTGACGCGCAAGATACAAAAATCATTTCCGGTTTCGCTCTCGCGTCGAAGCTGAAAGAACCACATTGGGTGCTGGCAGGATGACGGATATATTCCCTCTGCGAGTTCTCTCTTGCTTCCGGATACAGTGACGCTGAGGTTGTCATCTTGGTAGCTGGCAGAGCGGCCATGTTGCTTATAGATGCGCATGCGGCCATATTGAATGTTAGCAGAGTCCTGGGAGTTGACGTTGACTTTGAAGACTGTACTGAAGCTACACGGGCACTACAGATTTTTTTAAATGAAGGACTACTAGTGCCTAATGACAGTTTGGTAGTAATTTACCTTTTCCACTGAAAGCTTTGTAGGTTTGTGTTTCCATACAAAGAAATACCTATTACGGTGGTTCCCAATTTATGTGTGTGTGTGTAGCTTCTTTAGGGGTGAAGGGAAGGGCTGATGGAGCACAGTTATTATAAGTACATACATACATAGTCTTACCCTTATTTACTAATTTTTCCAAATCTATAAATATCATGTGTAACATTAAAATAAGTCCTCATAAGGGGCCCTAGGAGTCCTCATAGCAGGGTTTCTGAGGTAATGGTTATGTTGTTCCAGGCGCTGGTTGCATGAGTGTTAATCTGTAAAACTGAGCTGGCATGTGGATATTTCAGTAGGTATAGTACAGTTACATACAAAAAGGTGTTTTAATTGAAACATTTAGGAACCACTGATCCATTAAATGACTACATGATGCCAAACACTGTGTAAGAAAGAATAGTTTGAAAGGTATGGCTTCTGTGGTCAGTTTCTGGTCTGATAAGAGAGCTTCTTAGCTCTGAGTTATTAATATTGCATCATCTTTACAGCACAAGGCAGCATGAGCATAGACTCTACAAAATAAAAGTGACTGCAAAGGTGAGAGAGGGCTCCATGCCCAGATTACCTGGGAAGGTGGCATCAAGGCTCAAGCTTGAAGTGACAGGTAGGCTTTCAGTACATGAAGCAAGCTATGGGAGAAAATTTCAAGACTAGGGGGAGTGGACTTGGCCCAGTGGTTAGGGCATACGTCTACCACATGGGAGGTCTGCGGTTCAAACCCCGGGCCTCCTTGACCCATGTGCAGCTGGCCCAAACGCAGTGCTGATGCGCGCAAGGAGTGCCCTGCCATGCAGGGGTGTCCCTCGCGTAGTGGAGCCCCATGCACAAGGAGTGCGCCCTATAAGGAGAGCCACCCAGCGCGAAAGAAAGTTCAGCCTGCCCAAGAATGGTGCCACACACATGGAGAGCTGACACAAGATGACGCAACAAAAAGAAACACAGATTCCTGCGCCGCTGACAACACAAGCAGACAACAGCAAATAGACACAGAGAACAGACAAACGGGGCCGGGGGGAAGGGGAGAGAAAAAAATCTTTTTTAAAAAAAATTCAAGGCTAAAGATGTGATAAAAACAAAGTTCTATACTAAAGTTAAGAAAGCATGATGTGTTCTGATAATCCAGATGAATTTGCTGGAACATGAGATTTATATTGGGGAATATTGGGGAAAAAAATTTAGGTTTCCATATTTGAGGCCAGAAGGCAGATAGTACAGATTACTCGTTAGAGAGCCTGCAATTTATTCAGAATACAACAGAGAATTTAGGATTGTGAATAAGGAATGCTTTAAGATTAATCTGGTGTGCTGGATCAATTAAGGTGGAGAGGAGCGAGAGATTGGAGACAACATGGAAAATGGTTAGCCGTCTATTAAAACTAAGCATTTGATGAGAAGACCTTTAAGTTACTTAGAGGCTTACCACTGATAGTAATGGAAAGGGTGAATATGAAGCAAGGCTATTGAGAAGAAAGATGCATGTTTTGAAAAGCAACCGTTCCATATATTTATTCAGCAAATATTTATTGACTAATATGCACTAGATATGGTGATTAAAAATATTTGTCTCATTTTCTGAACTTAATTTACATAGTAAATTTTGAGATGTGTAATTCTGAACATTGAGGTAGAGAACACAGAAGTGAATATGGGTTCCTGTGGGTATCTCTGGACATGTTTAATTCTCAGGATTCTATTTAACTAGAAGCAAAATGCTGTTTTCTGAAGCTGAAATACTTTTGGGAGCATCTGCTGATAGTGAGGTCACATTTTTGCTTCCTTTAATAACCTGGGTCTAGTAACTGCCCACAGGAAAGTTGAAAAGGGACTCTTTTAGCTTTTGTTCTTTCATTTGGAGTGTATCCTTGCAGATTTTCCTGTGTAGTCCTATATTTAGATATATGTACTATTACAGAAGTTAGATAATCTCATTATTACAGCATTATAGCACTTTTAGAGTTAACTGTTCACGAATCTTGTTCCTTCACTTATTACAAGATCACTCTTTCAAGGTCCTTAACACATATGAAATGAAATATATTGAAAATACATAGCAGTCAGGTTAAATTCAGTCTTGAGGGAGAAAGGCAGTACTGGATATAGCCTCACAGTAGATGAAGGGGGTTGATTCATTTAAAAGACATGATTCTGAAGGTCAACCCACAAGCATCTTTGTCTAGGAAAGGAAGAATTTCTACTGGAGATTCCGTTTCTGGTAGAATTTGGGATACTTAAAGCCTGGATTGCCTCCCCTTGTCTATAGGAAGAAGCCAAAGTAGCACAGATACTACTAAGGTCAGCTCCATCAAGATCAGCACCCATAAGTCTTTGCGTGTACACTCACTTTGGGTAAACTATTATAGTAGTAAATTATCAAATTTTAGGAGCACAGGAGGGCCACTTAACTTTATCCGTTTATGGAGGGATTCTTTCTAGACTCATGACCAGTTTTCTGCTCATAAGTTTTTTATCTGTTCACCGGTAGTCAGTCTACTTAAACCTTGAGCAGTGCAAACAGAAGGGAACCTCACCCATGCCTCTTCTAATCAAGAGTGTAAGGTTAGCTGTTACCAGATAGATACAGCATGTATGGCACTTACCTTTTTTTAAAAATCATGTCTGCTCTCGTAGTTTGTTTCCAAAGTTAGCCACAATGTCTCCCATCCCACATGCTTTTCTGCAGTGTGACTTTGCCATACTGCTCATCAAGATGTAAATTTATTCTTCCTCCTCTTGAACCTGAGCTGGCCAACAGAATGTGGCAGAAGTTTTATTTTCTGAGTTCCAGAACCTAGGCTTTAGGAGGCCTTACAAGTCCTGCTTTTGCCCTCTTGTAGCCCTGAGCCTTCGTGGGTGTCCAGTTAACGCTGATAGACCACAGGAATAGCGAGGCCCTGTAGAGTTAAATGCCATGAGCATGGAGGCTCCAGCCAGTATTCCCAGCTAAGGGGCCTGAAGTGAGTGAGGACCTCTCAGACACTCCAACTATTGCAGCTGTCTGAATGAGCCCAGCCTTCACCACATGAAACAAAGACAAGCCATCCTAGGTGAATCCTGCCTAGATAACCCAGGATCATAAGCAAATACATACTTATTAAGACACTAAGTTTTGGGATGCTTTTCAAAAGTAATGATTTACTAAAACACCCAAAGTACTAACCAAATACTACACTTCTTGTTTCTTTTCCCAAATGACTTTTTTTCATGGCTTGTTCATACTCAGGTTTTTACTCTCTGAGCAAATCAAAACTTCACTAGATTTAGTCAATTTACTGTTATTAAACTAAAAGTTAGAAAAAACAAGGAAATGTAAACTGGAGTCAAAGCTGGTCTAATGTAGAGTAAGTCTAGTGAAGTCTGATTTGGGGATCAGGAGACTGGTAATCCTTGATTAGGAAGTTCCAGGGATGATAGCCAGAGTCCCAGGAGCAGGAGTTTGTGAGGAAAGAAAATGTGCCAATAGAATTTGGGCCTTTTTTTGGGGAGGCGGGGGGTGTCACAGGTTAAATTTTCTGGGACGCAGATGCTGAGACAGAATTAGGATTCCAAAAATATTACTGGGGGTAACACCTGTAAAAAGGAAAGAGGAGAAAGTGGGATTGGGTAGGGGAGCTGTCAGATTGCAATGCAATGCATCTCTGACACAGTCTCTGCCAGCCCAGTGGTGAGTTCTGGAGGAAAGACTGGTCATTATTGTCCCATATTCAATGAGAATGGCTGAGTTCTTGTACCATCACCTGCTTGTCTTTGGCCAGGTGCTGGAGAAGAGTGGACGTCATCAGCTAAGCAGGCTCCTTCCAGCTATGTAATCAGTTCTCTTGGCATCTTTGAAGCAATGCATCTGTTTGCCAAATGGGGCTTGGTGGAGGGACTTATACAGGTTTTAAATTGTAATGGCACTGATAACAGATTGTTGTACAGATTAGGTAAATTAATAAGTATTATAATAGTTACTATGAAAGCTGAATTCAAGAGAATTGTATACCCCCTTCCCTCTCTCCTTTTTTTGATTATAAATTAGTTGTTCCTCTCTTGGATCCCATGGGACATTATTCATTGTCTATCATAGTCTTTACTACCACCATATAAAGATATGTATATTTTCTCTCCTCCTAGTCTGAGATACGGACAGAAGTGCATCTTATTTGTCTTACCTTTGTATCCAATCAACAGTTGGTCTCTGAAACAAAATAAATCCTCAAAAGTTAACTGAATGAATGAATGAATGCTTTCTTTTGCTTCTTTACTTTATTTATTCAGGTTTAATAGGATTCCCTATGTTTATTTCATGTAAAGTGTTTCTGCCACCTGCATTTATTTACATACTCATTACAGAAAGTTAGAATTGATTTAATTTACCTTTCAAAAAGATAACCCAATGAAAGTGATTGAGAGTGAGAAATGGTGAGGCTGAGAGTAGGGATGGAGGGGGTTGTAAGAAGGAAGAAATTATAAACACTTTAAGAAAAAGAATTAAGGGGGAAGAGAAAGATGAAACAGAAATAAAAGTGGTCAGATTAAGAGAGGTCCACGAAAGAAGAAAAAGCAGCAGCGCCGGACAGAAGAATGAACAAAAAGGAGGCAGAAGAGAAAATAAAGTAGAGCTATGAGAGGATGGTAGGCAGTCAGTCTTAGTGCTGACCTGCTCAAGGAAGCGTCTGTTAATAGAAACCCGCTGCCAGCTATTACCATAATGGGACCTGGCATTTAATGAGGGCAAGTCTGGTTTAATTAGTTAAATGACAGTATCTAAGTTTAAAGGGGGTGGGGAAGTAAAGGGACTGGAAGGCTTGGTGACACACCTCCTTCCATAGACTGAAAGGAGAAAACAGATTTACAAAGCTTTGTGCTGAATTAAAGAGATAGGAGCTGTTTCTTCCCTAGCTGGTGTCATAAGAGTACCATGATTCCTATTCTCCAGTAACATCTTAAAGGGGAACTGGACTGCCCTAGTATGGGCAACTAGTGTCAAACATCAGTTCTTGACCTTAAATTGGGCCAAGAATAGGTTTACTCACCTCCTTCACATCTGTCTTCCAATAAGCCTCACAACAAGAGTTTTTAAGGATGTAGTAGCAATCTAAAACCATCATTGATCACTGGCAATATGACTAGGATTCTGCACCTGGGCTCTTGGATCCCACTCTGCAACTAACTGGCTGAGTGACTTTGGGCAAATCATTTTACTGGTCCTGTCCCTTTAGCACTATGATTCAATGATATTGTAATCTTAACAACAACAACAACATAAGTCTGGAAAATGTTCTCTTTGGAAAAGCAAGGTCTTGGAGACAACCTGAACCTTATTATGTTGTGGAGAGACAAAGAGAAAAATACAAGCTTCATTTCAGTCCCAGATGTGCTTCCTCTGCACTCCTAATTCTAAGAATCCTCCTTTATTTTGTTGGTAGAAATTATTAGGGTTGAATTACTTTTTTTCCTTTCTGTTTATGACTTCAGCTCTCAAGAATCATGAAGATTAATTCACCGTGGTTCTGCAGATTAACTGATGTCAGCTAGGCTGGCCTGGGGATGCAAGAAAAAACTGATAAAAGATTCCAACTTCCAAACAAAACACAACACAGAAGACTAGCAGTGGAATATTCTAGTTTGAATGGGCAAAGAGAAAAACCTAGACAATGACTGGTCACAATGGGCAAATCCCCTACCTTTTAGAAACACAAACTCCATTTCCACAGAGAAACAACACACACACCAGAGGTGGTTTTAGGACAGGCTGAATAAATTATTGCAACAACATATATTCAGCTTTGGCAGGAGATGTAGATGGAAAGGGAATCTCAACGTTAGGGAATGCCCATATCACACCCCCAGATGGGTATTTAGTCATGAAATAAGGAGAAACACATAGACACTTGGTCAAAACACCTTTAATGATGGAAGGAAAGACACTAATATCTCCATTGTCTGCTTTTCACATTTTACTATTATTAGGAAGCTCTGGAGCTATACCTTTGGAGGAGAAGTCATTATTTAAATCAGTCAATAGCAGAACCCTCACTCTCCTCAGAACTCCTGTTCCAAATGATCCTATGTTAAGAGTAAATACTACATTTCATTCAAGACGGAGGAGCAGGGAGGCTAGCACCCGGAGCTAGTCTCCCAAAGTCTGGGCCTCTAAGAACCAGACAGTGGGAAAAACATAAGCTCTGGTCCATGGACAGGCAAAACCGGGAGGAGAGGGGCCTTAAGAGAGGAAGATGAGGAAAACAGGGGCCATGGACAGATTCATCTAAAACTAGAAGCACACTAGTGCTAGGAAATCCCCCATGATCCCTGGTGACTTCTACTATGACTTCTACATTACCATGTCAAAAGAACATTCATGAGTTCCATCCAATCAGAGTTTGAGATCCCCTCTCTTACATCATGTCCCTTTTTTAAGAACATTAAGTTTCCACCAGGCCCAATGCTTTAACAACACTCCTCAACTCTCCAGCATTACTCCATCAGCCACTCTCACCAATAATGCTCAGTAAAGATGTAAGCTAACTTCACATTTTCCAAAAATAGCCCATGGGAAACCCTTGGCAAGAAATCTGCTTGTCTCCTAACTCTGAGAAGCCATAGTGAGGGAATATGAGAACCTGAAGATGTCCTAACATATCGACACCTTTGTTTTAATGTGATTATCAAGGGGTTTACTGAGAAAAGTGTTCTATGCCCTTCATTTCTCCTTACCCCCTAAGGCTGAGTCACCAATTACTGCAGCTTCTTCATTGCTGGTACCTTCTGGAGTAAGGGGAGGAAGAAGGAACATACAGTTTGCTATTTCTCTTCTAGGATGGGGTTCTCAAGTGCTGCCTTGGGCAGAGGAGGCCAAAATAGGAGCAGAGGTATTGCCTTCTCCTTGGCCTCTCTAGATCCCGTTGCTGGAGGCACCGTCCCAGCCACAGTTCCTGGGCCAAACAGCACTGGTGGTGCCAGGCCTGGATTGGTATTGGAGGTGGAGCTGGAAATCCGGGGCTGGGTAAGCCGGCCACTTGAAAGAAGAGCTGTATACTGGTTCCAGAAAGACAGGGGACCCACCCCCACCAGCTGCGCAGGAATGTCCTGGGACAGGAAGTCCTGCAGGTTGACATGGTCACCAGAGAGGAGTGGCACTGGGCCCTCCAGGGACAGCTGCCGGCCCCTTTGGGCTGGGCTACAATTCCGAACGTGGGTGCTCAGTTGCACCTGCCAAAGGGAAAGGGAGAGGGAGAGAGGACGGGGAGAAAGGGTCACCCCAGGGAAGCTGAAGAGGGTTCCCCATGGGAATATGAAAGCTGTAGAGAATCTATTTTCCTAAGGTACAAAGAATGAAGAGGATGAAAAAATTCCTAAGGGGACTATACCCCTGATTATAACAATCTCTAAGCTCAGGGACTAGAGAAAAGCCACTAGGGACATTACCATGTAAGAACTCAGAGAAAAGGACAGATAAGGGCTCATAAATCTCGGAGCTCTCAGCATATGCTCCCTGGTCAAAGAGCAGCAGGTACAGAAAAAATGGGCTCATGGAATTGTGGGGTCATCTTTCCGGGGAAAGGGAGAGAGCCCTGGGGAAGTGATGGAGGGTGAACAGCCTGGGATCAAGGAAAGAGCAGCAATATTCTGAGGGCCATGGGGAGCAAAGGGCTGTACCTGGTGGTGAGCCAGCAGCATATGCTTCTTGAGGGTAGCCCGCTCGAGAAAGCCCTGCTTGCAGAAAATACAAGTGAGGAGTGGCCCCTCCTTGGGGTGGGTCTTCTGATGCTCTTCCAAAACTGCCTGGGTAGGAAAGGCCTGGCCACACACTTCACAGGCCTTTCTGCTGCTGCTCTCTCCAGGCTCCTTTCTCATTGCTTCCTGCATGCCTAGCCCCTCCACCAAGGTGGTGCTGGTGCTTTCCCCTTCTGGGATGAGTGCTGACATTGGGCTTGAGCTCCTCTGCAGTTTGCCCCCCTCTTCCAGGGCTCCCATGACATCACTGACTCCCTGCTCCACTGGCTGTGGTTGATCCAGGCTGTCAGGTGGTGGTGGTGGTGGTGGCAGAGCTGACTGGTGAGTGGCTTTCTCATTACAGTCCATCTCCTTCCCAGCTGTGACTACTGCTGCCACTGTTCCCACTTCCTCCTCTGCCCCAGATGCCTCTTCTGAATCACCTCGCACTGATATTGCCTTCTCACCTCCACTCTCTGAGCCTCTTCCTGCCAGGGAATCTTCATCTGTCACATCTTCTTCTTCTTCTTCCTCCTCCTCCTCCTCTTCAGACAACTCATCTTCTGGGGATGGCTGCTGGCACTGCTGCTGGGGGAAGCCCCCTGTCCCGGAGACGGTGGATTGCTCAGAGCCATTCTCCTGAGCAACTCCCCCACCTTCAGGGAGTGTCACACCACCATTGGGGATCTGTCCCCCCAGGTGCATCCGAACATGCTGCTGCAGAGTGACTGCATTGGTGAACTTCTTCTGGCAGATGGGGCAGGAGTTTTGGGCTCGGGCAGCTGGACTGGCCTTGTGGCCCACGAAGTGTGCACGGAGATTGCCCCGGGTGGAAAAGGCTCTGCCACACACTTTGCATTTGAAAGGCCGCTCGCCTCCATGTTGGCCATAATGCAGGCGTAGTGCCCGGGGGCAGCTCAGCACCCGGAGGCAGATGACACACTGGTTAGGTCCGGATGAGGGTGAGGATGAAGTTGCAGGGGCAGAGGTGGTAGGGGCTCCTGAGGCAGTAGAGGCCACTGCCACGGCTCCTTGACGGTCAATCTTTTCCACCAGTTGTTGGAGCTTTGATGTCTCAGACGGTGAGGCTCCCAAAGGCTCCAACACATAAGGGAAAGGGAAGCTGCCAGTAGACTTGAAGTGGTTGGTAAGCAGGGCCCAGCTGGGTAGTGAAGTTACCAGCTTACTTAGCTGCATGCGGGTTGCTGGATTACTTTCTGCCACCCCAGTGATGGCTGAACCCTCACTCCCTGGAGGGGTATTTTCATCAGCTTTACTCTTGGGCTCCACAGCTTTCATGAGCACAAACTTATTGAAAGCAGGGAGCCCAGAGGCTGTGGCTGTGCCTGCACCGGTGGAGAGCAGTGTTAGGCTCTCTGTGGCACTGAGTGCTGTGGTAGAGGCCACCAGAGGCTTGCGTTCAATACCTCCACCTGGTGCAGCTTCCTCTTCAGCCTTCTCTGGAGGCACGGACATACCATAGGGTAGACCGCTGCTGGTGATGACGTAGTCTAGGTGCTCTGGCACTGGATGTGGGTTCATCTGCACATGCGGATACTTCTCACGGTGCCGGTGAAAGTGCACTTTGAGGTTGCCACGTGTGGTAAAGCGGTTGCCGCAGACGTTGCACTTGTAGGGCCTCTCACCCGTGTGGGAACGCAGGTGGATCTGCAGGGCACTGTCACTGCCGAACACTTTAGCGCAGAAGCGGCATTTGTGCCGTCCGCCAGGCTTCTCCAAAGGACCCATCACCTCCCCATAGCCCAGCTCACCACTTCCATTCTTTGGCTTCAGGAGCCCTGGGGAAGCAGCAGCCTCAAGGCCTCGGGCTGTCCCAAGACACTGTGCTGCCAGTAGTCCAGTGGTGCTCGGAAATGCCAGGTGAGGCGAGGCAATCAGCTGATCTGTGCTGCCTGGCAAGGCCGGGGAGGGGGACGGGGTAGGCTTGTGGCTTCGCCCAACCCCGCCAGCAGGAAAAGGGTGCTGTGCCCCCAGTGGGTGATAGAGGTGGAAGATAGCCTGCTTGGGTGTTTCTGCCCCTGAGGAAGAAGAGGAGGAGGAAGATGCCAGTGTCTTGCCAGTTTGGACAGGCTTGATGGGGCTGAAGAGGGGGAGCAGGGGCTTGGTGGAAGAGGCAGTCCCTGTTCCAGGCAGCTCTGAGGGACTGGCAGGGGTACCCACCTTCTGGCCTAAGGAGCCAAGCAGCAGCACCTGCCGGCAGATTTGCTCAGTCATCTGCATTTGATGGATCTGCCGCTGCTGCAGCACCCGGAGCTCTTCCAAGATCAGAGGGATGTTCAAGTGGCCACTGCCTACACCTGGGGGTGGAGGAGGGGGTGGAGGAGGGGGAGGTGCAGGAGTGGTCTCTGGAGCTAATGGGGTTGCTCCCAGCTTGGGACTGGCCAAGATTAGGCCCCCACCTCCTCCAGCTGCTGTACCTGTGGCAGCGACCAGGTAGTGCCCCGCAGACTCCTCTCCTCTCCGCTCTGGGCCCCAGGTGGGATCCGTGGGCATAGAGGATCCAGAATCTGGAGGGTTGCTGGGCTCTGCGTCCATGACCTGAGGACTACTCTGGCCCTCAGGCCGGGCTTCTGAGGAGGGAGAAGAGTTGTGGGGGTTCTCTTGGCCCCCAATTATCACCATTACAGGGGGGTCAGTAGAGCATGCGTTTTGGTGAGCGAGGAATTCAGCTGGGTCAGTGAATTGTGCGCAGCACTTGGCACAGACTTGGAGGTGGTCCTCCTCGTTAGCATCACCTGGGAGGAAGACAAGGGGGGAGAGCGTGGGTGGAATGGTTGGGCTGGATAAACAGAGGCTCCAATTAACAACGAGCCCAGTAACGGCTAGTTGGGGGTGGGGAGATGAGCTCACCATCAGGCCTCGCGGAAGGCTAGAGCTCAGCCCTCCCAGACCAGCTTCGACACTTCGGGAGGGGGGTTGGGGCGGGGCACGCGCAGGCAACACTCTCCCCGCCCCCCCACCCCCCGCCGTCGTCCCCCATCCTGGACCGCCCGCGAGTGCAAGGGATGCATGCGAGGGCGGGCACCCATGCAGAGAATCGTGCATTTTGTCCTATCCCTGAAAAGTCTTTCGCCCCTGCGTACCCCCTTCCCTGCTCACCCCTGCCCGGGCCCGACCCTACCGCACCTCCGAGCTCCGCCGGCTCCCCGCAGGGCCCCCCGAGAAGAGAGCTCCTCCCGGCTTCGTGCGCCATGGTTGTGGGGAAGGTGGAGGGTAGGGTGAAGAGGGAGACAATAGGGATAGAGATTGGGGGAGGCGGCGTTGCCGCCGAGGGTACTGCAGCTTCTGCACTCAGCGGCCCAGACTGCGGAGATGAAGATCGGCGGGGGCAGGGAGCCGCGGAGGAGGGGGAGGGGAGCGAGGAGGCGCGGAGGAGGGGAGGAGCTGGAGCAAGAAAGCTGGGAGAGGGGAGATGGCGGGGAGGAGCCGCGGAGAAGGGCGCTTGAGGGGAGGAGCTGCAGAGGAGGTAGGCGGGGGCCGAGAGCCGGTGGGGACCGGACCCCAAGGCCGAGTAGGGTTTCCCGAGGCTCAGTGACAGGTGCTGTGGTCCCTGTGGGGGTCCACCTTTCATTGCCCTCTGCCACCTCCCCCTATCCCCAGATATCTTTGCCCAGGCCTGCCCCCTGGCAAGATCAGGAGAGGCACAGCGGGAATACCGCCCTGCTCGATAGAACAAGGCCATAGGCTCCTCTTATTTTTCTTTGGATGAAGGCTCCACTGAGTCTGGAAATCGTGGACTCAAGAGGATGGTCTGATCTGCTCAGAAGGGTGAGGGCCAGAGCGGGGAGGGACCCTGAACATCCACCCCTCACCAACACCACCCCACCAAATAGTCCTACTTTTGTTTCATCTTCCTCACTTCCATTCCCACCCTCAGCCCACCCCCATCCCGCACCCCTAAATACGTTTCTCAGGATGGATGGCTGCAAGGTAGAATTTCCAGGGAAGTCGTTTCAGGACTCCTCACTGCAGAACATTAAGCCCCTTCACCCCCCGCCCCTCCTCCCCCAGTGTAATAGCTGAACGCATGTTTCTCCGCAGATCATCCAGCCAACGCCTAATTTATAGAGTTCACGCTTACTTAAGAAGCCGTCTCCTATTTAGTACCCTCTTCTCAACCCTTCCCCCCACCAGTCTCCTCTTACAATCCATGCTCGCGGTCATTACTAAGGAGATAGCTGGGTGTGAGGAGATGCTAGCCTTCAGAGACCTCCAGAAGCCTTCCCAGTTCTAGCCTGGAGGGAGGGGGGAACTCCTCCTGAAACAACTGGAAAAATGCAGTAGG
The DNA here is from genome assembly GCF_030445035.2 of Dasypus novemcinctus. Lineage (NCBI taxonomy): Eukaryota > Metazoa > Chordata > Mammalia > Cingulata > Dasypodidae > Dasypus > Dasypus novemcinctus. The sequence goes on along the minus strand of NC_080675.1, from coordinate 95,319,362 downwards.
AGCTACCAGGCTGTCTCTTGATATCTAAAGTGCCTTTCAGCCCCAAGTAGGTTTGAAAAGACTAACACCCGCTCAACACTACAGATGGCCTCCTATTGAGAAAGAGGATAAGTAAGAGTAAGATGCCTCCTGGACCAGTTACTCTGCATTCCTTTTCTACTTTGAAATGAGTCTTAATTGGTTTCCCACTTCCTAAAATAGTTTCTTAATTGCAGGAGGTGACCATAGAGGCCTTGGTCTGCATGGGGATCAGTAAAATCAAATTGTTCTAATCCCACTTCTTTTGCCTGGTTGGTAAATTGAGGCATGATGGCCAGACTCACCAGACATGCTTCTATTTTCCTTTTTGTAAAGTGGTAATATTGTAATTGCTCTATCTTCTTCAGGGAACTATTGTGGGAACAAAAAATTGAAATACTTGGCAAGTAAAATTAATATGTACATATGGGACTTTTAAAATTTGGGGGAGCCCTGCATAGTATCAGTTAGGAAATTTGCATCGTCAATAGCAAAATAAATAGTAATTCACACTGAAATAAATATATACTAAAATTAGATCTGTGTTTCATGTTGCATATTAATTTCTGAGGTAAGAATATATTTGCAAATATCAGTGGCATATGTCAAGGATAGGGAGGTTTTTTTTGGGGGGGGAGGGCTGAAACAACCTAATTAAAATATTAGTATCATTCTCTCCATTTTTCAACATAAATTTTACCTGTCTACTTTTGCTTGAAAACATTTTACTGAATTATGTTTTGAAACCTTAGATAATCTTGAGGATTTTAAGACTGAATCGCGGCTCTGAAACAGACGGGCTCCTGTGCTTCTAGACCTGACCCTTACAATGAGAGAAAAGAGGGTCTGTTTCAGTTTGGGCAAATCACAAGATAGTGCAATTAAATTTGTTTTTACAGATAAGGAAATTAAAGCTCTGAGAGGTTAAGTCACTTTTCCAAGATCACACAGTAATTTGGAGAAGCAAGCATTCAGGTTTTTGACTTCTGGTCCTGTGCTTTCTCAAGCACTTCAACACTGTAGCTTTCCTAATGCTAGAGAAAAGGCCCTGTGTGGCTCCTACCTACCATTTGCTCACTGGCCTCAGTAAGGGAGAAAGAATGAGATGGAGGCTGTCTACCGAGCATTTGTTAATTAGCATTGAACATTTGATATCAAGTTGCTGTTTTGTCAAGTATTCCGACAAGAAAAGAATTCCTTTTCTTTTCATCTTCTCCTGGGAAACACTGTCCTCTTTCTTGCTCTTTAATGAAACTTGCTTTCAGATGCGTAATTTGATCTGCACTCTTCTTTAAGGTAAATTTAGTCCCTGGTGAAAGGTGACGATCAACAGCAACCTGTAAGTGGAACCCTCTCTTTCTCAGCACTTTGCACTCACTACCTATCCTGAAAAAGGGGGCAGGATTTTTCGGCAGACATGAATGAAGTCACAAACAGAAGAATAAACTAAGCTGGTAATGGTTTCCCTAGATAGCTGATAAGGTGAGGTTAGCTATCCTGGGTCACATGCAAAGTCTGGGACGGATATAGAATTTAGACCTGGACGTGCTTGTTAAAGTTGACAAAGAGTTGACAATGCCAAGGAAACCAGGTGGCTTCCTCCCCAAAGCTAGTCTCCCATCCCACTACTGATTTAAGCTTGGGAGACAATGGTTGGGAAAAAGAAAGAGAGCAATAGGTGGGTAGTGTGCAGTAAGGTGATATATTTGAACAGTGATTTTCAACCTTTCTTGCACATTAGTATTACCAGGAGAGCTTTTAAAAATCCCAATGTCTAGGTCATATACTGGACCAATTAATTCAGGATCTCTGAGGGTAGAATCCAGGCATCAGTATATTTTTAACTCTTCCCAGGTGATGCCAATGTATAGTCAAGGTTGTTCAGAGGATTGCCCTTCCCATCAAACCTTCCATTCTGTTTCTCAGTCTTCCCCAGGGTTAAACCTGGACCAAACTGGAACACAGGCAAAGTTAGTTGCTCAGTGCTAAATCTTCCCGTCAGGAATGCTCTCTACTCTGCCCGCAATTACACTTTAGCTCTCTACCCTTTCCCTGTGAAAAACCTGCTTCCTTGGACTAAATTTATTCCTGACTGTGAATGTAAGTGACTGTATTTGTTTTCCTAGAGTGCATACATCTTGAGCCATATTTCTAATTATGAAATGGAAGACGTTGTTCTAAATAGAGTTCAAGGCATCATGCAGCCTTTAAAGAAACAAAACACACTATGTAATTACCTGCAAAAGCCCAATAGTTAACATTGGACCTACACATTAATTGGTAGCTTCCATAATTACAAACTAATTTTGTAGCTGCTGTTATAGACTACTTTAAAGGAAGAATGTCCCATCTTCTCTTTCTTACTCTACTCTTCTAAATACACACACATACTCCTTTGCTACCCACACCTGCCATGCATCCATGACCTGTGCAGCACAGTAGACAAAAGGCACAATGATTTGTAGACCTGGTGCTAAGTGAGAAAAATATATTTACTTTCAGAATAGGAATTTATAGACAAATCACAAAAAAGAGCTTTTTATGGAAATTTTACTGGCATTAAAGGACTCAACACTTAATGTGAAACTAGAACACTCTGGAGATCTGACCCTCTCATAGATCACCGTGGTTGATAGCCCCAACTCTGAATCAAACAGACCTGAGTTAAAGTCCCAGCTCTAGAACTTCCTAATGTGTAACTTTGGGAAAGTTTCTTCATCTAATACTTGGTTTTCTCGTCTTTAAAATGGGTATAAAAATAGAGGAGTTGGTAGGAATAAATAAGAGGAAGTGGGTAAAGGATTTTGTGTAGTACCTGGCAAATAGTAAGTGCTCTATAAATATTAACTTTGAGTATTATCATTTAAAGACCAAAAGCTGAAGCCCTAGGAAGAGAAGGGAATTTCCAAAGGTCACATAACTTCAAGGCCTGAGTTGGATTGAAAGCCAGCTTTTCTGCTTCCTTATCCAGAGCTCTATTATGCCATTCTTTCTACTCTATTATTACTTTCTCTCTATACTGAAATGCATTCTTTCTGACCCAGGAGTACCAGGGCTGAGCGACCCAAGGCTCAAAAGCCCAAGAGATGAGGCCTTCTGCTTCTATATGTAAAGAGAACAGAGCCCTCAGAACTATTTTTGTCTTCTCTCATTGCTGCTCTTGCTGTCTGCCAACTTCCATCTTAAACACTCCCCTTTCTCCCTCTAGATCTTTCTGGCTGGTGTCCTGGTTTCTCCTTCTCACTAAATATCTGGGATTCTGACTGTTTCCTTTATTTCCCAGATGTACTAGTTAGCATTTTCCCAGTTACATCCCTTATGTTCTCTAATCCAGATTTCTCTACTCTGTAGGGGAGAGAGAAATTTTTTTTCTCTCCAGAGTAAATAGACTATTTCCTTCTCATCACTTATATGTAATGACTGCTCTGTTAGGTTTTAGTGTTCTAGACAGGAAATCTGAGCAAAAACAGGGCTGGAAACCAGATTCTTCAGACTGTCTCTTGATGATGTCCTAGGTCACTGCAGAGATAAGGCTTTTAAAATGTACAACACAAGCTCATCATTTGTTTGTGCACATATGGTAAACGTTTAAAAGAAGGCAAAAACTTCTGGAAACATTAGTGTCTCTCTAGTCTACTAAATAAATGTCTGCTGATGCTCATGATGATGCTTGTAATTTCACTGCTGCACCAAAGGACACAGTGTTCCACCTGATATGAGCCTTTCCTACCTAATTTGGGGACATGCAGAACAAGAATAAGCCTCTTTGGAAGAAGGAAAAGTCAGGAGTCTGAAGATCACATAAGTGAATAGAAATCTGTCTATGCAAAAGGAGGGAAAAATAAATTTACGGATCTTAAGTTTACAAGAGCAAGGAGGAATTTTAGATATGATCAGATACAGCAACCTCCTTGTACAAATGAGACCAGTGATACTTCAGGTCATGCCTGTGACCAGGAGGATCTTTTGCTCTCAGGGGAATTCTTTTTTTTTTTTTTAATTTTTTAAATTCATTTTTAAAAAATGTTACATTCAAAAAATATGAGGTCCCATTCAACCCCACCGCCTCACCCCACCACTCCCCCCACAACAACACTCTCTCCCATCATCATGACACATTCAGGGGAATTCTAATGCGAAAACCCTTTGGGTTGCTTAAGGCCTATCCTAAGAGATACTTGCTCCTTACATTTATGTTTCTTGTTTTTCATAACTCAAAGGCAAAATTTCAAGTGAAATTTGTTGCTGCCTTTGGGTTCAAGCCCATAATCTCTCTATAGAGTGTGGGTTGGTAGCAGTATCCCCTGCCCCCTGCCCCTACATGTTCACAGCTCCAGGTGGGAGACCTAACTCAGCGTTTGAGAATCCACTCAGGGCAGTGCCTAAAGATTCCTGTTGACCTTCTCCTTCACAGAAGATTTTTTTTAAAAAATGTGGTATGCGGAATGGGTCAACAGACGAAGGAGAAGTGTGAAGGAGAGGAGAGGATGCCTCCCAGGGTTCAGAATTGTTCCACAGTTGAACCAGCAGGGGAATGGGACTATGAGACAACTCTGAGGCTCTGGGGAAAGTCTCCTGTAGGGAAGGAAGAAACATCCGATTTGTAGCAGCATTGAGAAGGGCTAATGTGTCCCTGGATGGAAGGATACCACCACCATGGAACCTTTAAATATGGGCACAGTGGGGTCCCAGCAAAGCAGTGTCTCTGAGAGGGTGTGTTTCACCCAAAACACAATCTGTTAAGGTTGTTTCATAGTCCGTGGAGCACTGGTTTGACTTTCGAGTCTTTTTAGTAAAACAAGTGGAAAGGCAAATTTAATCCACGATATTGTTTCAGTCACTACAAATTCATTATCCTAGAGCTTTTTCATAGCAAACATCTCATAAAGAAATGCTGAAGTTCACCCAGAGGTTCTTGAGCTTTGATCAAATTTCAGCATTTGCTGATAATGGCACTGCACTCACGTGTCCTGATGATAATAATAATACCAACATGTATTATTTATTTACGCTAGGTAATTTTCTAAGTGCTTTATATGTATTAACTTGTTCCATTTCTCACAACTTAATGAGGTAGCTACTATACTCATCCGTATTTTACAGGTGAGGAAACTGAGGCATAGAGAGGTAAAGTAGACCAACTAAGGCTGCACAGCTAACTAAGTGGTAAGGCCAGGATTTGAACCTTGACACTTTTGCTTCAGAACTTTTATGGTTAATCCTACACTAAATTGTTGGGTACACAAACTGTTTGCTAAATAGTTGATCCCTGAGCCAGGACTTCCAGACTCTCATAGTTGTACACATATGTAGCCACACCTCTAACCCGTGTGTTCAAAATTTGCTTGATCCTAAAAATTACCAGGATCCTTGCAAAAGATATAGATTCCCACACCCTATCCCAGATCTGCTCACCATCAAGCAAGTCTGAGAAACCTTAATTTAGTGGAGTGAGCACCACCGCCCCAGATCATCAGGAAACCTAAGGTTTTGTCCTGACTGTTTCAGCCACTGAATCTTTAGACAATGTCACTTTTCAATACCCCAGTTGCTCTATTATCTGACGTTCTTTCATTGGAATGTTTTAAGAATACATGAAAAAAAATTACCCCTCGTAAAGGAAATCTGTTGCTTGAACAATACATGATAATATCCTCAAAAAATGACACACACCTTATTGGGTATGTTAACATTGTTTTAAGCTTAGCCGCCCTTGAAGCATATACCTAAGCCCCTCATCCAGATCATCATAAGATCCTCCAGCATCTCCCCCAGGTGACACAGATATGCACACCCCAAACCAGGCTGCATTCTGACCGACATTAGCTCTCTCCCTTGGGGAGCTCTGATCTGCTCTCAGCTCAGCCCAACAATGAGAAACTTTTTTCTTTTCTCCCTCAGGGGAACCTTCACGTTTCTCCAATTCATTCTCTTGCAACCCAACTCTCCAAAAAGAAAAGGGGAGAAAATCCCACCCCTAAGAGACGGTCTTCAGGTCTGAAGACGTTACTTAGCAACAGCACAAAGACCAGTGAGCAAAGGGGGACCTGGGGAGAAAAGTCTGGGGAGGGGGGGGTGGGTGGGGGTGGGTGGGGGGAGACAGAGCCAGTTTGAAAACTCCATTTCATCCAAAGAAAAACAAGGAAAACACAACCAGAATCAATCTTGAGAATAGCCAAGCGGTGCTTCTTGCCAGCCCAGGTCATCTCCTTACCCCTCACATCTCAACTCCTTCAAAGGCCCAGTAACTAAGTCCTCCCCCCTGCTTTTGCCCATGGCCCAGGTGCCCTCCCCTTGCCCTGCTCTGACCCACACAGGCTAGGCTCAGCTCCCTCTCCCCCTCCCCCTTCCCCCCCAGGCACCCACCGTTCTCAGTTGTGCTGGGACCTTCACAGTCCGAGATTAACTGTTGGGGTTTCCGCTGCTTTCGCCGAGACATTCCTGGTTAGAGAGGTGGGAGAGGGAGGGCCAATGCTCACTTAGTCTCAACTGGGGTGACCTAGTCCAGTCTCCCCCTTGGGTGGAAAGCCAACAGATGCCTCTCCCCAGTGCAAATCACTGTGAAGGAGAGATGTTCTCCCTTCTCTGACTTTGTCCCAGACTCTCTCTCTCTCTCTCTCTCTCTCTCTCTCTTTCTCTCTCAATCTCTACAAGTCTTTAAAGGGGAGACGCCCCCTTTTTTTTCTTCAGCTTCTTCCCTACGCTTCTGCAGCTCCCATTGTAAAAGCAAAAATCCTAATCTTCCGCACACTCTTTTCTTTTGTACTGCAGAGGAAAGGATTTAACCCTCTCCTCCCTGTGAGGGCTCAGGGTCTCTCCCTGTGCTGTCTTTTCAGAGACCTTCATTTGCTTGTTTTTCAAACTCTTCTTCCAAGATCTTTATAGTGTCTTTTAGTTCTTTCATGAATCTATGCCCTCTATTTGATAATGTGACTGCTTCTAGAGTACAAGCTGAAATATGAACTTTCTAGTACATCCTGATCATGAGGCCAAGAAGTCACTCCCTCCAATGGAAAGTGGGAATATAAAAGGATGGCAAAAAAAAAGACTGAGTAAAGGTGGACAGTAATTATAATATTTATAACTTAATTTGTGCATAGCACTTTATAATTTCTAGGATATTTTCATGTACATGACATATTTTGAGTATTAATAACCCTGAGATTATCATGGCAGGTTTTACTACTCCCTTTTATAGATGAACCAAATGACTCAGTGAGGTTAAGTAACCTATGCAAGGTTGCACAGCTGGGAGACAGGCCTGGGACCCAGGTGTGTCTGAGAGTAGTCTAGCCTTTCTTTCTATATATTGCTCAAGGCATAGTATGCCACCAGATTGTTAGCATGAAAAAAACAAACAACATCAACAAAAACCAAGTTGATCTTAAGGAATCTCATTTAAAGTAGGAATGGAATGGGTCAGTGGATTCTGTGTGTCCCCCATTCCTGTCCAGCTCCCAGCATTGAAGGAATGCCTTTGAGAAAATGAAGTAGATGAGTTCTGTGGTACTCCAAGGTAGAAGCTACAAAGAGGCATTTCAGCACAATATAAAATAACTTTCTTATAGTGTGATGGATGCCACTGAATTTGTGAGCTCTGTAATAATATGTTTACACTGAGGCTAAAAAGCTCTGTTAAGTATTCTGTGGAAAGGATTTCTTTGTGGATAAGAAATTGAATCTTTAATAATTTTTTTATATCTAAAGTAAATCATTTGGCAACTAACCAGTCTTTTTGCTCAGTTTGTACTCTTGAGGATGATTCATTTATTGTTATTTAACTTTTGGCTGTGTTCTTCCTACAGGAATTTGAGTAATACTATGCTACGTGGGCATAGAATATTCCAGATATGACCTATGTTCTAGCTATAGTGTCTGGGTCCATTCTTTTAACTCTATTTACCTTTTAATCTTCAGACTGAGGTGAAAAAGCATTTGAAACACTTTCAGTTGGGAAAGTGGAAATTATTTTTCCTTTGGAGTTTAATTGTAATATGTAAATCTTGTTCATGACTGACTGTTTTCGGAGAAAGGCAATGGAGAGCTCATTCACAGGATTAGGTACAATTTCAAGTTTCGCTTCATGTTTTTTCTTCCGTAAGCTCAGACTAGTTTGGCAATACTAAGGGAGAGGGAGACATCAGATGGCAGGAGGGTTACTGGTAATAAATGGGGCAGGTATACACATCTGAAGAGTTTCCGAAAGTGTTCTCGTCTTTGCTTTGGCTTTCACGTAATCTCCCGTCTGGTCCTTCTTTGGGGTCAGGCCTGGGTAACTTCCTCTCATTCCATCCTGGGAACCCTTGTTGCTGACATTGTTTCATTCACCCTGGTAACTTCCCTGTGGCAAACAGGTGCAGTTATTGCTGGGCGATTGTAGGAGAAATGGGGACTTTCAGGCCAGGAAAGCTTATAATCCTCAATGGAATAGACTGGATACTGTCACTCTCCCATCATACTGTTTGCATCATTTCCTTGCCTTTGTGAGGAAAAGAAAGGAGAGAAGGAGCATAGCTTTCTGCTTTTCTCAGGAGTCTGCGAAATCCAAGGGCAGGTTTGGGGTCCATCCTGGGTCTTGGCTGTCTTCATCTTTTCCTATTTTTCTCTCCCTCCTTCTTGCTGCCCTTACTGTGAAAGGAAGGGCTTTCCCCTCCTCTCCTTTCTTCCGCCCTCCCCGCTTTACCATTTTTTCCCTTTTACCTCTCCACTGTGGCCTCTTGACCTCCCCACAGAGTTACAAAAGTAAAATCCTTGAAGAGATGCTGCTGTGGGAATGTTAATGAGCCTTCCTCACAAAGGGGCAAAGACTTTACTTCACTGAGTTGGAAAAAAGCCCCTTTGAAAAGGGGTTTCTGTGTGTGGTGAAGTGGAGAGGGGAGGGGAAAGAGAAAGAGAGGGAGAGAAAGAAAGAGAGTGAAAGAAAAAAGAAAGAAAGAAAATGAAAGAAAGGAAGGAAGAAAGAAAAAGAGAGAGGGAGGGAGGGACTCTCCTTAAACTTAATACCTGAAAGAATATTAAAACAACACTTTTTTTTCTTTGATTGGTGGTTTAATTTTTTTGGAAAATATTCCATGGTCTTTTGACCTCATAGACTAAACGCTTACATTCCCAAGAAGCTGAAGAGGCACTCAAGGGCATTGGAGATAATAAAGGAGTAGGAAAAAGGGACTTATCCTGATACCCCAACCCCCCAGTTCCTTCCCATGTGTGGGACTCTGAGTGGCTCTAGGGAGAATATTCTGGATGGGGGGAGCTCATGGTGAAGATGACCTTTTTCTTCTGCTTTGTGATTCCATCTTGTGACTTTTCTAATTTTATGAATGCTCTCTATTTCAACTTCCCTATTGGCTATTGGCCAATTAATTTCATTCTCTTCAGAAATAGCTTAAAGTACTGTTGAGGTGTTACGGCATGGGTACAATTTTTAAATCAGACCACTTTAGCATCATCTCTGTATTCTTCATTTGTGTGCATAGATTGCTTCTTTTTTAAAAAATAATTATTTTCTTTTTTATTTATATATTTATTTATTTTTTAATTTTATTTTTTGAAGATTTATTTATTTCTCCCCCCGCCCCCCGCCGGTTGTCTGTTCTGTGTCTATTTGCTGCGTTGTCTTCTTTGTCCGCTTCTGTTGTTGTCAGCAGCATGGGAATCTGTGTTTTTTTTTGTTGCATCATCGTGTGTCAGCTCTCCATGTGTGCGGTGCCACTCCTGGGCAGGCTGCACTTTCTTTTGCGCTGGGCAGCTCTCCTTACGGGGTGCACTCCTTGCGCGTGGGGCTCCCCTAAGCGGGGGACACCCCTGCGTGGCACGGCACTCCTTGCGCGCATCAGCACTGTGCATGGGCCAGCTCCACATGGGTCAAGGAGGCCGTGGGTTTGAAACGCGGACCTCCCATGTGGTAGGCGGATGCCCTATCCATTGGGCCAAGTCCGCTTCCCTCGAGAAACCATTTTATGAGATGCCCCATTTTAGAACCACTATCTAGTTCCCAAGGAAATGGCACACCCCTTCCCAGCTGTCCCAGCTCCTCGGAGACTAGTGGTAGGACGCCCTAACCACTGGGCCAAGTCCGTTTCCCAAAAAGAAACTTTTAAATAATTCTTTTAGTAAAAAATGAGACAATTGTGCTTGACCAGTGGTCTCTAACCGTGAGCTCTGGACTCCTCAGTTCTAGATTTCTGGGGGACTGCAGTCATTGCAAGGGAATTCATGTACATATGAACCAAGTCCTGTCTGTTGAATGAATGAATAGCATGTCTCTCAAATGTATGTATGGCTGATTTGTTGATGTTGTTTAAAATTAATACACTTTTTAGTAATTTAAAAGTATTTCTAAATTGATGGTGGCCTTTGCTACTAAAAATACAACTATAGCCGTGTGGGGACTCTGGGAAACCTTTTGGCATTTTATTCTGCACCTCTTCTCTCAGGACAAGGTGCTCTTAGCATCCCTCTTTTCCAAGTTCGTTTGTAGAAGAGCAGGCCTTGTGGAGGCATTTCCTCCACCCGCCGAAGAGTTAGAATATTCTGAAGTATTGAGTTTAATGGCCAGTGAACTGAACTAAGAATCTAGAAGCCTGTTTAACGTTTCTATTGATAACAATAATTATAGCCATGGTGCAGCCTGTGCATCAGGCCCTTTGAATACATGATCTCAATCCTTAAGACAACTTTGCATGGGAGCAGATGTGGCTTAAGTGATTGAACACCAGCTTCCCACATGAGAAGTCTGGGGTACAGTTCTCGGTGCTTCCTAAAAACACAAAAACAAACAACAAGCAAACAAACAAACAAAAAACAAGTCAGGGGAGGTGCTGTGGCTTAGTAGTTGAGCCCTGGTTTCCCACAAAGAGGTCCAGGATTCCCCGACCCAGGTACCTGAAAAAAACAACAAACAAAAAATAATTTGCAAAGGAAACACAATATAATGCCCACCCTACACATGTAGAAGACCCCAATTATAAAATGAGGAAACTGAGGCTCAGAGAGGTGAAGTAGCATTCTTGTTCAAAGTCTCAGATCTGATAAATAGTAGGGTTGAAAATTGCCCCAGCAATGTGATAGGACAATCTGCTTTTTCACCTCCATGTGACACTTTATTGCCATTTGCTGAAGTCTGCCTCTGTTTAAGGCCTCACTTTCTGACTGAAGACCAGGATGACTTAAACTTTCATCTTCCATAGACACTTTGAAGACCTACAAGGATATATCAACAACAAATAATGGTTCTTATGAATTTGTATAGTGCCACATGTTCTTTGCCTCAGTAGTATTAAAGGATAAGACAATTAAGAGTGAGGGAGGGAAGCGGACTTGGTTTAGTGGATAGGGCGTCTCTCTACCACATGGGAGGTCCATGGTTCAAACCCCAGGCCTCCTTGACCCATGTGGAGCTGGCCCACACACAGTGCTGATGCGCGCAAGGAGTGCCCTGCCACGCAGGGGTGTCCCCGTGTAGGGGAGCCCCACGCGCAAGGAGTGTGCCCCGTAAGGACACGCTCAAGGAGTGTGCCCCGTAAGGAGAGCTGCCCAGCGTGAAAGAAAGTGCAGCCTGCCCAGGAATGGCACCGTGCACATGGAGAGCTGATACACAAGATGACGCAACAAGAAAAGAACACCTATTCCTGTGCTGCTGACAACAACAGAAGAGGACAAAGAAGAACAAGCAGCAAATAGACAAGGAGAGCAGACAATGGGGGGGGGGGGTGGGAGGAGGAAGGGGAGAGGAAAAAAAAAAGAGTGAGGGAAAATTGTCCTTTGCAAAACTTTGCTAAATGAGAAAGCAAAGCATTGGCAAATAATCCCTAGTCTTATTAGATGATTTCTACCTCACCTCATTCAGGTGGCAGTTGCCATGGAGTTTTAGGGGAAGAAGGAGGAAGTGAAGATCAAGGAGGCCATTTAGACTGAGTCTTGTCTGGGGTTTCTTTTCAGACTTCATTCTGCAAAGGAGGGCTGGAATTTAAATGTTTACACAAGGAAGGATAGGACTTATTCTTTTGCTTTCATTCATTTTTTCCATGTTGTTCATATTAAATACAGAGGAAATGGAGTTTTTGAAGAGAACAATTCAGTGGAACAAGAAATGGAGAAGGTGGGGGAAGGGCCGTAAACCTAGCAAGGCTAGATTGGGGGTGTGGGGGGGAGTATATGTGTGTTTTCTGGAAGAAATAATAGGAACAATTTGTTAAAGTTCTGTAGATGTTGAGATTGGTCATTTGAAAGAAAATCATCAGAGGAAGGGCATCAGGTATAAACAGTGAGGCAGAGGGAAGCAAATGTGGCTTAAGCAATTGGGCTCCCACCTACCATGTGGGAGGTCCAGGATTCGATGCCTGGAGCCTCCTGGTGAAGGTAGGCTGGCCTGTGTGGCGCTGACCCGTGTGGAGTGCTGACCTGAGCAGAGTGCTGCCCCACACAGGAGTGCTGCCCCATGCAAGTGTGCTGGCCCATACGGAGGACTGACATAGCAAGATGGTGCAGCAGGGAGAGACACAGAGCAGAGACAATAAGAGATGCAACAGGCCAGGAAGCTGAGGTGGTGCAAGAGAATGATCGCATCTCTCCCACTCCAGAAGGTCCCAGGATCGGTTCCCAGAGCCGCCTAATGAGAATACAAACAGTGCTCAGTGAATGGGCACAGACAGCTGACAATGGAGGGAGGGGGAAGAAATTAAAAAAAAATAAATCTTAAAAAAAACAAAAGTGAAAACAAAACAAAAAACAGCGAGGCAGGTGTGGGGAGGCACTGAGAAAGGCAAAAGGACAAACAGAGAGATAGACAATCAGGAAAAGAGAGAGGGAGAGAGAGTGGGGGAGGGAAAGAGAAGAATGAAGGAAGGAAGAAAGAAAAACAGCAATGATAAGAGGAAAACAATTTAGGACAATGACAGGAAAAAAAAGCAGAGTGAGGGGAAAGAGTTAAGTTGCAGAGGTAAGTCTCTGGAGAAATAGGAACATACGTGTTGAAGTATGTCAGAAAATATGAATAGCTGAGAATCTATAATAGGAAAGCTCAGAGCCTTCATGGGGAACAAGTTGACTCCTAGGACTTTGGAGCTGGAAGGGACCTTATGGACCATCTCCAAATCTCTCATTTTTCAGATAAGGAAACTAAGACCCAGAGAGGTTAAGTGACTTTTTAAAGATTCTCCAGAACCAGATCTAATGCCAGGGAATTCCTCTTTTGCTCCACCTTGGAACTGGAGAAGAAACAGGGCAAGAATGAGTGGGAAGTCAAATGTAAGTAAATTTTTAAAAGATAGATCTTAAATTAACTTCTCTAGTCTCTCTAGAATTTATGACCCTATTTTCTTCTGGGGACCACTGGGATTTAAGGAACTAATTCCATTTTCATAACTTCATACTTTAAAATATTTCAGTCTGATAATAATTCATTCTCCATTTTTCAGACCCCAGAAAGGAATCCCTCAGTGACAATTTTTTTTTCTTTTTTCTTTTCTTTTTCAAAAAGTTTTAGATTACATAAATGTTACCTTGGAAATATAGAGGATTCCCATATACCCTCTTCTCTCCCCTTCCCACACTTTCTGCATTAGCAACATCTTTCATTAGTGCAATGTCTTTGTTACAATTGATGAACATATACTGAAATATTGCTACTAACCATGGTCAATAGTTTACTTTATGGTTTACACTTTGTACCACACAACTTTATAGGTGTTGACAAAATGTATAATGGCCTGTATCCATCATTGGATTGTCATGCAGAACCATTCCAATGTCCCCAAAATGCCCCATGTTACACCTATTCTTCCCTCTCCCTGCCCTCAGAACCTCTGGTGACCACTGCCTTTATATCAGTATTACAAGTTCTTCCATTACTACAATAATAATGTCTCCTTTAGTCCATATTTGCACTCCTCCCTTATATTTGTTCATTCCTCAATCTTGAGGATTTTCGGATGGTGATACCCTCTCTACTTCCAATCAGACGGGCTTAGGTCTCAATGGGGCAGATGAATGGAACTGTCTTGCTTGCATTTGTAGATACTCTGTTTTTTTGGGATGGGTGTTGTCTACCATCATCCTTTTCTTAGTTGTCTGAGCGAGTCCGATGACCTGGTGTTGGCTGCAACTTTGCTGAGATTCAGGGTTCAACCGGCATATAAACAGCTGGAAGATAGAAGTCTCTGAATACAAGTTTAACAGGTATAGTGCTAATTTTAGGTTAAATAAAAGGGGCATAAGAACCATGTGTAGGAAAATTATAAACTAGTCTAAATCCAATACATTGGGGGGATAGGTTATCATGTATTTCAAGGTAAGGCCCACTGACAGGGTGCCGAATTCTTGGGATTGTCTGCCCTACCAATAGTGTCTAGATGTCTCTAGAGCCCACAGGAGCCCCCCTGCTTGATGCTTTGTTTCCTGTGGCGGTCAGTGAGATCCTCCTGAGACATGCATAAGCATAACCCCTGGAATGACCTCCCAACTCACTTTGAAATCTCTTAGCCATAAAAACTCATTTATGTTTAATATTTCCCCCTTTCGATCAAGGTCTTTTCCAAATTCATTGTTAGTTCGAGCTTGGTAATAATCTCTCTGTGCCAGGGAGGCTTATTCCCAGGAGTCATGAGTTTATATGCTGAATTTGGCTTAGAGAGAGGCCACATTTGAGCAACAAGGAGGCTTCAAGAGGTAACTCTTAGGCAGTATATAATTCTAGGCTAAATTTCAATTTCACAAGAAAAGGTTCATAAGTACAATCATCTATATCGAGGGCCTGGCATATTGGTCTGTCTTCCTTCACTAGGCATTGCCCATGTACTCTAGGGATTCTTGCCACTCTTAGAGAATGTAGCAGGACTCCCCAGGATGGGAATTTAGTATTCTTTTGTTTATCTGATGGGTCTCCAGCCATCGAGACATTGTTCCATGAGCACTTGAACATATTCATATGCCTTAGAGGCATGCCCCTAGGTGGGCCCCTCCCCACACGTCCCCCACCACGACACCCTGCACCAGTGATCCTCCCCTGCTGCAGTTGTGACCCTTCTGCAATCCAAAACCTCTCCCCAAACAGCCAAAAATAAATAAAAATAATAGTAATAATAAAAAATAACAAACAAAAAAAATTTTTTTGCATTGTGTCTTTCATCATTGTAAGATGTTATCTTTTATGTACAGTGACAATTTCTTCTGTATGTTCCCCCAGTGTCTTATTTTTTTCACTTTATTTTCAAAGAAGCTTTAGGTTACAGAAAAGTCACATAGAAAACATAGGGGATTCCCGTATGCCCCACCACCACCCCTCTCACATTTTCCTCTATTAATAACATCTTACATGAGTATAGTACATTTGTTACAATTGATGAACAAATACTGAAACCTTGCTACTAAATGATGGTCTATAGTTTACATTATTGTTTACACTTTGCACTGCACACTTTTATAGGTTTTGACAAAATGTATAATAACCTGTATCTATTACTGCAATACCATTCAGAACAATTCCCATGCCCTAAAAATGTCCTATGTTCCATCTATTTTTCCCTTCTCCTCCTCTTGAAACCTATGGTAATCACTAAGCTTCAATTTTTGAAGAATAAGTTTCATAGTTACAAGCATTAATATTGAAGGCTTGACATATTGGTGTGTTTTCTCTTATTAGGCACTGCTTACGTTCTTGAGAGATTCTTGCCTCTCTAATTGAGAACATAGCAGACTCCTCAGGATGGGAGTTTTATATTTCCTTGTTTATTGTGTGAGTCTTCACCCACTGAGATAACATGAACACTTTCTATTCCACAGAAGCATGCCCCAGGTGCTTCCTATCCCAAATATACCCCCACTCCTGACACCCTGCACTTGACACCAATAATCTCCCCTGTCCTATTTGCTAACAGAACTTTCCCACCACTCTAATTTTAGCTACAGACCTACAAATCCCCAGAGTTCACCTGTTTCTCCAGCCCTCCCCCATTTTCCATGGATAGTCCAACCCAACCCTTTGCCCCCTTACATTCCACCACCATCAGCTCCACTCACATCCCTGCACCACAATCACCACCATCCACTGCCAAGCCACCCCTTCTGGCTTATCATAGGTTTTGCCCATATTGAGCATTGGCTTACCATACTCTACTCCATTTGCTGTACATTCTTCTGTGTCTGGTTGTCTTCTCTTTAGGCAGCTCTGGGAACTGATCCTGGGACCTTCTGGAATGGGAGACAGGTGCTCATTCTCTTGCACTACCTCAGCTCCCTGGTCAGCTGCATCTCTTATTGTCTCTCCTCTGTGTCTCTTTTTGTTGTGTCATCTTGCTGGGCCAGCTCTCCACTTGGGCCAGCTTGCCTTTACCAGGAGGTCCGGGGAATCGCACCCTGGATCTCCCATATGGTAGATGGGAGCCCAATCCCTTGAGCCACATCTGCTTCCCATAATTGATTCTTAAGTGCATATCCTTTTAATCCACCCTTGGTAGAATTTATTCTTTCAATTTTTGGGACATCTACTGTGTGCTATGTATACCTAGTATATGACAGGAAATAAGATAAATAGTGTCTAGATGATAATTATGTAGCTGATTTGTATTGTTTGGACTTTAACCTTTTGGTGATATCTCTTTGTTATATTTATTTATTTCTCTCCCCTTTCTTCCTCCCCCCCCCCATTGTCTCCTCTCTGTGTCCTTTCACTGTGTGTTCTTCTGTGTCCGCCTGCATTCTTGTCAGCAGCACCAGGAATCTGTGTCTGTTTTTGTTGCGTCATTTTGCTGTGTCAGCTTTCCATGTGTGCGGCACCACTCCTGGGCAGGCTGTACTTTTCTTGAGCAGGGTGGCTCTCCTAGAGGGGCACACTCCTTGCACGTGGGGCTCCCTTATGCGGGGAACACTCCTGTGTGGCATGGCACTCCTTGTGCGCATTAGCACTGTGCATGGGCCAGCTTACCACATGGGCTAGGAGGCCCTGGGTTTGAACCCTGGACCTCCTATGTGTTAGGTGGACACTCTTATCAGTTGAGCCAAACCTGCTTCCCTCTTTGTTATATTTATTTATTTATTTATTTTAATTTTTAAATTCATTTTTAAAAAATACATTAAAAAAATATGAGGTCCCATTCAACCCCACCGCCCCCACCCCACCACTCCCCCCACAGCAACACTCTCTCCCATCATCATGACACATCCATTGCATTTGGTAAGTATATCTCTGGGCTTCGTTGCACCTCATGGTCAATGGTCCACATCATAGCCCATACTCTCCCACGTTCCATCCAGTGGGCCCTGGGAGGATCTACAATGTCCGGTAATTGTCCCTGAAGCACCACCCAGGACAACTCCAAGTCCCGAAAACGCCTCGGCATCTCATCTCTTCCTCCCATTCCCTGTACCCAACAGCCACCATGGCCACTTTTCCCACACCAATGCCACATTTTCTCTGTGGACCTTGGATTGGTTGTGTCCATTGCACATCTATGTCAAGAGGAGGCTTAGATTCCACATGGATACTGGATGCAATCCTCCTGCTTTCAGTTGTAGGCACTCTAGGCTCCATGATGTGGTGGTTGACATTCTTCAACTCCATGTTAGCTGAGTGAGGTAAGTCCAATAAATCAGAGTGTAGGAGTTGAAGTCTGTTGAGGCTCAGGGCCTGGCTATCATATTGTCAGTCCAGAGATTCAAATCCCCTAGATATATCTTAAACCCCAGCACCAACTACAATTCCAGTAAAGTAGCATGAAAGGCTTGTGAAAAGAGAACCCATCTGTGTTCAGCTCCATCATGCAGAAACACCAGCTCCAAAGAAGGGCCAACTGACACGGCAGTGAACCCCATCTGCCATGACCATAGAACCTGTGGGTCTTTTTAGCCCTCAAAAGAACCAATACCTGGGATTGTATCTACTTTATCTGTCTCTGAGACTCTGCTCAGGTGTGCATAAGGGCAATCCTTGTGACAACCTCCAGACTCTTTTTTAGAGACTCATAGCCATATAAACTCATTTCTCCTTTCCATTTCCCCTTACATTAGGTCAAACAGCATTTTAAACTCCTGTTATTATATGTAGACAGGGATATTCTGCTGGTCCACATTGAACCTTTAATTCAAGATCATTTTCTAGTTGCATCATCAGCTGGTACTTGGTAGTGATCCCTCAGTGCCAGGGAGGCTCATCCCTGGGTGTCATGTCCCATGCTGGGGGGAATGCATTGCATTTACATGCTGAGTTTGGCTTTGAGACTGGCCACATTTGAGTAACATGAAGGCTGTCAGGAGGAAACTCCTAGGCACAGTGCTGCTCTAGGCCTTGTTCTTATTTCAGGTGTATAGGCTCACAAGCATAGTCATTAGTATCAGGGGCTCACTGTTGGACCCTCATTCCTTCCTGGTCCTTACCGTTGCACCTGGGGGACTGCCGCTGCTCCCATAGGGACCACGACAGAGCACCCCCGGCCAGGAACCCAGTAGCCCCCCAGCTGTTGTTTTTAATTGTTGCCACTATGAGTATATCCAAACATTACCATGCACCCTGGACATATGCCCTGTATAACTTCCTGTCAACCATATATTGCCTGTCAATAACATCCCATACCAGTATTCCTCCGCTGCCATTGTTGAACCACTCTGTGATCCAAAACTTCCTGAAAAGTGAAGCCCAATATAATGTCAGGATCCCTTACTAGTAAAATGGAATATAGCGATGGGTTTAAAGGTTAGATATAGAATACGTATTGATTTGGAAAAATTCTACATCCTATCTTTTTCTTTTCTTTTTTCCTAATTATTGAGCTTTTCTTCATAAGAGCCCTAGATCACAGTAATTCATATATACAATATACAGTACTCCCATACATCCACCATAAAACCTTTTCCCTTCCACAGCGATATTCTTATAACTTATTCATATCATATTTACTTAAACTGATGTACAGACTCTGAGACAATAGTTTTCAGACAAGGTGACATCTGTGCTTACATTGTGGTCCATACTTTAGGATATACAGTTTTCTAACTTTTTAGTTATCCTATGTTTTACATTATGGTTTACATTATTAGTCTGTCCTCCCCTGTATGTTTTTGGTGTAATATTACATGTTTTATACCCATCCTTGTGTACTCTCACGAAACTCCTCTCTTACCCCATTTACCTTGGTTCCATCCATTCAACATCCATTTTCCCCTCCCCTTGGGGCCCACAGCAACAGCCAATCTCCATTTCCTGAGGAGCCACGTCCAGAGATACTTGCAACAGTGTTCAGGGCCTGACTTGCTCAATTGCCCTAATGCCCTGGGAGCCACCCTTTCTCTGGAGAGATACAGTTCCCTCTTTTTTGATGGCATTAGTCCTCCCTAGGATGTGGGTCCACCCCCACTTTCACTACTTGGGTCTCTACCCAATGGTACAACCCACCCTGGCAAAATGAGCATTCAGGCATTCCCCAGGAGTCCGTCCCGTGTCAGACCATCCCCTCTGAGCATCCTAAACAGGTAACCCTCCTAATTATATTTTGATACGGTTTTCTCAGCATTTTACTCTCAACCAACACCTGACACTCTCCTATGTTCGTATGTTGCCCCTCCCTCCCCCCAATTTTTGGGCAATATTACTCCTCCGCCCATCCCCAGCCCCCTCAAACCCTCAAAGCCCCACCCAAAGGCAACCCCTTGCCCCGGTTTTATCTCTTCTTTGTGCTCATACTTACCGCCAGCTCATCATAGATTCCACCCCTGCAGACATTGGCTCACATCCTTCCTCCATCCCCCGATTTCCTGTAAGCCTATCTTCCAGTCTCTAGCTCTCTGAGGCAACTTGCTTATTTCATATCATTGAGGTCATGTAGTATTTGTCCTTCAATGCCTAGGTTGCTTCACTCAGCATAAGGTTCTCAAGATTCATCCATGTTATCACTTGTGTTTGTAGTGTATTTGTTCTTAAAGCCGAGTAGTATTCCATTGTATGTATATACCACATTTTATTGATCCACTCATCTGTTGATGGGCATTTGGGTTGATTCCAACTTTTGGCGATAGTGAACAATGCTGCTATGAACATTGGTGTGCATATATTGGTTTGTGTCCTTGTTTTCAGTTCTGCTGGGTATATACCCAGCAGTGGTATTGCTGGGTCATATGGCAAATCTATGGTTAGTTTTTTGAGAAACCGCCAAACTGTCCTCCAGAATGGTTGTATCCTTCTGCATTCCCACCAGCAGTGGATGAGTGTTCCCATTTCTTCACATCCTCTCCAGCATTTGTATTCTTCTGTTTTTTTCATAGCTGCCAATCTTATGGGAGTAAGATGGTATCTCATTGTAGTTTTGATTGTATTTCCCTGATAGCTAAAGATTTGGAGCATTTTTTCATGTGCTTTTTAGCCATTTTTATTTCTTCTTTGGAGAAGTGTCTGTTTAAATCTTTTTCCCATTTTTTAAATGGGTTGTTTATCTTTTTATTTTCAAGATATAAGAGTTCTTTATATATGCAAGTTATAAGTCTCTTATCAGATATATGGTTGCCAAATATTTTCTCCCATTATATGGATTTCCTTTTTACTTTCTTGACAAACTCCTTTGAGGTGCAGAAGGCTTTAATTTTGAGGAAGTCCCATTTATCTATTAGTTCTTTTGCTGCTCGTGCTTTTGGTGTGATGTTCTTGAAGCCATTTCCTATTACAAGGTCCTGTAGATGTTTCCCTACACTGCTTTCCAAGGTCTTTATGGTCTTGGCTCTTATGTTTAGGTCTTTGATCCATCTTGAGTTGATCTTTGTATAAGGTGTGAGATGGTAATCGTCTTTCATTCTTCTACATATGGATATCCAGTTCTCCAGGCACCATTTGTTGAATAGGCCATTCTCTCCCAGTTGAGAGGGTTTGGTGGCTTTATCGAATATTATATGGCTATATATATGAAGTTCTATATCAGAACTTTCAATTCGATTCCATTGGTGTCTCTCCTTATGCCAATACCATGCTGTTTTCACTACTGTAGCTTTGTAGTATGTTTTGAAGTCAGGTAGTGTGATTCCTCCAATTTCGTTTTTCTTTTTCAGTATGTCTTTGGCTATTCGGGGCGTCTTTCCTTTCCAAATAAATTTCTCAGTTAGTTTTTCTAGTTCCTTAAAGAAGGCTGTGTTTATTTTTATTGGGATTGTATTGAATGTGTAGATCAGTTTTGGTAGGATAGACATCTTAATAATATTTAGTCTTCCTATCCATGAACAGGGAATATTCTTCCCTTTATTTAGGTCTTCTTTGATTTCCTTGAACAGTCTTGTATAGTTCTCAGTGTATAAGTTTTTTACATCTTTAGTTAAATTTATTCAAATAAAAAATATTTGATTTTTTAATTTACTGTTGTAAATGGTATTTGTTTCCTGATTTCCTCCTGATCTTGCTCATTATTGGTGTACAGAAATGCTACTGATTTTTGTGCATTGATCTTATAACCTGCGACTTTACTAAACTCATTTATGAGTTCTAGAAGCTTTGTTGTAGATTTCTCAGGGTTTTCTATGTATAGGATCATGTCATCTGCAAATAATGAAATTTTGACTTCTTCCTTTCCAATTTGAATGCCTTTTATATCTGGTTCTTGCTTCAGTGCTCTAGCAAGTACTTCTAAGACAATGTTAAATAGAAGGGGAGACAATGGGCATCCTTGTCTTGTTCCTGACTTTAGAGGGAAGGATTTTAGGATTTCTCCATTGTAAACAATGTTAGCTGTAGGTTTTTCATATATAGTTTTTATCATGTTCAAAAACTTTCCTTGTATTCTGATCTTTTGGAGTGTTTTTATCAAGAAAGGGTGCTATATTTTGTCAAATGCTTTTTCTGCATCTATAGATATAATCATGTGATTTTTTTCCTTCAGTCTGTTTATATGGTGTATTACATTGATTGATTTTCTTATGTTGAACCATCCTTGCATATCTGGGATGAATCCCACTTGGTCATGGTGTATAATTCGTTTAATGTGTTGTTGTATACGATTAGCAAGTATTTTGTTAAGTATTTTTCCATCTAGGTTCATTAGAGAAATTGGTCTGTAATTTTCCTTTCTTGTGGTGTCTTTGTTTGGCTTTGGTACTAGGGTAATGTTGGCATCACAGAAGGAGTTAGGCAATGTTCCTTCTGTTTCGATTTTTTGGAATAGTTTCAGCAGGATTGGTATTAGTTCTTTCCGGAATGTTTTGTAGAATTCACCTGTGAAGCCGTCTGGCCCTGGGCTCTTCTTAGTTGGGAGGTTTTTAATGACTGATTCTATCTCTTTACTTGTGATTGGTTTGTTGAGATCATCAATTTCTTCTTTCATCAATATGAGCTGCTTATGTGTTTCTAGGAATTTGTCCATTTCCTCTGAATTGTCATTTTTGTTGGAATATAGTTTTTCAAAGTATCCTCTTATGATAGTCTTTATTTCTGTGGGGTCAGTGGTGATATCTCCTTTCTCATTTCTTATTTTGTGTATTTGCATCTTCTCTCTTTTTTTCTTTGTTAGTCTCACTAAAGGTTTGTCAATTTTGTTGATCTTCTCAAAAAACCAGCTCTTGGTCTTGTTTGTCTTTTCAAGTGCTTTCTTATTTTCTATTTCACTTAGTTCTGCTCTTATCTTTGTTATTTCCTTCCTTCTTCTTCCTGTTGGATTACTTTGTTGTTTTTTTTTCTAATTCCTCCAAATGTGCAGTTAGTTCTTCAATTTTTGCTCTTTCTTCTTTTTTGATATATGAATTTATGGGTATAAATTTCCCTCTCAGTACTGCTTTTGCTGCATCCCATAAATTTTGGTATGTTGTGTTATCATTATCATTTGTTTCAAGGTAGTCGTTTTTGCTTTTGAGATTTCCTCTTTGACCCACTGTTTTTCTAAGAGTGTGCTGTTTAATTTCCAAATCATGGTGTGAAATCTGGGCCTCTGACCCTTGCAAATTTCCAGCTTCACTCCACTGTGGTCAGAGATATTATTTTGTATGATTTCGATCTTTCTGAATTCATTAAGCCTTTCTTTGTGGCCTAGCATATGGTCTATCTTGGAGAATGATCCATAAGAGCTTGAGAAAAATGTATATCCTGCTGTGTTTGGGTGTAATGATCTATATATGTCTATTAGATCCAGCTCCTCTAATATACTGTTCAAAAATTTTTTTCTTTAGTGATTCTCTTTTGAGATGTTCTGTCCAGAGTTGATAGTGGTGTATTAAAATCCCCCACTATAATTTTAGATGCATCTATTCTTTCACTTAGTTTTTCCAGTGTTTGCCTCACGTATTTAGAGGTGCCCTTGTTAGGAGCATAAATATTTATGATTGTTCGATCTTCTTGACAGATTGTCCCTTTCACTAAAATGTAGTATCCTTCTTTGTCTCTCACAATTGTTTTGCATTTAAAGTCTATTTTGTCTGATATTAATATAGCTACTCCTGCCTTTTTTTAGTTATTGTTTGCTTGTATGATTGTTTTCCAACCATTCACTTTCAACCTCCATGAGTCTCTGGGTCTAAGATGTGTCTCTTATATGGGAGGTCCGCGGTTCAAACCCCGGGCCTCCTTGACCCGTGTGGAGCTGGCCATGCACAGCGCTGATGCGCGCAAGGAGTGCCGTGCCACGCAAGGGTGTCCCCCGCGTGGGGGAGCCCCACGCGCAAGGAGTGCGCCCGTGAGGAAAGCCGCCCAGCGTGAAAAGAAAGAGCAGCCTGCCCAGGAATGGTGCTGCCCACACTTCCCGTGCCGCTGACGACAACAGAAGCGGACAAAGAAACAAGACGCAGCAAATAGACACCAAGAACAGACAACCCGGAGAGGGGGGGAATTAAATAAATAAATAAAATCTTTAAAAAAAAAAAAAAAAGATGTGTCTCTTGTAGACAGCATATAGATGGGTCATATTTCCTTATCCAATGTCCCAGTCTGAATCTTTTGATAGGTGAGTTTAATCCTTTGACATTCAGTGTTATTACTTTCAAGGAATTATTTGTGTTAGCCATATTTTGATTGGACTTGTGTTTGTCATATTTTGTTTGTTTGATTTTTTTTCCTTCTCTTGTTGTCTTTTTTGTTGCTCTTACACTCTCCTCCAACTCTGCCTGTCCTGTTTTTTTCCTTTCTTCCTGCAGAACTCCGTTAAGAATTTCTTGAAGGGGAGGTTTCTTGTTGATATACTCTTTCAGTTTCTGTTTATCTGTGAATATTTTGAACTCTCCATCATTTTTGAATGCTAGTTTAGCTGGATAGAGTATTCTTGGTTGGAAATTTTTTTCCTTTAGTACCTTGACTATATCATAGCACTGCCTTCTTGCCTCCATGGTTTCAGATGAGAAATCAGCACTTAATCTTATGGAGCTTCCCTTGTATGTGATGGTTTTCTTTTCTCTTGCTGCTTTTAGAATTTTCTCTTTGTCTTGAGCGTTGGATAATTTGACAAGTATATGTCTTGGGGTGGGCCTGTTGGGGTTTATGATGATTGGGGTGTGCTGTGCTTCTTGGATATGTACATCTGTCTCTTTCAGTAGATTTGGGAAGTTTTCAGCCATTATATCCTGCAACACTCCTTCTGACCCCTTTCCCTTCTCTTCTCCTTCTGGAATGCCTATAATACATATGTTTGAGCGTTTTGCATTATCATTCAGGTCCCTAAGTCCTAGCTGGACTTTTTTCTATATTTTTATCGGCCAATTCTACTATCTGTTTGATTTCTGATGTATGTCTTCCACATCACTAATTCTTGCTCTGCCTCTTCTAGTATGCTGATATTTGCTGCAAGTGTATTTTTGATTTCTTGAACTATGGTGTTCATTCCCATCATATCTCTTATCTTTTTCTGTATGTCTGCAATTTCCCCTCCAAGTGTTGTCTTCATGTTGTTAACCTCTTCCTTTACTTTATTAAATTTGTCGGTGATAAATGTTCTGAGATCTTTCATTACTTGTGAGAAGTTCTGCTCCCCTTCCTGATTTTTTGTTTGTTCATTGGATTCAGCCATGTTTTCCTGATTACTGGTTTGGTTTGTAGATTTTTGTTGCTGTCTGGGCATCATTTTATCTTGACGGGTTTAATCAGTTCTTTAGCTTCTTTGTCTAGTCTTGGGGATTAATTAGCTGTTGTTTTTGCATAAGTGTTATATCTTCTCTTTGTCACTTTGTTCTTCTTATTCTAATTTCTTATTACTGGTTGAGTTCATTTTAAAGGAAAGTATTAGGGCCAGGGAAAGGCAATTGTGTAAGCAAGGAAAATGTGTAAAGTAGTATTGGGTAATAAATGTTAACAGAGCAACAATATGAGATCTGGGAGGATGGATATTAGATTCATGTAAGTTGTGTAGAGTTATAGCAGTAGGTATAGTACCTATAATGAGGTAGTCGACTGAATATGGGAGGAATATGGTATGAATTAAAAAGCTAATATTTTTGTGAGAGAGGGAAAGAGAAAAGAAAGGTAATAGTTTCAAGAGTAGATAACAGACAGAAAACAAAACAAAGGTATTAGAAATTAAGAGTTAGATACTTTGTGGATCAAAGAAAGGGGGGTGGAATATAGGCGGGACAGTAAATGATGGAGGATATCAAGATGTAGGGGGAAGGGGATAGTGTAGGTAGCCAAAATCAATTCACATAGAGATGAGGCAGTGGAGGATGAGGAAACCCAGCAAATGTGAGGTGTTCCCTGCAGCACCTATTGTATAATTAAGATAAAATAAAATAAGAAGAAAATGAGGGACAAGAGAGAGAGAAAAACAAAAAACAAAAAACAAAAAAAAAAAAAAAGAGAAGGAAGAAAGAAAAAGGGGGGTGGGTAAAGGGTGGGGAACAGGTAGGGAAAAGAAAAAAAAGATATACACCAACTACAACAGCAACAACAACAACAAAAAACCCTAAATAACTGAAAAAAAAAAAGACTTTGGGGTATTCGCTGGGAGAAAAGACTAGGGGATAATGCAATGTTTGCAATCAGGACATTAAAAAAAATAAAAAATAAAAAATAAGATAAAATGAAAATAAAAACAAAACAAAACGAAACAAAAAAGGAAAAACGCAAACGTTGAGGGCTAGGACATTCAAGGACCTCAGATGGACCTCAGGGCGTGATGGATTCAGTGATGGAAAGTCTGAGATATTGAAGACTCAAGAGGTGTGAGTCTCTGGGGTGTGGGTCACTAGGGTTTAGGGGACTCAGACCTGGCAACCTCAAATCTGGTCAACAGGGAGCCTGGGAGCACCGCAGTGTAACATAGCCTTCAGGGATCCCCACAGTTGGGTGCCAGCCCTATGGGGGAAGTCAGATCCGCAAACTCTATCTTATGTGTCTGAACCCCGCAATTCACTCACTCACTGGGGTCTATTCTGTGGATGTATCATCAATTCGGCTTCAGGACAGCTCCCACCCTGTAAGTCCCCGGAATGGCCACCTGAGGGCGCCTCTACACTGCAGCCAATTTAATGACGCAGATCAGAAGCCAGGCCTGGGGGTGGGGCTCCAGCCGGAAATGCCGACAACAGAGTCCAAAACCAAAATTCCCAAGCTTCACAAAATATTCCCCCAATCTGCTTCCAGACGTGTCCCCCCCCCCCCCACCAACAGCCTCCTGGTTACATCCCTTTATTGCCAGCAATCTAAGTCCGCTGCAGATCAGCAGCCGGGTTTGGGGGGGCGGGGCTCCAGGCGGTAGCGCTATTACTTGTGTCTGCAATCAAAAATTCCACGCTTCGCAACAAAACCCCCGTTTATCTCCCCAAATCGGTCTGCAAAGGCGTCCCATTCTGTCAACCCCCTAACAGCCCTCCCAGGGCTCACGAATTCCCCAGTACCGCAGCGCCAGTTCCACGGCTCCACCCACCCCAGGAGGGAGCATCCTGCGTGCAGCTCTCACATCTGTGCAATAGGGTTTCAATTATATCTTATAGACTAATCCTCTCCGTTACCTTCCCACCAAATCGATGTCCAGACGCTTCCTGCCCTGCAAAAATCCCGAAACAGCCTGGTCCTGGAGAACCTCCAAAGCTGCCCAGCCGCTTCTTTGCAGGAGAGACCGTCAGGTAAGCTCACTCAGCCGCCATCTTGCCCCGCCCCCTTCTTTGTTATATTTAAGCTACAAATTATATCATTGCTTAATTCCTCACTCATAACTGGGGTAATTTGTGCTAGGATTATTAGATATTTCTCCTTAAAGTGGTTGCCTATCTATCCTGGACTCTTCTAGCCTCAAAATGGGTTAGGACACATGGATCCCATGTTTTTTATTAGAGCAAATTAGGTACAAAAGATAGTTCAAAGTAAGGAGAGCTAATGGGTCAAATCAAAACCAGAACCCTTGAGGGGAACCAGGAACTGAAAATCACACAGGCCTCTGGCAAGTCAAAGGGTCTGGAATAGTGTAGCAAATGAATGAACAGAAGAGTTACTAATTGGAAAGACTGCTGTGAATATTGACTTTATTGGACACATGGGTTTGAGGTGAATGTCAATTGTCTTAAATCAGGATTTATGATGTATGGGAATGGCCAATATGGGTATTTAAAACAAAACAACACAAAACAAAAGAAACCCTGGACCTCCCTTTGGGAGGAAGCACCCAATCACTGGAGCCACTTATGTTCCCTGCTTGTTGTGTCTCTCATTGTGTTTCCTTTCTGTGTCTCTTCATTATATCATCTCACTGCTTCATCTTGTTGTGTCAACTCTTTGCATCAGCTTGCTGTGCCATCCCATTGCATCAGTTCGCTGTTTTGCTTGTCTTCTTTAGGAGGCACTGGGAACTGAGCTTAGGACTTCCCATGTGGTAGGCAGGTGTCCAACTGCTTGAGCCACATCCACTTCCCCATGGTGTGTATTTTGAGAATCCTGTGCCTCCCTATATTTGAGCATTTCTATGAGAATGGATGTCAACATAGTACTTATGTTATTTAATAATAATATACTGTTTTGTTCATTATTCTTTGTCCATACTAAATTGCCTTGTGCAATTCTTTACTCCATGATCCATCTATTTCATGGAAGGGTTTAGGAATTTAGTATAAATGTTGTGAATGCTCTTTTTTTCTCTCTGTATATTGTATATATATGTATATAGCTTTTAAAATCAATTTTATTGCAGTATGATTTAAATGTAGTAAAATGCACCCATTTAAAATGTATAGTTTGGTGAGCTTTGACAAGTTTATAAACTTACTTATGTAGCTATCGCCCCAATCAAGATATAGAATATTTTCATCATTCCCCCAAAAGTGCCTTCATGTCTCTTTGCAGTCAATGCCCCCACTCATCCCTAGACAACTACAGACCAGCTTTCTGTCACTATAGATTGGTTTTGCTTTTCTCTATTCCATATAAATGAAATTATACAGTGTGTGATCTTTTGCATATGGCTTCTTTTGTTCAGATGCACAATACTTTTTAAGATTTTGATAATGATGATGAACTAGGTCCTTGTAGATTCCTTCTAATTTGCTCTTCCTACTCAAAAACCTCAGTTCCTTTTACTTTAGCTTACAGGTTATGCATATTGTCCTTCAGTAACAGTCCAAAAACTACTGAAAATACTGTGAAGGCAATTTCATTGATCCCAGAGAGAACATGGCATGGGTGTTTTCCATTTCTGACCCCTCAGTACATTCCTTTTGCATTCATGGTTGATGCCACAAAATGGTACACTTCCCTGGTCTTTTATAATTTCACAAGTGTTGTTTTTTCCCCCTGGCTAGATTGGAGCTGAAGATACACTTTGTCTCTATTTTTATTGCTCAGGTGCCCAGCACTGCGGAATAGCAGATATGTATAATTGTCCCACTTACATTACGCTAGGGGGCTGGGCTGAGAAAACTGCATAGTTACCCAAGGAGTGAGATCATGGGCACGAAATGCATTGCTCACGGCCAGTGCCATGTAAGACCCTACATTCATATAACCATCTATCCCTTCCTTCCTTCCTTCTTCTGGTTCCAATCCTAACCCACACCTGAGGCCCATGTTCAACATGAAATGAACAATTAGGCATTCGATTTACATTTAGTTTTATGTTGGACAAACGTTCCTATAATTTTTTAAAAATATAAAGATACTTTATCTCCACCCCCTGCAGGGGCTCCCTGTCTGTTTGCTCATTGTTTTTACTTGTTGTTGGCTTTTTGCTCATTGTTTGTGCTTGTTGTTCTGCTCATTGGTTTTTGCTCGTTGTCTGTTTTTTGTGTTTTTTTTCTTTAGGAGGCACTGGGAACCGGACCTGGGACCTCCCTTGTGGGAGGCAGGCACTCAACTGCTCGAGCCACATCTGCTCCCCTCCTATAATTTAAAAAAAAATTTATTTGTTTATTTATCCCCCTCATCGGCTGCTCTCTGTGTCTGTTCACTGTGCATTCTTCTGTGTCTGCTTTTCTTCTCTTTAGGTGGCACAGGGAACTGGTCCTGGGAGGTTCTGGAATGGGAGAGAGGCACTCAGCCTCTTGAGCTATGTCAACTCCCTGGTCTGCTGTGTCTCTTATTGTTTCTCATCTGTGTGTCTTTTTGTTCCATCATCTTGCTGCACTATCACTTCTGTTGGGCCAGCACTCCTGCACAGACCAGGTTGCTGCGCAGGCCAGCACTCTGCTTGGGCCAGCTCTGGGCTCTGGGCAGCTTGCCACATGGGTCAATTTGCCTTCACCAGGAGGCCCCGGGAATTGAACCCTGGACCTCCCATATGGTAGATGGGAGCCCAATCACTTGAGCCACATCTGCTTCCTCCCTCCTATAATTTTTATGTCTTCCTTTTTTTCTAAAAAGTAGTATTAGCTTTTCAGTATATTTGTTGCTACATAAGCTCAGAGAGTAGATAGACATTGGTTCAAATCCTAATTCTCCTACTTACTAGTTTGTGATCTTAGGCAAATCAACCAAGCTCCTAAACCTCAATTTCCTCATCTGGGAACAGGGGTAATAATATTTGCAGAGTATCAGTTATACCCTAGGTATTTTTCTAAGTCCTTTACATGTGTTATTCATTTATTGTCATAATTCTTTAAGGTAAGCATTATTTTAATGCCAATTTTATAGGAAACGGAGGTACTTAGGCTTGTTTTAAGAATTAAATGAGATAATTAATACAAAGTGCTAGATATAGGGCATATAATAAACATTCAATAAATGTCAGCGTTGTTTGCTCTGTCTGACTTGCCATCCCCCACCTGCTCTTTCTTAGTTATAATTAGGTATAACCATTCATGGCCATTTGTTATTTCTTTATATCCTTATGTAAGAAACCAGGTATGCTCTTCCTGCAAGCAGTATAGGATACTTTTTAGAGGATCCCACCAGGCAAACCAAGAAGACAAGACTGTAATGCTGCAGAAATTGCTCTAGGAAGTGAAAGTGGTGGCAGTTTCTACAGGAAGAAAATGGAAAGAAGTACTTGGTAATAATTATAAACAGGGTTGGTGGGGCACAGGAGAGAAGACTCAAGGGCAAGAGGGGGATATCAGTAGAATTGGGAGCAGAAATGACCAGGGACGGTAGGGGATGGATCAATGGTTAAATTGTATGGCTTTGAGGATTAGGTCTTTCTTTGCACTGTCTGGGTCAGTTACTTCTGTTCCCATCTCTTGGGCAGAGGATGAATGTTATCAGGGTTTGTATTTATTTGTGTGTTTCTAAACAATTGGGTGGCAGTCTGAAAGAAAAAAGAGGATAAAGGGGAAGGCTTTGGAGAAGAAATAGGTCTGACAGCCAAGAGGAGTTATCCCTTCTAGCACTTACCCCCATCTCTACCCTCTAAACCTCCACCATGCTTCCACTGCAATGTTTTTAAGCTGCCTATCTTTATAGGTCAGCCTTAAATCCCATAGTTAAGTTTGTTTACTTGAAATAGGAGGAATACCCTTTCTCCCCACCAAGGTACCTGAAAAATAACCTTAGAAAAGAAACTCAGTTAAATCACATTACATAGTTAAAAATCTTGGTAGAACAAATAAAGTGTCACACCCATTAGAGTACTATGAAATCCCTTCTAAATGTAAGAGCTGCTTAAAAAGAGCATTTAAAGATATGTAAATTTTTGAAATAAAAAGTACATTTATGCAAAGTCATAGATTGGTCATTCTTTAATATCCACTGAGGATCCACTGTATGCCAGTAGCCATGATTTTTGTGGCTACAACATCAAATCCTTTCTATTACCCTTCAGAAGCTTATATTGAAAGTACTCTTGACAGATAGCACTCATATGATCTACATTTCCATTGTTAATGGAAAAATCATTGAGCTTGGGCCCCACATTCTTCCAGTTCCCAGTTAAGCCACTTGGGAAAATGTCTTTACCTTTCCAAACATCAGTCTCCTCATCTGCAGTGATGGGTTACGCCAGATGAGCTCCTCACCCAGCTTTAACATTCTGTGCTTTTATACATGAACTTCTACATCAATCAATGAAATGTGTCTATTGCAACAATTTCTACATAAGGTCCTACAATAGGAAATCTGTGGGAGTTTGTTTCTGAAGGCAGCGTTTAGGATGAAAGTCACCTAGATTTAAAGTGGAAAATCTCGAGGGAGGAAGGCACCGCTACTTCCTGCAGAGACCGGTTTTGCTCGGGTATTAGAACAGAGTATCATCTCCTTGGCTGAGCATTGGATGACCATAGGTGGCCTGCCTATAGGGGGCAGGTAGAATAAATAATATGCACTTCTTAACATAGAATCACACTTGTCCTTCTCTTGGAGAGGAATAAGAGAATTGAGAGACTCACTCTGAGCTCATTGAATGGAATGCCAGAGTGGGATTGTCTGTATTCTTTAGATTGTTTCCTTCTCTCTTTTCGGTAGATTGTAATTATAGTTGAACATGCATATTAGCATTTAGTTGGAACTTAATTTGGATTAAAATGAATTAAAATATTAAAGTCCATCCACAGCCCTCAGGCCCGCTGATCCCATGACCTCCAAAGCAAGTCCAGTAAAAAACTAGAGTGGCTTCATGATTCTCCATCTGCAGATGGCAGAATCACTTCAGGATTTAACCCCAAGCCCAGGCCACAGAAATCTTTTCCCTCTTTTGGGATATAAGCAACAGACCAAGTCTTCTAATTAGTTACACACTCAACAAAACATTTATGAAGTGCATTCTGTATTTCATTTACTGGGTCTGCAATTAGGGGGCAAATAGAATAAAAAAAATTATATACTTTTCAACATAGAACCACACTCATGTTCATATTATGAGGGACAAGAGTATATGGGATGCTGGGATTTCAAAGGTAAATAATATTTGGACCCTTTCTCTCCTTGAGAAGAGGAGCTATCTTAAACAAATAAATACAATACCATGTGAGAAACTCTCTAGAGGCATATATAAAGTTCCATGTGAGGAAGAAGAGAGACTTGACTGGCACTGCCTAGGTGAACTGAGGAAGACTCTTTAGAGAGGAGGTTACAAGTAAGATGGTTGTTATGGATGACATAGCTTAACTCATAGAGAAAGGGAGAAAAAGTCAAAGATATCTTTATTAGTCAAAGGGGTGCTGCTGCAAAATACCAGAAATGGGTTGATTTTCATAAAGGGTATTTATTTGGTGTAGGAGCTTACAGATATCAGGCCATAAAGCATAACTTACTTACCTCACCAAAGTCTATTTTCACATGTTGGAGCAAGATGACTGCCAACATCTGTGAGGGTTCAGGCTTCCTGGGTTCCTCTGGGCTCAGCTCCACTGTTTTCTCCACAAGATCAGTTATAGACTATGAGGCTCTCTAGACTTTGCCTCTCGCCACAAGGTCAGCTGTAGACTATCAGGCAAACAGATCTGTCTCTTTCCCTGGGGCTCCAGCTTAAGACTTCAGCATCAAACTCCAACACCAAAATTCCGACATTAAGAACTCTCAACTCTGTCCTTTGCCATGCCTTTTATCTGTGAGTCCCCACCTACCAAGGGGCGGGGACTCAATGCCCTAATGACGTGGCCCAATCAAAGCCCTAATCATAACTCAATCACAGACCAGATTACAGACATAATCTGATATCTAATTTTGGAATTCATAACCATATCAAGCTGCTACAATACCACATTTGTGAAAGTATAGATGTGTGAAAGAGGATGGAATGCATGGGGCCAACAAGGATTTTTGTATGGGAAAAGGGTGAGGAAAGAAAATGTGAAGGGAAGATTGGGGCTAAATTGTGAAAGAGGAGTCATGTTATATTAAGAAACTTGAACTTGATGAGGAGCTACTGGAAGTGTTAAAATAAGTGCTGTATTTTAGGTCAACTATTGAAAGTGTGGAAGCTGGATTACAACTGGAAAGAGACTGAATGGAGGGAAATGATACCATGAACCAGGCAAGAGGTGATGAGGGCCTGGCCTAACTGGAAATAAACTGGAAGGAACTCATGCTCCAGATTGTCTGGATGGGGAAGAGTCAAAGTTGGAATACTCATGTCCACCAGGTATAAAATATCCATCCATCTATCCAGCCATTCCTCCCTCCATTAAACAGATGTCTGTAGTGTGATTACTTATAATGCATTGGGCTAGGTGGTATATAAAATGCATAGAGAATAAAAACAGACCCTTCTTGAAGGAGCATTAATCAGTCTGGGAAATTAAACAGCCAATAGCACTGTTTATGGGCCATTTCTTTCTGACTGTGAGGCTCTTGACTTACAGTCTCTCTTACAGTAATCCAGGGAGGTAGACATTATTATCCCTATTTTACCAGGGAAGAAATAGGCTTAGAGATGTTAGTAACTTGCCAAAGGTCATGCAGCTATGAATTATGGAACTGAGGTTCAAATATATTTATCTTATAACAAAGTCTGTGCTCAAAAACAATGTGGATTCTGAGGTGTGACTTTCTGGGTTCAAATTTCTTTCCGCACTTATCAGCTGCATGAAGATGAGAATTACTTAACTTTCCTGAACCTAAGTTTCCTTATATGCAAAATGAGGATAATAATAACATCTCTTTTAATAGACTGTGGTGGAGATTCAACGAAACTCAGTTAAAACATTTTGTCCATTGCCAGGTGAAGCTTTTAAGCTTAGTGCATTTCAGAGCTAATATTATTATGCTGTCTTGGGTAGGTAGTAAGCAGTGAGTGCTAGGGGAGGTGCAGATCAAATGTATACATGTCCAGAAGAAAAGTCATTTTCAATTGGAGGGAGGAAGGGTGGGTAGATAAAGGAGTCATGAAGAATTCACTTAAATTCGGTGGGTTTTTAAAAAAGAACTGGAATGTTTAGACTCTAAATTTTTAGATCAGAGGGCTCTTTGGGGAAAGGAGAAGGGATCTTGTCTGTATCACAAGCAATAAAAATGCAAGCAAATAAATGAGATAACTACAGAGAAAAATAAGTGCTAGGAAATTAAATAGGGTAATGGGCAAGAAAATGAGAGAGGAATAGGGTTGGTAGGTAAGGAGTTAAGAGGGAAGACTTGCTCCAGATGTCCATTGATGGTTCTCTGTGAAGAGATACAGAAACATTGACCCAAACTAACTGAAATGCAAATACACTTTGAAATAGGGTCTATTAGCAATGCAAATATGAAAAAAAAATCTGATTTAAGCAGAACCGGAAACCTTAATATTGGTGAAGTATTCACATCATCAGGATTTTATTTATTTATTTAAAAGATTTATTTATTCCCCCCCCCCCCCCGTTGTCTGTTCTCTGTGTCTATTTGCTTTGTCTTCTTCTTTGTCCACTTCTGTTGTTGTCAGTGGCACGGGAATCTGTGTTTCTTTTTGTTGCGTCATCTTGTGTCAGCTCTCTGTGTGGGTGGCGCCATTCTTAGGCAGGCTGCACTTTCTTTCGCGCTGGGCGGCTCTCCTTACAGGGTGCATTCCTTGCACGTGGGGCTCCCCCGCCCCTGCATGGCACGGCACTCCTTGCGCGCATCAGCACTGCGCATGGACCAGCTGCACATGGGTCAAGGAGGCCCGGGGTTTGAACCGCAGACCTCCCATGTAGTAGACGGATGCCCTAACTACTGGGCCAAGTCCGCTTCCCATCATCAGGATTTTGATGGCAGAAAAAACCATAGTTATTTTTTGTCCACTTTGTATTATCTCAAGAGAAAACTCAGTGAGATTAGCTAAGGCCATTCTCTTCTTATTGCTCATTCATTCATTTGACAAATATTTTACTGAGAGCTTACTGTATGCCAGGCATATACCTTTCCGGGGAATTCTTGTGTTTTTGCTCCAAAGGGGCTTTTGGAACTAAAGGATACATGAATAGAACTCAGGCAGGTTCTGACACATCTTTTGGATGAGGGATGGGAGAGGACCTGGCAAAATACAGGGACGAGTGTGTCCTGAGATGATCCATGGAGAGAGGTGTTGAGAACAAAGTACCTTTGATTGAAGAGTTTTTAAAAAAGATTTTAATGCCCCCAATTGTATTCGAACTAATGAACATTGCTTGCCTTTCACATTCCTCTGTGTACCCACCCCACCA
Source organism: Dasypus novemcinctus (assembly GCF_030445035.2). NCBI lineage: Eukaryota > Metazoa > Chordata > Mammalia > Cingulata > Dasypodidae > Dasypus > Dasypus novemcinctus. Next base: position 95,283,956 of record NC_080675.1, on the reverse strand, counting down.
GCCCACCCCATCACTCTCCTCCTCCTATACCTGTCCTCATCTTTCACTATCCAGATTTACCAAGTAAATCTTTCCCCTCTTTCAGCCCATTCCAACTCTTGCTGTTCCTTGCAACTTGTCACTGGGCTCAGTCCCAAGCCTGGCGGGACAGTAAATTGATTCAGAGTGGCTGCTCAAACACAGATCCCCATGGAAACCAAAGGAATAAGAAAACAAAAAGGGAGGACAAGGCAGCCCCCTACCTCACCTCTTATGCATACTCTCCAAATTCTTTTCACTCTTGGGCATGAAGGCAAGTGTTTATTTGGATAGTTAGTAGAATGAAAGAACCCAACAAAAACCAAAACCAAAAACCAAAAAGAGCAAAACCCCAAACTCTTTTAAGAATCTCTTTTTTTAAAAATCAAGGGCTGTGGGACATCTCCACCTGGTGGTAGATACACCAAATTACCACCAAGAGTCGAGAGGATTTAAATTAACGAGTGCCCGCAATGCAGGCTGTTAAGTAGCAAATATATAGCATTGAGGAACCACTCCTAGGAAAGCATTTGCTTAGTTGTGGCACATTTAGTACTTGCTCCTTCTTACTATTTTAAAAAGGATTTAAACATCACCTTTCTGTTGGTGACTGTCCTGGGTTGAATAGTGTACCCCCAAAATTAATGTCCACCAGGAACCTCAGATGTGACCTTATTTTGAAATAGGGTCTTTGCAGAGAGTTAAGGATAGAGATGAGACCATATTGGATTAGGGTGTGCCCTAAATCCAGTTACTGATGTTCTTATAAGAAGAGGAGAGGACACATGAAGACAGAAGGAAGGCCATGTGAAGACAGAGGCTGCAAGTCAAGGAATGCCAGGGATTTCCAGGAGCCGCCCAAAACCAGGAAGAGACAAGGAAATACTGTTTGATTCACAGGATGTAGAGTTAGCAGGCATGAAAACAATATTCATCTCATTGTGTATCTCCATCAGAGCTCTTGGGTGACCAGGCGCATTGTCAATGAGCAGTAATATTTTGAAAGGATTCCCCACGCCCCCAGCAGTAGGTATCAACATTGTTGTAAACAAATGTGTGTCACCTAGCCTTTGTTGTTCCATTCCTAAGCATAGGCAGAGTAGATATAGCATACTTCTTAGGGCCCTGGAATTTTCGGAATGGTAAATGAGCAATGGCTTCAACTTAAAGTCACCATTTGGCATTAGCCCCTAAAAAAATTTCAGCCTGTCCTTTGAAGCTTTGAAGTTAGGCATTCTCCTTTCTAGTTATGAAAGTCCTAGATGGCATCTTTTTCTAGTAGAAGGCTGTTTCATTTACATTGAAAATATGTTTTTAGTGTAGCCATCTTCAATTATTTTAGCTAGATCTTCTGCAGCTTCTACCTTGGCACTTGCTGCTTCTTCACCTTGCTTTTTAATGTTGTGGAGATGGCCCCTGTCCTTAAACTTCATGAACTAACCTCTACTAGCTTCAAACTTTTCTTTTGCAGCTTCCTCACCTCTCTCAGCTCTGGATTAGGCTTGCTCTGGATTAGGTTTTGACTAAAGGGAATATTGTGGCTGGTTTGATCTTCTATCCAGACCACTATAACTTTCTTCATATCATCAATAAGGCTGTTTCGCTTTCTTATCATTTGTGTGTTCACTAGAGTAGGACTTTTAATTTCCTTCAGGAACTTTTCCTTTGCATTCACAACTTGGTTAACTGTTTGGTTGAAAACATAGAAAGCTATTGGCTCTAGCTTTTGGACTATCGCTGCTTTTGATATGTCTCCCTTACTAAATTTAATCATTTCTAGCTTTTGATTTAAAGTGAGAGATACCTGACTCTTCCTTTCACTTGAAAGCTTAGAGGTTATTGTAGGATTATTAATTGGCCTTGTTTCAATATTGTGTCTCAGGAAATAGGGATGCCCAAGGAGAGGCAGAGAGATGGGGGAATGACTGGTTAATGGAGCAGTCAGAACACATAACAACATTTACCAATTAAGTTTGCTGTCTTAAATGGGATAGCTTGTGGTGCCTCAAAACAATTACAATAGTAACATCAAAGATCACTGAACACAGATCATTGTAGCAGACATAATAATGAAAAAGTTGGAAAATTGTGAGAATTACCATAATGTGGCACAGAGACATGAAGTGAGCACATACTATTGGAAAAATGGTGCTGATAGATTTGCTTGATGCAAGGTTGCTATAAACTTTAATTTCTAAAAAATGCAATATCTGCAAAGCACAATAAAGGGATGTGCAATAAAATGATGTATGCCTGTAATACAGTGACTCAATTTTTTGCATGCAATCCAAATATGGGAACATGAGTTCTAGCCTCATGTCTCCCAACTTCATACTAGATATTTCCTACCTTGATAATCTTGTCAACACAGCTTAGTGTTATCCAGGAGCTGAATTGTATTCTTCTCTTCCTTTCTTTTTCCCTCTAGAGGGCAGCCTTTGCTCACTTTGGTTCCACTGTCTTTTGTGATGAATCCTTTCTGGTTCATCCAGGACTGTGAGTCTTTCTGCTGCCGCTAGTGAGTGTCTGCACCCCCACACCCAATAGGTTGTCACCTTTTCTCTTCAGGAGCTGTGAGGGCATAGGGAAGGGCAGATCCATCTCCTTCCTCTGGGTTCTTCTTTACTTTTTAAAAAAAAAAAAAAAAAAAAGTGTGCATCAGCACTATGCATGGTCCAGCTTGCCACACAGGTCAGGAGGCCCTGGGTATAGAACCCTGGACCCCCTCCAAGTGGTATGCGGACACTCTTATCAGTTGAACCCCCTTCTGGTTCTTATACAAGTTGACCTCAGGATAATTCATTATTATCGTCTTTATCAACTGAATTGATCAACAGAGCCTGAATCCATTCTGAAGACAGTCTACTTCTTAGCAACACTCTGGTCCTGGCCTGTGATTCTTTCCTACTTTTTTTGGGAGGACCTGGTGGTATCACAGAAACACCTCATCATTTTAATGTCTGACACAGTCATAATGTATGCCAGCCTTGACAAAATTCTTTTGTATCAGTGTCTCTCTGATGAGAAGGGATGAGTGACTGGAGTGAGGAAAGTGGTTTTCTATTCACTTCCAATACATCAGCATATCTAAAACACAATTAATTAGCTTCTGCCTTTAGGAAACTCTACCTCCCAACTTCACCATCTCTGTAGAAGGCACTCCAATTCCGAAGGCACTCCAATTCCTTTAATTATCCAGGCTTTACTTCTACTTCCCTTTTTTCCTGCAAAAAAACAAAACAACAAACAAAACAAAAACCCCACCAAAAACAACAATAAAAAAGTTAATACTTTCATTAAAACGCTTCTTATATCCATCATTTTTTTTTCTATTTCGCGGGTACTCTCTAATCCAGATCTGTACAGTTTCACTCTGGAGAATCTCCCTTAACCTACTTTCCCCTATTTTCTTACTTTCAGACTACCCCTGCCTTAATTGTCCTACAAACTGTTTCTTAAATATCACTTACATCAGGTCCCTCATTTGACTAAAACCCTTCAGTGGCTCTACTAAAACCCTTTAGTTGCTACTGCATTCTGTGTAAACTACTTACCCTAGTCCTGAGGCCTCTTTACGCTCTGGCTTTATCCTTTACTAAAGAGCCTTTCCTCTCTCTGCCTCTTTGTCCCTGTTTGACTAGACTCCTGCTGGCCCCATGTTTGCTCCCACCTCTGTACCTCCAAAGGACCTCCTTCTTACCCCTTTTCTCTCCCTTCCTTTCCTCCTCTTTCCTCCTTTCCCTGCTTTCTTCCTTCCCTCCCTCCTTAGCTCCTCCAGTGTCTGTTGATCTCAGTCTCCTCTGTAAGGCTGCACTACTTTTAGTTTTCTCACCACAATCTAACACGTAACATTGTCTGCCACTCTTCATAAGGTGTGTTCCTTTGTCACCTCAACTAACTTGTCATCTATGTCAGAGTTGAGACCAAGGCCTTTACGCACCTTCTATAATGAGCATTTCTGGCCACAATGCTGAGCACACTGTAAGTTCCCAATTAATACTTGCTGATTAAACTTTCTGTTTGCATGCGAGTCACATTTGACCTTTCCTTTCTCTATATTAGCACAACACATTGTTAACACCTTGATTATAACACTTACCATAGTTTACATTTTATTAAAGATAGAGCCTGTCTTGTTTTCTTGGCTGCCCTGGAAGTTCCTCAAGCATGAGAACTACCTTGTACTCACCTTGGCATTGTTCACGGCATTTAGAAGAGTGTTTAGTTAGAAGAAGCTCAATGACTGTTCTTTTAAAAATTGAATTGAATTCTTCAGGATCCTGCTCTGGCTTTTCCTCCATGATATGCTAATATTACTACTACTACTACTACTACTACTAATTGACACTTATCTTACACTTATATACCCCTTACTCTCTGCTGGGCACTAGTCTAAGTATTTGCTCATTCAACTTTCACAACAACCTTATGAGCAGGGCTGGGGCTAGGGTGAGACAAAAAAGGAATATGGGGTGCAAAATTTAAAGAGGCACTCACTCTCAGGGTCATACAAGTCCACTTTTGTCCCCTAAGTGCATCTCTTGCATCATCCTAGTTAGTCCTTGCTCTACTTATGAAGAAGATGCTATTATATTCCTGTTTTACTACTGAAAAAACTGGGGCACCAAGGCAACCAAGAGTTTAAGAAACTTGCCCAAGGTCACACAGGTAGTAAATGGTAGAACTGGAATTTCAATCCAAGTAGTCAGACCTCAGAATCTGTTCTTTTATATTCTTAAAGCTTTATTTTATTTATTTCTTCCCCCGCTACACCATTCCCTCATTGTCTGCTCTCTGTGTCCATTCACTGTGTGTTCTTCTGTGTCTGCTTGTATTCTCATTAGGTGGGACAGGGAACCAATCCTGGGGCCTTCTGGAGTGGGAGAGAGATAATTAATCTCTTGTTCCACCTCAACTCCCTGTTCTGCTACATCTTCTTAGTTTCTCTCCTCTGTGTTTCTTTTTGCATTATCTTGCTGTACCAGCTCTCAGCATCAGCTGGCACTTGTGTGTGGGGCAGCTTTCCCACGTGGGGGGGCTCTCCTGCAGAGGTGGCTTTCCACTGTGGTCTGGCACTCTGTGTGGGCCAGCTCATTGCACAGGCCAGCTCGCCTTCACAAGAAGGCCCTGGGCGTCAAACCCTGGACCTCCTATATGGTAGGTGGGAGTCCAATTTGTTGAGCCACATCCGTTTCCCAGAATCTACTCTTAACTTGTCCCCTGCACTGTCTCTTTTTTCTCAAAGATTTAATTTTTATTTATTTCTCTCCCCTTCACCCTGGTGTCTGCTCTCTGTGTCCATTCATTGTCTGCTTGCATTATCCTGCGGCACTGGGAAATGGCGTCTCTTTTTTGTTGCATCATCTTGCTGTGTCAGCTTTCTGTGTGTGCAGCGCCACTCCTGGGCGGGCTGTGCTTTTTTCACAAGGGGTGACTCTCCTTGTGGGGCTCACTCCTTCCATGTGGAGCTCCCCTATGTGGGGACACCCCTGCATGGCACGGCACTCTTGCGCGTCATAGCACAGTCCGTGGGCCAGCTTACCACATGGGTCAGGAGGCCCTGGGGATTGAACCCTGGACCCTCCATATGGTAGATGGATGCTCTATCAGTTGAGCCATGTCCACTTCTCTGTGCTGTCTCTTTAAGTGCTAGAGACATTTTAAACTAGTAAAGTGTTCATATAATGGATGCAAGTAGTTATAAGCTATAGATTTATATTGGCTATCTAGATGTATGTGTCTGAGATTTGGCAACAGGTAGGTGCATCAGAGAACCATAGCATACAAGGGGAGGTAGGCCGGAATGTGCTTATAATTATAAAAATGGAAATCTAAATGATGTGATTCCATTGCAATCTGTCTAAAGACAGATTTTATAAACATAAGGAGAGGGTCTTCTTGGAACCTAAGAAAAAGGTGTCAGAGAGCAGGTCTCTCATGTTGAACCCGCACCCTCCAAGGAGAGCAGTATGGATCGCCAGGCTCTGGGCCTGGGTAAATGAGCTCTTCAAACCACCAGTTTCCTTTTTTCCTACTTTGGTGCTCAGAAAATGACCTCCTGATGATAATTTCACTTTCCAGCCACCCTGATTCTAGGAAAGGGGGTGCCTTGGATTGGTTTAATTTCCTAGCTGCTAAAACAAATACCACATTTGTTCTGGGCTGGAACCATGTTGCCTGATGTAATTCACACTTTCGTAAAAGAAATAATTAAATAATTTTAATAATTATCTAATAATTAAATAATTTAAATAATTTAAATAATTATTTAATAATTAAATAATTTAAAAATTAGCTTAAACAATTTTCTGATGAATTTTCAGGGCATTAACACTTGTTCTGTCAAATCAGTCATCCACCTATTCAATAGCTGCCTTGAGGCAAAAGTCTTGTGACCTTCAATCAGATTTTCTTTTCTTTCTGGGTCTTCTCTGTCAGTGATTATCTAACCATTCTCTTTCCTTATTGATATCCCTTCTGAGATGACTATTTCAATTGGCTTACTACAGAAGTCAGGAAGAATTTATTTGTTAGTAGCACCACTTGTCCTAGAGGTTCAGATAGAGGTATTCCCAGTTAATCTGAAATCAGTTTCTTGTTCAGGGACTGAACAAGAGTTAAAGTGCCCACCTTCTTCCTCCCTGGGTCATGGCAGGCACACACTGCTCTCCTTACACTTTCTTCTGAATATGCCAGAAGCTTACAATCTATATTCTAATTTTTCATTCGTCCCAAAAATGTCCTTTTGAGCCTTTTCTCCTTTCTTGTTAGATCCTGTCCAGGATCATGTATTAAATTTAATTGTCATTGTATTTTTAGTTTCTTTTCTTTTAAATTATGGGAACACATATACAACATAAACTTTCTCATCTCAATCACTCCCAAGCCCTTTCCCAAGTTCAATGAGATTAATCACATTTACCATGTTGTGCTACCCTCACCATCTTCCTTTACTAAAACTTTCTCCTTTCTCCAAACAGAAACCCTGCATCTATTATGCATTAACTCCTATTCTTCCAGACACTACCCCTGGAAACCTGTATTCTGGTTACTCTCCCTATGAGCTTCCACATTCTCTGATATCTTCTTTGCATTTACCATGGGGCTTAAATTTAACATCTTGCTGCAGAGCTTTTTCCAGTGAATGGAATGGAGCTTTGAGGAAAATTCTGTGGAGAGGGAGGAAACAAGAACATTGGACTACAACTTCCTTGAGGTTTCATAGTTTATTTCTCTTTAAATCTCTTGCACATGGTATAGTTGGTTCTCAAAAAAGTGTTTTTTGAGTGAAATGGTCTCCCCTACAGGAAGGGGATTCCTCCATTTCAAAGCTAGGTGCATCATCTAGTCATCGCTTAGCAATCTGTCAACCTGTCTTTCCTTGAACCAGACATCACAAAGCCATCTTCTGTTTGTGGAATTTTCCAGAGTCCTTCAGCATCCTTTTCCAGTATATGACATGACTTACTCCTAGGAAGTGCTTTCTAAATTGGAGCACCTCTCCTAGTTATGTGTATGAACAGGATGAAATAACAAAAAAAAAAAAATACTCTACATGTTGACTAATTGCTCCTTTTTACTTTCTTTGCTGACATTCTGTTTTCTCAGTCTTTATTTATGTTTGTTGGTCTTCTTTGAATCTTTTTGAAAGTCTTTTTATCTCTCATTCCATAGCTGCAGGGACTATAAATCTAGTCAGATCTTTTCATTGCTGTTATAAATATCTCTTTAACTCAGTGTTCTATACCATGGTCTGGGAGTAATGGTTCCTGCCTATTGGCCTGTGGCAGATCAGGCAGAGCCTGGATCACACGTGAAACTCTGGAACCTGGAAGAAGGAAGCCAGGAAACGCTGATTGGTCATGTTGAAAGAGCCAACAAACAGAGAAACAAAGACAGTGGCCTCCTCAGGAAGTGACCCAGGCTGCAGAGGTCAAGCACAGCTAAGCCTGATGAAGCATTTGGAGAGTTGTGGGGAGTGTGGTTCTGGGGCAGAACATCCTGAGAACAAAGCCCTGGCAGTGGGGTGGAGGGAAGAGAGGTTTTTGAATGTCAGGGTCTTAAGTCATGTAGCCAGGAGAGCATTCAAGATAGAGCAGTTGCAAACATTGCCAGCTTCCTGTTTCTCCCCCTAAATCTCAGGCTCTGCCCTTTCTTTTCATGGGCCCCTCAGCAACTCCTCACTTCTTTCTTGCTACCCTTTCCTTTCAGAAAAACTATAAATAATATTTCCCCCAGAAACTTTGATGACTAGTTCTCTCATTCAGAAAGCCCCAGGGCTGCTTAGGGGGTTTAGGAATAGAGGAAGAGCAGAGGTGGGGTGGAGGCTGGCTTGTTGCTTGTGCTAGGTCAAAATTGGCAGAGGGATTTCTGCCTTTCTAGTTATATCTTGTCCTTTGGAGCTGTCAAGCTTCTGTGTAAAGGGAACAGGGACCCCTTCCTAATGGAACTTGTGGCAAAGAGAGGCCCAGTGAGTGGAGCCAAAGTTGTCCTGGAAGCCCAGGAGTCTAGGCTGCCTTCCCTTTGCTTTTCTTCATGGTCTTGTTCCCCGGAAAAATTGAGATCTTGCTGTTTGGATTCATTAGATGCAGAATAGAATGAAGTCTGATTTGGGTATCAGGGCAACAAATCTTAGCCTCTTGAGGTAACAGAAAGTGATAGGGCAGTAACCAACTTACTCAGCTACCCCACCTAGCCCCTCTCTACATCTGGGAGCTATAATGCATCCTGAGAAGAAAGGCTCAGACACCTCTCCAGGCACAGATTCTCCAGGACATCACTCAGCAGGAGTTTCTGCCTGGAGCCCATTAAAGGAGTAGGCATAGGATTGAGACTGGGTATGTGAGGTGTTTCCCTGGAGGGATGGTGGTAGCCAGGGTGACCCCTCTGTGGCCCTGGGGAGAAGAGTGGTAAGACAGGAGTGAAACAGGGCTAAGTGAAGTCCTTACAAATAAGGCAGAGTGAGTATGAGAAAAAGGGGAGGCTGGCAAAGGTCTTTCTCATGTATAGATACAAAGAAGGTTTCCAATGGAGGTGCTTTATATTTACAGGTATGAAGAGACCTGTTGGGCTAATCTAAACTGGAACAGAATAGAGACTTTTCCTTGGCATCCACTGGGGTTGAATCATGTCCCTCACAAAAGACAAGTTCAAGGCCTAACCCCTGGTCCTGTGAGCATGAACTCATTTGTAAATAGGATCTTTGAAGAGCTTATTTGGATGAGGCCAAATTAAATCAAATTATTGGGCCTTAATCCAATAAGGTGGAGGAAATTTGGACACAGTTGATTAGAAACCAGGGGAGAAGCCAGAGAGGGAGAGATTGCCATGTGATGGAGGCAAAGATGCATCTACAAGTGAAGGAACGCTGAGGATTGTTGGCAAGCCACTACCAGAATGCTATAGATTGTGGGAGAAAGCAACCCTGGAGATACCTTGATTTTGGGATTTCTAGCCTCCAAAACTGTAAGACAATAAATTTCTGTTAAGCCAACCAGTTTGTGGTACTTGTTATAGCAGCCCTTGAAAACCAAGACAGCACCAAAGGTTCTAAGATTTGTGTTCAGTTCTACTATGTAGTATGACTTTGGGCAAGTCATTTAACCTTTTTTTTAAAAGTCAGTTACTGAAAACAGAGTTAACATGATAACCTGCCTTACTTCAGGATCAGGGCAATCTTATATATGTGAGAGATAATTGTAAACTCTAAAGCTCTGCTATTTAATGTGTGACCTGTGGATCCACAGCATCAGTGTTACCTGGGAGCTTATTAGATATGAGGATCTCAGATTCCACCCCAGATCTACTGAATCAGAACCTGAATTTTAACAAGATCCCCAGATAGTCACATGCAAGTTAAAGTTTTAAAAGCATCACTGTAAAGCACTCTACAAATTTAAGTTAGTGTTCCTGATTTAGCAAGGATCAAAGATCACTTGGAGTTCAGTTTTCTTCTCTTATATAAGATCATAAGGGGATGGGAGATTGCTACCTCTTTAAGTAATAGTTCCTTCTACCCCATTTTTTTTTTTACACACACAAATTGGCCTTTATTGATTACAACAGGATTAAAGAGAGGAGGGGATACAACCATTCCTGCCTGGGGCATAGTCAAGAAACCTGAAATCAAAGGAAAAGCCATAAGCACCCCGGGGTGGAGCTGGCCAGACCTCATAGGTTCTGCCCTGCTCTTGGAGCCATGTCCCAGTGATCGAGGATAGGACCAGTGGATGGGAAGCTGCTGGCACATGATGCCAAGGGGGCTGGAGTCCTCTTCCTCTGCCTCCATACATAATGGGGACTGGGATTGCATGCCTGGTCCCCACAAAGAAAAGGAGGGTCTACCCCAATTTCTTTAATAAATCTAGAGCTAAGGAAGATAATTATGAATATGCTTGGCCAAGCCAGTGGAATGAGAGGAAATGAAAGTGGGAGGACTTGGAGAGAAAGGAAGGAAGATGGATGTTAGAAGGAGATAGACTAGAATGATTTTCTGGGATAAATGTAGACAAGAGGTGAGAATTTACAGTCGTATGTGTGTGGGCTTTTGAGTATGTTCTGGGGGAGGAGAGATTTTTCCTCTTTGCTACCTTTCTCTTTTTAAAAATTTTTTAAGGATTTATTTTATTTATTTATTCCCCCCTCTCATTGTTTGCAATCACTGTCTGCTCTCTGTATCCATTTGTTGTATGCTCTCTGTGTTTGCTCATCTTCTCTTTAGGAGGCACTGGGAACTGAACCTGGGACCTCCCATCTGGGAGAGAGGTGCTAAATTACTTGGCTTGAGCCACCTCAACTCCCTGGTTTGTTGTGTCTCTTTGTTGCATCATCTTGTTGCATCAACTCACCATGCCTGCCTGTTGTGCTAGTTCGTGTCTTGGTCATCTTCTCCAGGAAGCACCAGAACTGAACCTGTGGCCTCCCGTGTGGTAGATGGGAGCTCAATTGCTTGAGCCACATCTCCTTCCCTCTCCTTTTTCTAAGAGGAAACATGCTTTTGATGTGGACCCTCCCTTTGCTCTTCCAAATGGATCAATGTTACTTCCCAGAGGCTGGAGAATTCTCCCATTCCATGTTGACTTGAAGAAGACAGAGGTCCCTGGCAGACCCCAGTGTTACTATGATGTGATGATGAAGCTTTGAGGGCTGGCCATTGCAGAATTTTCTTTGAAGAACAACATCTTTATCCACAGTGTGGTACCCTAAGAAAGATGGCTTCTGTGAGGGTGTGTCTAAGATGTGTCTGAGAATCCCTGACTTTCACAACTACCACAGCATCTATGCCAGGATCACTGAATATAATCTCTTCTCAGGGCTCTTATTCCCAAAGTGTCACCACCAAAGCAGGGTACACTGGAAGTCCATTGTTCTGTGTGAGGAAACAACCAGTTTTCTTGGATGCATAGTCTCCCCAACCTCTCACTGAGGGTGCCTGCTGATCTGCTCCACTCCCATTCCATTCCCAACGTGGGGGTCTGACCAATCCTAGCTGATTTGGATTCTCCTGCAGAACCTGGACCACCTCATTGATCCCTAGGCCCTACTCCCCGTCCCCTGCTCTCTCGCAGTTTCATTCTGTGGGTGTCTGTTAGAGGGCTAGTAGAGGCGGAGGGGAGAGAGGCTTGCCACCAGCTACCTCTGTGACCTTTTGTGTTGCCATGACTACCTTCCCGATCCCCCCTGTAGAGCAGGAGCTGATACTAAATACTTTTCTGGGGTTTGGCTCCCTTTTCTCCTTAGGTCTTCATTCCCAAGGGTGGATAAGGGGAATGGCAAGAAAGGGTCAGAAAGAAGTATGTTCCAGGGGCCTGGTGAACCCATTTACCGATATGATACTTTAATAAAACTCTCAAAGGTGTTGGCCATGAATATCTCTGAGTGTTTGGGTTCCCAGAGTCCTTCCAGCCCCTTTTTCTCCTTCCCCAGAAGAGCTGAGTCACAGACTCCTGGAGAGGTATCTGGAGGTGACACACTGAGGGACACCCTTCTTACTGAACCAAAGCCCAGAGCTGCCCCACACCAGCGGGAAGGTTTTCCTTACTGTCAGATGATGGGAATGGTGCTGACCTGGGGCCAACCCACTCCAGTGGCTGGGTCCCTTCCCTGGCACTGGTCCAGCTACCATGGCCACGCTTCTGGCAGGGGTGCCACTTTGCCTTGAACACCTGCCTCACAACTTAGCAGAAGACACGAAAAAAAATAATTTTGGTTGATTAAAAAGATGAACCATTGGGAGCAGGTGTAACTCATTGGTTTGAGTGTGTGCTTCCCATATACAAGGTCCCGGGTTCAATGCTTGTGTGTCCTAAAAAAAAAAAAAGACGAACTCGATTATGTGATTGATTACTAAGGAGAACAGGGAAATAAACTCAGAGTATGTAATTAGCATAAAGCTCCCTTCAAGTAGCTTTCAACTTTTAGAATCAACCCCACTGTAGATTTTTTTTTTTATTCCATCATCTTTTCATTGTATTATATGGGTTACTAGTGTTCTCCTGAAGAGATTGGTAGGGGGGAGTTTAGGATCTGTGACTTCACAGTCCAGTTTCTGACTGGGAAGGATGGGGGCCTTACTGTTGGTTTGGCTCTTGTTCTTTGTCCTTTCAGTGGCAACTGCTTTTCTATAAGAGGAAAGACAAAACTAGATTCTTATTGGACACCATGGACGCAAATAAACTTCAGATGGAAAACAGATATAAAAGCATGGGAAGCCAGAAAACAAGGTAACTAACTAAAAACAACAGCCTGTACAAGAAAATCAGTCCAAAAGAGAGCAAGAAAGAAGAGGATGGTAATAGGTAGAATAGATGTAAAGACTAGGAAGATGGACAGTAAAGTAAAGAAGGTAAAACAACAAAGAGGAAGGCAACCAGAAACTCCAGATAAAACAAGAGCTCTAAAAGGCAGACCTGTTCAGATATAACCTAAATGAAATATAATCTGGCATATTTTTGAGCCAATGAGGATGTCAAAAGGAGAATCCATTAGAATGCTCTTTTTTTATTTAAGATTTATTTTATTTATTTCTCTCCCCTGACCCCCACCCCTCTGCTCTCTGTGTCCATTTGCTGTGTTTTCTTCTGTGTCTGCTTGTATTCTTGTCAGCGGCACTGGGAAACTGCATCTCTTTTTTGTTGCGTCATCTTGCTGGGTCAGCTCTCTGTGTGTGAGCCGCTACTCCTGGGCAGGCTGCACTTTTTTTTGCGTGGGGCAGCTCTCCTTACAGGGTGCACTCTTTGCACGTGGGGCTCCCCTATGCGGGGGACATCTCTGCGTGGTACGGCACTCCTTGTGTGCATCAGCACAGCACGTGGGCCAGCTCATCACACAGGTCAGGAGGCCCTGGATTTGAACCCTGGACCTTCCATGTGGTAGGCAGACGCTCTATCAGGTGAGCCAAATCTGCTTCCCAGAACATTCCTTTTTGAATGAAAGATAGGTAGACATAGGATTCTTATCTAGGTAGTAAAAAGTTTTACATAGTCATAGTAATGCAATAATCTTTAGGTAAATGCTTTTTAATGTTTTTCTATGTTTGGAATCACTGCAGAGTAATGAAGTTCTACTGATGATTATGGAACAGAATATGAATATATCAACTTTAATAATAGAAAAGTCCAGAATACAGAAGTTGGGAACTACAGGGTGAAGGAGAGATGGAGGGAGGGGCAGTGGTACCAAAAGTCTCCCTTTATAAAGTGAAGAGGCAAATGATTTATGTATATTATTAATTCAACAAATACTTATTGAACACCTGCAATGTTCCAGGCACTCTTCCTAGTTCTGGGAATACAGTGGTGAACAAAACAGACTCAGATCTCTGCCTACTTACCAAGACAATGATAGATCTACACCAGGAATTATATTGGAAGAAAGGAGGGAAGATGGATTGGTGTTGAAACTAAGCAGAATGGACAAAAGTGATTAATTAAGAAATAGAGGTGGCGGACTTGGCCCAGTGGTTAGGGTGTCCGTCTACCACATGGGAAGTCCATGGTTCAAATCCTGAGCCTCCTTGACCTGTGTGGAGCTGGCCCATGCGCAGTGCTGATGCACGCAAGGAGTGCCCTGCCACGCAGGGGTGTCCCCCAAATAGGGGAGCCCCACGCGCAAGGAGTGCGCCCTGTAAGGAGATCTGCCCAGCATGAAAGCAAGTGCAGCCTGCCCAGGAATGGTGCTGCACACACGGAGAGCTGACACAACAAGATGATGCAACAAAAAGAAACACAGATTCCTGTGCCGCTGACAACAACAGAAGCGGACAAAGAAGATGCAAATAGACACAGAGAACAGACAACTGGGGTGGGGGGAAGGAAGGGGAGAGAAATAAATAAATAAATAAATCTTAAAAAAAAAAATTAAGAAATAGATAAGTCAGCATATTGCTCAGAGTTAGATAACTACCAGAAGAAATAAAATTTAAAAATCAGTTAAAAAACTCTGGGGAGGGATAGATGGTGGGGCAAAGGACTGCTGCTTTTCTTATAAGCTCTTCTGTATGAGTTTATTTTTTTTACCTTGTGCTCATATTAATTTTACCAAGATAAGTAAATAAACATAAAACCAAAATGCTATGCGATTGGAAAAAACCTTTAAATCATTCTTGGAAATATTTACCAGAGCAAGGGCAATGGCAATGTAACACTACGTTGGTTGACATAACTTCCCTGTATAGCACAGACCTTGAGATGCTTTCCTTCTCACCCTGTCTGAGGGAACCAAGCTCAGAGTCTCTTTTTCAGTTTCTTGGGCAACTCTTTATCCCTCTCTCTCATTTGGGCATAAGAATCCCACTCACAACCATAGTCCCTTGTGGACAACAGGTAGTAAATGGGTCAATGTGTCATCTCAAAATTGCAGAATGAAACATTTACAATCTCTGGTGTGGCAGTCATGGAGTTGCCTCTGGGATCTTTCTTCAAGAAAGATCTTGCTCATCAGCTGCAAAGGTGCTGTTAATGGACAGCCTCCACCTGCAGCACCTTTGGGATCTCCTCTAGCATTTGAGTTGGGCAGTTCTCAGTCAATGCCCAGCATAGCGGGGGACTAGGGTCAGGCCATTTCTGCCTAATTCCTCTTCAGGCAGTCTTTGCACTGGAGCTCCCCATTGGGTTGGCTGAGACTTTCTCAGAGCTACACAGCAGTCGAGGCTCTTCCTACCCAATCCACCTCCCTTATCACTCTGGGCCTGCTCTCTTGACTCTGACTTAGTCTGCTTTTGGAGAACCTGAATTAAGATACCTGGGCATATGGAAACATGCAAATAAACTATACTACCTGAAAACCTAAACGTCATCTTCCCTTTTCAGATTGGTGAAGAGTGTATATACTGACCTATTTGTGGCCCCAGATTTCAAGGGTATAAGAAAAAGAATCAGTGCTTTTGGGGTGAAGAAGTTGGTTGAAATGGGGTTGAAGAGGAGGAGATAGTGATAGGAACTTTGTAAGTTTTGGGAAAACTAGTAAGAAGACTTCTGGGACTAAATCCATTAATTAAATCTATAAATGCCTTTGGAGTACATGCCAACAGTTCTCACAACTCACCAAGTATATATATTTCCATTGGTCTTATATTGCAGTGGGCTGTCTTGTGACTACTGAAATTAAAAGTTGTATGTGCCTTAAATACGCCTCTAGTCTAACAGAACATCAGTGCGAAAACTTGCTCCCTCCAGATGCCTTCCACACACACAGTCTAAAGGGAAATGACTTCATCCACAGACACTGCAGAGTATGCTTTCTGAGAAGCTCCATACAAAAAGGTGGTTATGCAACCTTTCTTACCTCCAGTGCCATAGTTGATTGGACCTGAAGAGAGAATCTGACTCAGCTGTAGCTAATCTAACCACTGGCGAGCAAGCAGTTTATGAGGCCAGCTTAAGTGGTTACCCAAATGAGAAGATGGTGACAACATTCACTCATTCTGCAAATATTTCCTCAGTTTCTACTGGGCCAGGCATTTGGAATACATCTCAATAACAATATGGATAAAGATTCCAGCCCTCATGCAATTTACATGCTTGTGAAACAATAAGAAATATATGTGGTAGACTGAGCAATGTACCTTAGAAAACACATGTTCTTAATCTTAATCCCATTCCTGTGGGTGTGAACCCATTGCAAGTAGAACCTTTTGAGGATGCTATTTTTAGTTAAGGTGTGGTCAATTGAATCAGGGTGGGTCTTAATACTATTACTGGAGGCCTTATAAAGAGACAGGCATGGGAAAGAGCTGGAAACCAGAAGTCAACAGAACCCAGAAGAGAATGGAGAGGGCATCACCATGTGGCAAGAAAGCCAAGAACCCAATGATGGCCAGTTGGCTAGCCAGAATGCTACTGGTTCCTGGAGGAAGCAATCCTTCTAGCCAATGCCTTGATTTGAACTCTGGCCTCTGAAATTATAAGCCAATAAATTCCTGATGCTTAAGCCAACCCATTATGTGATATTTATCATAGATGTCTCGAAAAATAAGATGATATGTGAGTCATATTGTACGTTAGATAAGGTATATTGTATGTTAGATATAAGAAGAGGTATAGCAGTGTGAAGAGAATCTGGAGTAGGGTTGGTGGGTAAGGTTTGGAATGGTGTTATCTTAAATAGGGTGAGCAGGGTAGGCCTGAGATGACATTTGATAAAAATACTTGAGGGAGGTAAGGGAGTTAGCCCAGGTATCTGGGGGAAGAGCATTGCTCTCAGAGGGCTCAGAAACATACCTGGAGAGATCTAGAAACAGAAGGGCTGTGTAACTGGAGTAGAGTGAACAAGGCAGAAATTATTAGGAAATGAGACTAGACTGGTAACAGGGGTTCCCAAAGACATTGTAAGGACTTTAGCTTTTGTTCTGAATGAAAAGAGGAACCATTGTTGGATTTTTAAAAAGATTTTTATTTATTAATTCCAACCCCTTGCCCCTTGTTGTTTGTACTTGCTGTTTGCTCTCTGAGGCAGTTTTCTTCTTTTTAGGAGGCACTGGGAACCAAACTTGGGACCTCCCATGTGGGAAGGCGATGCCCAATCACTTGAGCCACCTCCACTCCCTGCTTGTTGGGTCTTTCATTGTGTTTCCTTGTTGTGTCTCTTTGTTGTGTCATCTCATTGCATCATCTTGTTGCATCAGTCTGTCATGCCAGGTCATTGTCCTGATCATCTTCTTTAGGAGGCACTGGGAACTGAACCCGGGACCTCTCATGTGTTAGGCAGGATCCCAAATGCTTGAGTCACATTTGCCTCCTCATTGCTGGACTTTGGTCAGGTAAGAGTGGCAGGACCATGAGTTTTGGGAGGTGGGAAGAGGAAGGCATCTGGGGCTCCCTTGTTTTCTCTGTTGATCGAGGCAAAGAGGTCAGGATCTTAATGCATATTGGACAAATTGGAATTTTTTGCCTTTCTTTTTCATGATATCTCAATAATTGTACTTTTTTTCTCTCTTGGAATCAAGGTGCTAGGTCAGAAGTATTTGTTCCTTGAACTATACTGTGTCAGAGAAGGTGGACTCCACCAGGCCTAGAATTAAAACTAGCAATAAAGAGTCCTTTGGAAGCAGCTTCATCTTTCCCCACCAAAGGACTATCTGCTAAGGCCCATAGCAGTGAGGATATGGCAAAATTTTAGGACATAATCCTCAAGATTAACCAAAAGGACATGGTATTACTTTACTGATAATTTTTTTCCATCAGGCTTTGCATCCTTAAAACTATTACCATGGGCCCAATCATAAACAGAGGGTTCAAATAAAAAGAAATACAAATAGATTCTGATTATAAACATATGAAAAAGTAGCCCACTTCACTTGTAATTAAAGAAAGGCACTTAAAATCACAGTAAGATATCATTGACTTTTCTTCCCAGAGGCAACTACACTTAACAGGTACTTGAGTGTTCTAGAGAATTCTTCAAAATGTTTTCAACTTGTAAAAATGTCAATAAGCCATATCCATTTTTCTGCACCTTGCATTTCTCAGTTAACTATATATCTTGGAGATCATACTATTTCAGAATATAATTTTCAATATTAATACCTAATTATTTTAATGGCTGCATAATGTTTCCTTATATCCATGTGCCATAATTTATTTAACTGGTACTATAATTTATTTAACTGGACTTTTTGGTTGATACCAATGTTTTGTTTCTACAGGCAATACTGCTATGAATTGTCTTGCACATACATTTTTTTCCTTATGTACAAGGGTATCTGTAGGATAAACTGCAGGAGTTAAAGGTTATGTACCACTTAAATTTTGATGGATATCTGGTCAACAGATTATTATCAAAATTTTTATCTTTGCTAACCTGCCATTTAAAAATGGCATCTCTGGAAGCGAATGTGACTCAAGTCCTTGGGGACCTGCCTATCACATGGGAGGTCCTGGGTTCCATTCCCGGAGCCGCCTGAAAAAAAATGAAGACGAGTAGACAGAGAGCACACACACACAAAGATAACAATGAAGTGTGTGGGGGAGAGAAATAAAAAAATTACATCTTTAAAAATGGCATCTAACTATTTTATTGTGAATGAATTTGCTCATCTTTTCATGTTTAAAATCCATTTGTCTTTCTTTCTCTGTAAATCTGTTTTTGTCATTTGCCCATAAAGTGTGCGCTGCTTTCACAGATGGGCAAAAAATGTAACCTTGGGTTTTCTAAAATGTATATTCTTTTACCTGGAACCCTTATTCTAACTGATGCAAAAAACTTAACTGAAAATATTTAAAAAAACCCCACCTTAATTGAGTCAGGTACAGATAAACTCCATGAAATTTGGTAATTCTTAGTCATTCCTGTCATATTCAGGATTTACACCTTTGCTTTCTTTTCCCTGGGAAGTCACCTAAGCTGTGAGATGTGGTTTGCCAAGCTTTATGAGGTCGGTAGTATCTGGTCCCCACTTAGTGTGCTCACTCACTGATATCCAGGGATGTACCCTCTAACCAGTTTAGTCTTTGGGCGGTGGTGGGGGAGGGGGGCGCAGAGAGGGAAGGGGCCTTCACAATGTTATCCTTTGGAAAAAACACTTCATCTTCTGATCCTGCTTCCGAATGTTTTCTCCTTAATTTTTTTAACTTTGTCTAGTGCTTCCAGAACAATGTTAACTTAACAGTGTTGATAGTGGATTATCTTTTCCTTCCTCCTGGGATTGAAGGAATGCTTTCAAAGAGTTTCATTAGAAAGCATACATCTGGCATTTGTCTTAAGATTTTTGAATATTTATAGATATATAATTGCATGAAATTTATATGACTAAATTTCTATATATTTGGTTATAGCATCATGCTGTGATTTTATTAAGAGTTAAATAAATTAGGAAGATGAAGACATTAAATTTTTAAAGATTTTTTAAATTAAAGAGGCTGTAGGTTACAGAAAAGTCATGTATAAAATACTGAGTTCACATACACAAGCCTATGATTAACACCTTGCAAGAGTATGGTACGTTTGTTATAACTGATAAAATAATATTTTAATAATTGTAATATTCACTATAGTCCATGGTTTACATTAGAGTTCACTGTTTTTGTTACAGAGTCCTATGGCTTTCAAAAAATTGTTTTTAAAAATAGAGGAATTGTAGGTTTACAGAAAAATCATGCATAAAATAGAGTTTCCATATAACACCCTATTATTAACACCTTGTGTTAGTGTGGTACATTCATTACAATTCATGAAAGAGCATTTTTATAATTGTATTATTAACTATAGTCCATTGTTTACAATAGGGTTCAATGTTTGTGTTGTACAAAACTATGATTTTTTAAAAATTTTATTCTAGTAACATATTTACAACCTAGAATTTTCCCTTTTAACCACATTCAAATATATAATTTTGTGCTGTTAATTATGTTCACAATGTTGTGCTATTATCACCACTGTCCATTACCAAAACTTTTCCATCAATCCAAATAGGAACTTTGTACAATTTAAGCATTAACTCTCCATTCTCTAACCTCACCCCGGCCCCTGGTAACCTATATTCTAGTTTCTGATTCAATGAATTTGTTTATTCTAAGTACTTATTCTAACAACATTATCACTGAGATCATACAATATTTGTCCTTTTGTGTTTGCTTATTTTACTCAACATGATGTCTTCAAGGTTCATCATGCTGTATTGGAACTTCATTCCTTTTTATGGCTGAATAATATTCCATTGTGTATATATACCATATTTTCTTTATCCATTCCTCTGTTGATGGATGCTTGGGTTGCTTTCAT
Source organism: Dasypus novemcinctus (assembly GCF_030445035.2). Classification (NCBI taxonomy): domain Eukaryota; kingdom Metazoa; phylum Chordata; class Mammalia; order Cingulata; family Dasypodidae; genus Dasypus; species Dasypus novemcinctus. The sequence continues at coordinate 95,263,721 of NC_080675.1, read as the reverse complement.
CTTTTGGAAATTGTGAATAATGCTACTATAAACATCAGTGTGCAAATATCTGCTTGAGCCCCTGATTTCAATTCTTTTGGGTGTATACCTAGAAGTGGGATTGCCAGGTCATGTGGTAATTCTATACTTAACATTTTGAGGAACTGCCAAACTGTCTTCCACAGCAACTGTACCATTTTATATTCCCACCAACAATGAATGAGTGTTCCTATTTCTCTGCATCTCTCCCACACTTGTTATTTTCCGTTTTTTAAAATAGTCAATCTAATTGGTGTGAGATGGTATCTCATTGTGGTTTTTTTTTTTTAAAGAGACCCCATCTTTATTTATTTATTTATTTTTAAAGATTTATTTATTTATTTATTTCTCTCCTCTTCCCCCTTCCCCCCCCGCCCCGGAGTTGTCTGCTCTCTGTGTCCATTCACTGTGTGTTCTCTACCTGACCGCTTCTATCCTTATCAGGGGCACCGGGAATCTGTGTCTCTTTTTGTTGTGTCATCTTGTGTCAACTTTCCATGTGTGGCATCATTCTTGGGCAGGCTGCACTTTCTTTTGCATTGGGCAGCTCCCTTACGGAGGCACACTCCTTGTGCTTTGGGCTCCCCTATGCGGGGGACACCCCTGCATGGCACAGCACTCCTTGCATGCATCAGCACTGTGTGTGGGCCAGCTCCATGTGGGTTTGAACCTTGGACCTCCCATGTGGTAGGCAGATACCCTAACCACTGGGCCAAGTCCATTTCCCATGTTTTTTTTTTTTAAAGATTTATTTAATTTATTTCTCTCCCCTTCCCTGCCCCCCACCAGTTGTCTGTTCTCTGTGTCCATTTGCCGCATGTTCTTTGTCTGCTTCTGTTGTTGTCAGCAGCATGGGAATCTGTGTCTCTTTTTTTTGCGTCATCTTGTTGTGTCAGCTCTCTGTGTGTGTGGCACCCTTCCTGGGCAGGCTGCACTTTCTTTCGCGCTGGGCGGCTTTCCTTATGGGGCACACTCCTTGCTTGTGGGCCTCCTCTACGCGGAGCCACCCTTGTGTGGCACAGCACTCCTTGCACGCATCAGCACTGTGTGTAGGCCAGCTTCACACAGGTCAAGGAGGTCCGGGGTTTGAACCAGGGACCTCCCATGTGGTAGACGGACGCCCTAACCACTGGGCCACGTCCACCAACCCTAATAGTGATGTTGAACATCTTTTCATGTGCTTTTTGTCAATTTGTCTTCTTTGGAAAATGTCTGTTCAAGTCTTTTGCTCATTTTAAAATTGAGTTGTTTGCCTTTTTATTGAGTTGAGGGATTATTTTACATATTCTGGATATTAAACCCTCATTGGATATGTAGTTTAATATTTTCTCCCATTCAGTAGGTTGTCTTTACTTTCATGATAAAGTCCTTTGTGCACAAAAGTTTAAAATTTTTATTAGTCCCTCCCATTTATCTATTCCTTCTTTTGGTACTTGTGCTTTGGGCATAAACTCTTAGAAGCATTGTCTAACACAAAGTGCTGAAGATGCTTCCCTGGGCTTTCTTGTAGGAATTTTATAGTTTTTGTGCTATATTTAGGTCTTTGATTCAATTTAAGTTAATTTTTGTATATGGTGTTGAGGTAGGAGTCCACCTTTATTATTTTGCATATGGACATCCACTTTCCTCAGCACCATTTGTTGAAGAGAGTATCCCTATTGAGAGGACATGGCACCTTTGTCAAAAATCAATTGGCTATGCAGGCACTTTTGGCCTGCATGAACTTGGTGATTGATTACCTATGGTCCACCCCCTACCCCTGATAGGACAAGAGGGAACTGTGTTTCCCCAGCCTCTCCAGGTAACTACAGGTGCTTTTGGCCCATATTGAGTGAATAGTTGGACACTTGTAGCTTCATCCCCACTCCCAAGTTGGATAGGAAGGGAGCTGTGTTTCCTCAGCCCTTCTGGGCAATGGCAGGCACTTTTGGCTTGAATGGACTGAACTGGTGGGTAACTGTGGATCCAACCCTACCCCCAATAGGATAGGAGGGGGCTGCTGTTTTCTCAGACTCACTGGGCAATGGCAGTTACTTTCGGCTTTCTCGGACAGAACTGTTGAGCCCCTGTGGATCCACCCACACCCCCCAATAGGATAGGAGGGGGCTGGTATTTCCTCAGCCTCTCCAGGCAATAACAGGCGGTTTTGGTGTACACAGACTGAACTGTTTGGTTCTTGTGGTTCCATCCCCACCCTTAAAGGGCAGAAGGGAAAGTACGTCTTCATCCTCTCAGGGAAGCTGCAGGCACATTTGACCCACATGGATTAGATTGTTGGGCACTCCAGAGGGTCCATTCTCTCCTCTGGCAGGGGAGGAGGGAGGCTGGTGTTATGTTAGTCTACCTGAGCAACTGCCATCATTTTGGACATGCACAACATAAATTGTTGCTCACACCTGCAGCTCCATCCTTACCTCAGGCAGGGGAGGAAGGGATGTGAGGTTTCATCAGTCTCTCTGGGAAACTACAGATGGTTTTGGCCTGAACATCTTAGATTATTACAAATGTTTACAGCTCTCTCCATACCCCTGGCAGAGGAGAAAGGTGGGAGAAGCTTCATTGCTTCCTGGAACAATGCGGGCAGCTTCAGCCTCCACAGCTTACAGTACCAACTACATCCTTGGCTCCTACTACACAACCAGCAATGGAGAAGGGGCAAGAAGGCCCTAAACTAAAGAGAGAAACTGCACCATAATAAATACATCTAGTAGGCTGGATGCAAAGACACAAACAAAAAATTATAATCCATACCAGGAAACAGGAAGATATGACCCAATCAGAGGAAGAAGATAAGCCTCCAGATGACATAAAGGAGTTGAGATAACTAATCATAGATGTTCAAACAAATCTCCTTAGTAACTTCAATGAGATGGCTAAATAGATTAAGGATATTAAGAAGACACTAGGTGAGCATAAAGAAGAATTTGAAAGCACACATAGAAAAATAGCATATCTTATGGGCATAAAAAGCACAATAAATGAAATTAAAAACACACTGGATGCATATAATAGCAGATTTGAGGAGGCAGAAGAAACGATCAGTGAGCTTGAAGACATGGCCTCCAAAAGCAAACATACAAAGTAATTCATAACATATAATTGATACCCACTAAGATTAAGTGCGAATTTCTCATCAGAATTCATGGAGGCAAGAGGGAAGTAGAATGATATATTTAAGATCCTGCAGGAGAAAAACTGCCAGTCAAGAATCTTTTATTTTTTTTTAAGATTTACTTATTTATTTCCTACCCCTCATCCCTGTTTGTCTGGTCTCTGTGCCCATTTGTTGTGCATTCTTCTGTGTCTGCTTGTTTTCTCTTTAGGTGGCACTGGGAATTGATCCTGGGACCTTCTGGAATGGGAGAGAGGTGCTCAATCTCTTGTGCCACCTCATCTTCCTGGTCCATTGTGTTTCTTATTGTCTCTCCTCAGTGTCTCTTTTTGTTACATCATCTTGCTGCACCAGCTCTCTGCTTGGGCTAGTTCTTGCCATGTGGGCCAGTTCTCCTGCACTGGCCAGCACTCCTGCACAGGTCAGCATGCCGTGTGGGTCAACACTCCATGCAGGTGAGCTTTTCATTTGGGCCAGCTCACCATGTGGGCCAGCTTGCCTTCACCAGGAGGCCCTGGGAATTGAACCCTGGACCTCCCAATAATTTGAGCCACATCTGCTTCCCCCAAAATCTTATATACAGCAAGAGTGTCTTTAAAAAATGAGGGCAAGTTTAGAATATTCACAGATAAACAGAAACTGAGAGAGTCTGTAACTAAGAGACCTGCTTTGCAGAAAATACTAAATGGAATACTACAGTCTGAAAAGAAAAGACAGGAGAGAGAGGCTTGGAAGAGAGTCTTGAAGTGAAGATTATATCAGTAAAAGTAGCTAAAAGTATAAAAAGAATGGTGAAAATAAAATCTGACAGATAAAACCCAAAAGTCAAAATGGGTGAAATAGGGAAGTAGATGTTGCTCAAGGAAAAGGCTTCTGCCTACCATATGGGAGGACCCGGGTTTGATCCCTGGGGTCTCCTCATTAAAAAAGAAAAAAGAGGAAGTGTGCCTGCATGGTGAGCCAGTGCCTGTATGGTGAGCTGAGTTTCTGCATTGTGAGCTGAGTGCCCACACGAGTGCCTGTGTGGTGAACTGAGTGCCCTTATGGCAAGTCAAGTGCCTGCACAGTAAGCCAGTGCCCACACAAATGAGTCACACAGCAAGATGATGATGCAACAAAATAGAGACGAAGAGGAGAGTCAAGGTAAAGTGCAGGGAAGTGGACTTGGCCCAGTGGTTAGGACATCCATCTACCACATGGGAGGTCCACGGTTCAAACCCCGGTCCTCCTTGACCCATGTGGAGCTGGCCCATGCGCAGTGCTGATGCGCACAAGGAATGCCATGCCACACAGGGGTGTCCCTGCATAGGGGAGCCCCATGCGCAAGGAGTGCGCCCTGTAAGGAGAGCTGCCCAGTGCAAAAGAAAGTGCAGCCTGCCCAGGAATGGCACCACACACACAGAGAGCTGACACAACAAGATGACGTAACAAAAAGAAACACAGATTCCCATCGCTGCTGACAACAACAGAAGCGGACAAAGAACATGCAGCAAATAGACACAGAGAACAGACCACTGGGGCAGGGTGGAGAAGGGGAGAGAAATAAATATATAAATAAATATTAAAAAAAAAAAAAAGGTGAAGTGTAGCAGAAACCAGGAACTGAGGTGGCACAAGTGACAGGAAACCTTTCTCCACATCAGAGGTCCCCAGGATTGAATCTCAGTGAATCTTAGAGAAGAAAAACGAGAAGAGAAGACAAAAAAAGAGAAATAGATACAGAAAATCATACAGCGAATGGATACAGACAGCAAAAACAGCAGGGTGGGGGAAGAAGGAGGGGAGGGAGGGGAGGGGAAAAATTGATGAAATAAAAACTGCCTTTACAGTAATAACATTCAATGTTAATGGATTAAATTCTCCAATGAAAAGACATAGACTGACAGAAGGGATAAGAAAATATGAGCCATCTATATGCTATCTACAAGAGGCTCACCTTAGACTCAAAGATACCAATAGATTGAAGGTGAAAGGCTGGAAAAAGATATTCCACACATGCAATAACAAAAACAACAACAACAACAACAACCTGGAGTAGCTATACTTATATCAGATGAAATAGACTTTAAAAGCAAAATTGTTATTAAAGATGTTATTAAAGACAAGGAAGGACATTATATATTAATAAAAGGGGTTATTCATCAGGAAGAAATAATAAGAAAAAATTTATAAGGAAAGTGGATATGGCTCAAGAGATTGGGTTCCTGCTTACCACATGGGAAGTCCATGGTTCAGTTCCCAGTGCCTCCTAAAGAAGACAGCGAACTGGGGCCATGGGCATGCATGGGGAGCTGACACAACAAGAGACACAAGAGGAAAAACATAATGAGAGACAAACAAACATAATGAGAGACAACATAATGAGAGACAACAAAGCAGAGAACAGAGGTTCCTGGTGCCTCCTAAAGAGGATGAGCAGGATGGCAAGCTGGCGCAATGGGCAGGCATGGTGAACTGAGGTGACAAGATGATGCAACAAGAGACATGAGGGAAAACATAATGAGAGACACAACAAAAAGCAGGGAATGGAGGTGGCTTAAGTGATTAGGCACCTCTCTCCCAAACAGAGGTTCTGGGTTCAGTTCTTGGTGGCTCCTAAAGAAACAGGGAATATGAGCAGACACAGCAAGTGCAAACAACAAGGGGGTGGAGGGAGGTAAGCAAATAAAATAAATCTTTAAAAAAATATATCTCCACCTAACCAGGATGTTCCAAGATACATGATACATGAGAAATAAATAAATAAATAAATCTTTAAAAAACAAAAAACAAAAAAAACCAAACCAATCACAAGTAAAGAGATTGAAACAGTCATCAAATACTCCCAAAATGACAAGCCCAGGACCAGATAGTTTCCCAGTGAGTTCTACCACGCATTCAAAAAAGATTTAATACCAATCTTACTTAAGCTCTTCCAAAAACTGAACAGGAAAGAATGCTACCAAACTCATTCTATGAAGCCAATATCACCCTAATACCAAAGCCAAGTAAAGATATTATGAAAAAAGAAAATTACAGACCAATTTCCCTAATGAATATGATGCAAAAATCCTCAACAAAATATTTACCAACTGAATCCAACAACACATTAAAATAATTATTTATCATGGTTGTATTAGTCAGCCAAATGGAGAGCTGATGCAAAATACCAGAAATTGGTTGGTTTTTATAAAGGGTATTTTTGGGGTAGGAGCTTACAGATACCAGGCCATAAAGTATAAGTTACTTCCCTCACCAAAGTCTATTTGGAGCAAGATGGCTGTCAACGTCTGTGAGGGTTCAGGCTTTCTAGGTTCCTATGTTCTTGGGGCTTGTTTTTCTCTAGGTTCAAGTTTCCTTTCTTCCTGGGGCTGGCTTCTCTTTCCTCTGTGAACTTACTTCCTGGGGCTCCAGTTTAAGTCTTCAGCATCAAACTCCAACATCAAAACTCCAACATCAGAAACCCGTAACTCTGTCCTTTGCCATGCCTTTTATCTGTGAGTCCCCACCCACAGAAAGGTGGAGACTCAGTGCCCTAATGATGTGGCCCAATTAAAGCCCTAATCATAACTCAATCAGGCCCAGGTACAGATCAGATTACAAACATAATCCAATATCTATTTTTGGAATTCATAACCATATCAAACTGCTACAGTGATCAACTGAGTTTTATATCAGGCCAGAAAGGGTGATTCAGGGAAGCAGATGTGGCTCAACTGACGTGGCTTAGCTGAAAAGCATGCTAAAAATTCTAAGACAAACTGATTGGAGTGAGAGTGTTGGGGACCAGATTTCTGTTAGAATGGATAAACAGATATGAACCTTGCTATAAACATGTGGATGAACAGGAATATTTTCACCAGTAAACATGACCTGAGGAGAGTCAAAGGATATTAACTTTTAAGCTTAAATAGAAGTTGAAAAATTTCCCCTTCATATAAGGTACCTGGTGTACCTTCCATATCTACGATCCACTATTTAATTGAATTCTAAACATCTTTTTTATTTAAAGTCATCCTTGGAGGTGGGCCATTTTACAAAGTAAACAGTTCTTTCTGTATTTGTTCCTGCATTGACACCACGATGGAACCAAATCGGAATCCCCTATATTTTCAATGGAACTTTTTTTATAATCTAAAACTTCTTTAAAATAAAGTTAAAAAATTCAAATAAAAAAATAGGTTAACAATTGTTTCACGCAAACCTCAAGATTGTAATCTAACTAAGCTTACTATCTTCCTGACTTTAAAAAAGCTTAAACATCCATTTATCTATACCAAACACTGAATATTTTCCCTTAGGAAATTTTCAAACAAATTGGAGTTAAATTGATCTCACTTTGAGGTGCAAGAAAGGATATGCAAGACCTAGTGTTTGCTCTGTGACACATCAAAGAGAAATATTCCTCCAACAGCACTGACACAAGAGGTACCATGTAAAGCACTGGCTGCAGGATGCAGTGACCTGGCCCTAAAAGGCCAGGAGAGTCCAGTTTCAATAGGAAGAAGGGACCCTGCCAAGTCTGACTTTTAACTGTATTGGGATCTCAACCAGATCTTAGGTCCCCCTCATTAACAAGGCCAGGGCACAATACCAGCACAGTGTCAGAGGGCCAGCGTTGCTAAACTAGTCAGTGAACATCACTACTCCAAGATTTGTTAATACTCACATTGTAGTTGTAAAGAAATCAAGAAACCTGGGTTTTGGAACATCACAAGCATTATTTACCTAGTAAACCATAATTAAAGTTCTTGTCTAGGGTAAATGATATAAAAATAGGTTATGAGGGCCACAATACATCACCCTGAGATCAGTTAGTCTAATTTTTAACTAAAGTAGTACAAAATGACTTCTTCCACACAATAAAGACAAACTTTGCACTCATATTTCTCAAAAGCCAAATATGTCTCCGTCTCTAGCCCCAGTTTAAAAGGTTTTCAAAAAATATACCTTTTCCATGCCAGAGCCAACAAAAAAAGGGGTGGGGAGCAATACACCCTTTATCCAGAGTCCCTGGAATAGAAAGCACTCTAGAATCCAGTGAGCATGAACACATTCAAGTCATGGTGTTTGAGATTATGGGTCTTTGCCAACTGTTTCTTTCCTTCCTTCACTGGTATATTCATCTTGGGTTGCCTGAAAGACTGCTGGGTCCTCAGCCATGCAGGTGTCTTGTACACAGATCAGTTGCATTGGAGAGGGCTTCTGAGCTCCTCTGACCTACAGAGATCCTCTGTAGGTCAAGCCTGTCAAATAAGAGTTCTGGAGGGATCTTGGTCCAAAGAGGCTCTACTTTTCAGGCAAGTTTCTGGATTTATCCTCATTTCCGGAATCCATCATGCTAGAATTTGGGCTAGGTAAAGCTGTGGAAGAACCAGAAGTGAACTAGCCTCTAGGTTTCTGCTTAGGGGAAAAGTGGGGTTGCTGCTTGAAGTAGACTAGGCTGATGCAGGCTGCTTTTCTTCTTTTATTATCTCTTTACTCTGTAACTTTAGTTTTTGTCATCAGAGAACTCATGATGACATGTGTAGCTTTAGTGTTCACCACTGGGACCTTGTCCACACTGCCACTGTTTGGTGATAGGGTCACAGCAGGATACACTGACCTCTCCTTCCTCCGCCTTGGTGAGGTGCTGATACCTGCGCTCTGTAGTCACTGGCTTCTTCCAGGGGATGCTGATATGTCTGATGGAGGAGGAGTCATGGGCATGGATCCTTGAGGGCATCATCATAGCTGAATGCCCAGTGGCATAACCTGATGGGCAGGGACGTCTTGCCTAGAGGGGCTCAAGAGCAGGTACTTCTGGTTTTCTCAAAGCCATTGAAAGACTGGGATCTAGGTGCCTTTTATAGACAGAATTCCAGAGCTGAGTCCCTGCCACTATAGTGAAATGATGTGATGATTATGCTTACAGACAGATGTTAATAAGGAATGTTGTTCAGGCTGTTGCAAATTAGAAAGGCTTCTCTGGAAGAGTCCATCCAGAGGTTCTGCTCCTCCACTGTCACAGGGCTGCCTGTGGCCCAAGGTCTGGCACCAAAGAAGCTCTAAGGATCTACATCTTTCTAGATGCTGTGACTTCCTCCTAACCCAAGCCACATTTTGAGTGGTCTTGTGCCAGAGGTTACACTGAAGGTCTTGGGTACTGAACCAAGAGCACAGGCTTTTCTTTGATTTCTTTTAGCAATGTTTTATAGTTTTCTGAGTACAAATCCTATACATCTTTGCTTAGGTTTATTCTTGGATATTTCATTTTTTTAGTTCTATTATGAAAGGATTTTTTTTCTTGATTTCTTCTTCGGATTATTCATGCTAGTGTATAGAAACACTACTGATTTTTGCGTGCTAAACTTGTACCCTGCCACTTTTCTGAATTCACTTATTAGTTCAAGAAGTTTTGCTGTGGATTTTTCAGGATTTTCAGTCCAGGATCATGCCATCTGCAAATAGGGGAAAATTTCACTTCTTCCTTTCCAATTTGGATGCCCTTTATTTCTCTCTCTTGCCTGATTGTTCTGGCTAAAACTTCCAGTACAATGTTGAATAATAGTGGTGACATTTGGCATCCTTGTCTTGTTCCTGATCCTGGAGGAAAAGCTTTCAGTCTTTTACCATTGGGTATGATGTTAGTTGTGGGATTTTCATAAATGGTCTTCATCCTGTTGAGAAAGTTTTCTTTTATTCCTAATTTTCTAAGAATTTTAATTTTATCAAGAAAGGATGCTGGATTTTGTCAAATGCCTTTTATTCATCAATTGAGATGATTGTGTGGTTTTCTCCCTTCATTCTGTTAATGTGGTATATTAAATTAATTGATTTTCTTGTGTTGAATGATCCTTGCAAACCTGGCCTAAATCCCACTTGATCATGTTGTATAATTCTTTTGATTTGTTGTTGGATTTGGTTTGCTTGTATTTTGCCAAGGATTTTTGTATCTATATTCATAAGGAATTTTCTGTAATGTATCTATCAGGCTTGAGTATGAGGGTGTCATTTGCTTCATAGAATGAGTTAGGGAGTGTTCCCTCCACTTCAATTTTTTTTGGGAAGAGGTTAAGCAGGATTGGTATTAGTTATTTTTAGAATGATTGGTTGAATTTACCTGTGAAGTTATCTGGTCCTGGACTTTTCTTTTTTGGGAGGTTTTTGATGACTGATTCAATCACTTTACTTATGATTTGTCAATTGAAGTCTTCGATTTCTTCTTGAGTTCATGTAGGTAGTTTGTGTGTTTCTAGGAATTTGACCATTTCATTTAGGTTATCTAATTATTTGTTGGCATACAGCTCTTCATAGTATCCTTTCCTAAGTCTTTTAATTGTATAATTGGCAGTAACATCCCCCTTTTCATTTCTGATTTTTTTATTTTTAGAGAATTTTTTCTTTATTTCTCTCCCATTCCCTACCCCTCTAACCCCCCACCCCCGTTGTCTTCTGTGTCCATTTGCTGTGTGTTCTTCTATGTCCACTTGCATTCTTGTCAGTGGCACTGAGAATCTGTGTCTCTTTTTGTTGCATCATCTTGCTGTGTCAGCTCTCCATGTGTGCGGCGCCACTCCTGGGCAGGCTGAACTTTTTTTGCATGTGGGTCTCCCCTACATGGGGGACACCCCTGTGTGGCATGGCACTCCTTGTGTGCATCAGCACTGCATGTGGGCCAGCTTACCACATGGGTCAGGAGGCCCTGGGTTTGAACCCTGGGTTTCCCATGTGGTAGGCAAATGCTCTATCAGTTGAGCCAAATCTGCTTCCCTCATTTTTGATTTTAGTTGTGTCCTCTCTCTTTTTTACTTTGTTAGTCTAACTAAAGGTTTGTTAATTTTATTGACATTTTCAAAGAACCAACTCTTGGTTTCATTGATTTTCTTTATTGTTTTTTTTTTAAAGGTTTATTTTTATTTATTTCTCTCCCCTTTCCCCGTTTCTGCCTTCTGTGTCCATTCGCTGTGTGTTCTTCTGTGTCCGCTTGCATTCTTGTCATGCGGCACTGGGAAACTGTGCCTCTTTTTTGTTGCGTCATCTTAATGCATCAGCTCTCCGTGTGTGCAGTGCCACTCCTGGGTGGGCTGTGTTTTTTTTGTGCAGGGCGGTTCTCCTTGTGGGGTGCACTCCTTTTGTGTGGGGCTCCCCTACATGGGGGACACCCCTATGTGGCACAGCACTGCTTGTGCATGGCAGTGCTGCGCACGGGCCAGCTTACCACACAGGCCAGGAGGCCCTGGGTATTGAACCCTGGACCCTCTATATGGTAGGCGGATGCTCTATCAGCTGAGCCACAACCGCTTCCCTCTTTATTTTTTAATTCTCTATTCCACTTATCTCCACTCTAATCTTTGTTATTTTCATCCTTCTTCTCACTTTGGCACTTAGTTTGCTCTTTTTATTCTATATTCTCCAGTTTAGAGGTTAGGTCTCCGATTTGAGAGTTTTCTTCTTTTTATTTTATTTATTTTATTTTTATTTTTTAAAGATTTATTTATTTATTTAATTCCCCCCCTCCCCTGGTTGTCTGTTCTTGGTGTCTGTTTGCTGCGTCTTGTTTCTTTGTCCGCTTCTGTTGTCGTCAGTGGCTCGGGAAGTGTGGGCGGCGCCATTCCTGGGCAGGCTGCACTTTCTTTTCACGCTGGGCGGCTCTCCTCACGGGCGCACTCCTTGCGCGTGGGGCTCCCCCACGCGGGGGACACCCTTGTGTGGCACGGCACTCCTTGCGCACATCAGCGCTGCTCATGGCCAGCTCCACATGGGTCAAAGAGGCCCGGGGTTTGAACCGCGGACCTCCCATATGGTAGACGGACGCCCTAACCACTGGGCAAAGTCCGTTTCCCGCTTTCTTCTTTTTAATGTAAGTATTTAAAGCTATAAAATTTCCACTCAGCATTGCCTTTTCTGCATCCCAGTATATTCATTACATTGTGTTTTTATTTTCATTTGCATCAAGAGTTTTCCTAATTTCCCTGGTGATATTTTCTTTGATTTTTGGTTACTTAAGAGTAAACTGTTTAATTTTCACATATTTTTGAATTTTCTACTTCTTTCTCTGTTATTAACTTCTAGCTTCATCCATTATAGTTGGTGAAGATACATCGTATGATTTCAATATTTTGAAATTATTAAGACTTGTTTTGTGACCTAACTTGTGGTCTATCCTGAAAAAAGATCCATGTGCACCAGAGAAGAATGTGCATTCTGCTGTTCTTGGGTGAGGTGTTCTATATATGTCTGTTAGGTCTAGCTGTTTTAGAATATTCAAGTCTTCTATTTCTTTATTGATCTTATGTCCAGATGTTCTTTCTATTATTGAAAGTGGTGTGTTGAAATCTCCTACTATTAATGTATGACTGTCTATTTCTCCTTTCAAATCTGTCAATATTTACTTCAAATATTTTGGGGCTCTGTTGTTCTGTGCACATATATTTTAATGGTTATGTGTTCTTGTTGATTTGACCCCTTTATCAGCATATAATGACCATCTTTCTCCCATGTAATAGTTTTTGACTTAAAGCATATTTTACCTGTTATTTGTATAGGCACTCCAGCTCTCTTGCATGGTGTACTTTTTTTAATTTTTAATTTTTAAAAAATATATACTTAAATTACATAAATGTTACATAAAAAATGTAGGGGATTCCCATATGCCCCACTCCCTACCCCTCCCATACTTTCCCACATTAACAACATCCTTCATTAGTGTGGTACATTCATTGCAATTGATGAACACATTTTGGAGCATTGCCACTAAGCATGGATTAAAGTTTACATTGTAGTTTTCACTCTCTCCCACTCAATTCTGTAGGTTATAGCAAGATATATAGTGGCCTGTATCTGTCTTTGCAATTCAGACAATTCCTAAGTCCCCAAAATGCCCCCATATTATACCTGTTTTTTCCTCTCCCTGCCCTCAGAACCTCCAGTGGCCACTATCTCTACATCAATGTTATAATTTCTTTCATTGCTAGAATCACAATGAGTCTATAGTAGAGTAGCAGTAAGTCTACTCTAGTCCATAGCTCATTCCCCAATCCTGAGGATTTTGGCATGGTGATGTCCCCTCTTTCTCTATTGAGAAGGGGCTGCGATCCATTAGGGTTGATGGATAGTACTCTCTTGCTTGCAGTTATGGACTCTCTTGGTTCCTTGGTATTGTAGTTGTCCATCATTACCTCCTTGTTAGTTGTCCTGGGTGAGGCCAATGAACTGGAGAGTAGGTGTTGAAACTCCGTTGACATTCAGGACCCAGCTAGCACATGGACAAACCAAAGATTTAAGTCTATTAGATGTACACCTATCAAATCTAGTACTAATTATAGGTTCAAATAGAAGAACAGAAGAGTCATGTGTAGGGAAACCACAACTGAGTCCATCTCTGTCACCCTGGGGAACATACATTCCAAAGTAGGGCCCACTGGCAAGGCACCAAACTCCTGAGCTATTTGCCCTGACTATAGTGTCTAAATGTCTCCAGAACCATCAGGATCCCTGCTATTTGAGGTAGTATCTACTTTGGCAGTCAATTAGATCCTGCTGAGACTTGCATAAGCATAATCTCTGGAATGACCTCTCGACTCACTTCGAAGTCTCTTAACCATTTAAACTCATTAATTAATTAATTAATTTATTTTTAAAGATTTATTTCTTTATTTATTTCTCTTCCCTTTCCCCTCCGCCCCAGTTGTCTGTTCTCTATGTCTATTTGCTGCATCTTCTTCTTTGTCCGCTTCTGTTGTTGTCAGCGGCACGGGAATCTGTGTTTCTTTTTGTTGCATCATCTTGTGTCAGCTCTCCATATGGGCGGCGCCATTCTTAGGCAGGCTGAACTTTCTTTTGCGCTGGGCGGCTCTCTTTATGGGACACACTCCTTGCACATGGGGCTCCCCTACAAGGGGGACACCCCTGTGGGGCATGGCACTCCTTGTGTGCATCAGCACTGCACATGGGCCAGCTCCACATGGGTCAAGTAGGTCCGGGACTTGAACCATGGACCTCCCTGTGGCAGATGGATGCCCTAACCACTGGGCCAAGTCCGCTTCCTAAACTCATTTATTTTTACCTTTTCTCCCTTTTGGTCAAGGTCTTTTTCCAGTTGCATTGCTAGTTGTTGCTTGGTAGTAATCCCTTGGTGCCAGGGAGGTTCATTCCTGGGGGTCATACCCCATGCTGGATGGAAGGTAATATATTTATATACTGAGATTGACTTAGAGAGAGGTCACGTTTGAGCAAAAAGGAGGCTCCCTGGAGGCAACTCTAAGTACCATATAATACTAGGCTAGGTTTCCATTTCAAGAGTAAAGGTTCAACAGCATAGTTTCCAAATCAAGGGCCTGTCAATGGACTATTCTCCTTCACTAGTTATTGCCCATGTAGTCAGGGGATTCTTGGTGTTCCATTAGAGAATGTGGCAGAGCTCCCCAGGATGGGAATTTGATATTCCTTTGGTTATTGTGTGAATCTCCACCCACTTTGAAAATGCCCCACAAACATGTGAACACATTTATATGCCTTATATGTAGGCCCAGGTGAGTTTTCTCCCGAGTATCCCTCATCACTGACATCCCATATCAATGATTCTCCCCTGCCACAGTTGTAACACTTCTGTGATCCAAAACTTCTTCAAAAGTGATGCCAGTAAAATAGCCAAATACAATTAATAAGAAAATGAAATAATAATGATAGTTTTAAAAATAAAAAGTAAAATACAAAAAAAATTTAAAAAATTTGGGATAATAGAAACCCATGAAAAAATATTAAAAATTTTTTGACATTTTGCCTTTTATCATTGTAAGATCTGTTGCCCTATATGTACAGTGACATTTTCTTCCATTTATTTCTACAGTGTCTTTCTTTTTTCATTTTGTCTTCTAAGAAGTGCTAGGTTACAGAAAAGTCACATACTGAATACAGGGGACTCCCTATACCCAATATCCTCCCATTTCTCCCTTTCCCCTATTAATAACATTTTATATGTGGATGGTACATTTGTTACAGCTGATGTACAAATGTTGAAATGCAGCTACTAACCATGGGCAATGGTTTACATTATGGCCTACATTTTGGACGATATATTTCTAGAAATTTTGATGTAATTTTCATCGCCTGTATAGCAAGATCACGTAGAACACTTCTATCGCCCCCCAAATGGCCCCTGTTCCATTTATTCTATTCCTCCCTCCCCCTCCTCTGGGGGCCCATGGAAAACACGAGGCTTCACTCTGTGGAGGACAAGATTCATTGTTGCTTGTGATAGCACCGAGGCTTGACACACTGGTCTGTCCTCCTTTATCAGGCACCACCTATGCTCTCGAAAGACTCCCACCCCTCTATTTGAGAACATAGCAGGTCTCCCCAGGATGGGAATCCAGCATGGTGTATTTTTCCATCCTTTCATTTTCAGCCTACTTATGTCTTTATATTTAAGGAGAGTCTCTTAGAAACAGTATATAGTTGGGCCATGCTTTTTTTAATCCATTCTGCCTATGTGTGCCTTTTACTTGAGAGTTTTTAATCCATTAATATTTAAAGTAACTACTGTTCCTACAATACTTTCTTTTGCTATTTTACTATTTTGTCTTTGTAGGCCTTTTATCTTTTTTGGCCCTCAGTTCTTCCCATAATGCCCACTTTCATATTTCTTAGATTATTTTTGTATTGTTTCATTTTGAATCCTTCTCATTTCCTTTTGAATATATTTTTCATGTATTATCTTTGTACTTATCATGGGGCTAAAATTTTATATCCTAAGCCTATAATAATCATATTTTATTTGATACCAACTTATCTTCAACAGCATATACATACACTGTTATTATACCTTCTGTCTCTCCACTACCTGATCATTACCTTACCTCATACAAAGATTGTATGATTCATGATACCAAAGACCTTGTCCTTGGTGTTTACTCCTGCATCCCCAGTGCTAAGAAAAGTACCAGAACCCACTCAATAAATAATTGTTGACTCAATGAATCAAGGTGCACTGAACAATATATTTTTTTAGAGTTGTTGTAGGTTTACAGAAATATAATGCAGAAAGTACAGAGTTTCCATATACTCCCCTCACACACAGTTTTCCCTATTGTTAATGTTTTGCATTACTATGTTAACTTTGTTATAATTCATGAAACAATATCATTATAATTATGCTAGTGACTTTGGCTTCCTGTTTATATTAGGGTTCACTCTTTGTGTTATACAGTTCTGTGGGTTTGTGTGTGTGTGTGTATGTGTGTGGTAACTTATATAAAGCCTAAATTTTGCCTTTTGTCCCTTTTAGAATATACAATTCAGTGGTGTTAATTACATACACAAAGTTGTCCCTTCACCACCTTCATACTTTGCTCAAACTCTTTCATCACCCTAAACAGAAACTCCATACCAATTAAACATTAACTCCCCACTCCCTACCCCCGGGCCCTGGTAATATGTATTCTAGTTTCTGATTTTATGAATATGCACACCCTGCTTATTTCATATAAGTGAACTCATACAGTATTTGTCCATTTGTGTCTTGCTTATTTCACTCAACATACTATTTTCAAGGTTCATTGGTGTTGTGGCATGCATCAGGACATCATTCCTAAAGTTTTATGGTTAGATAATATCCTATTGTGTGTATATACCATATTTTGTTTATCCATTCATCTGTTGATAGATACTTGGGTTGCTTCCACCTTCTGGCAATTGTGAACATTGGTATGCAAATGTCTGTACAAGTCCCTGCTTTCAGTTCTTTTAGGTATACACCGAGAAGTGGGATTGTTGGGCCATATGGTAATTCTATACTTAACTTTCTGAGGACTGCCTAACTCTTCCACAGCGAATGCAGTTTTACATTCCCACCAACAGTAAATGAGTGTTCCTATGTCTTCATATCCTCTCCAATACTTGTTATTTTCCCTTTTTTTTTTTTTAAAAATAGTAGCCATTCTGGAAGGTGTGAGAAGGTATTTCATTGTGGTTTTGATTTGCATTTTCCTAATGGCTAATGACTGTGAGCATCTTTTCATATGTCGAAATATATATATATAGATATATTTTTAAAGATTTATTTTTTATTTATTTCTCTCCCCTTCTGCCCCCCGCCCTGCCCCGCCCCCCCCCCCAAGTTGTCTACTCTCTGTGTCTATTCACTGTGTGTTCTTCTGTGACTTATCAGCGGCACTGGGAATCTGTTCTTTGTTTCTTTTTGTTGTGTCATCTTGTTGTGTCAGCCCTCCATGTGTATGGCGCCATTCCTGGGCAGGCTGCGCTTTCTTTCGCGCTGGGCAGCTCTCCATACAGGGCGCACTCCTTGTGCATGGGGCTCCCCTACGCGGGGGACACCCCTGCATGGCAGGGCACTCCTTGTGCATATCAGCACTGCGCACAGGCCAGCTCCACATGGTTCAGGGAGGCCCGGGGTTTGAACTGTGGACCTCCCATGTGGTAGGCGGATGCCCTATCCATTGGGCCAAGTCTGCTTCCCGAAAAATATTTCTAAGCAAAGAATTAAAGTGGTATCATCACCTTAATGAAGCAATCTTTGTAATGTTAAGAACATTGGTCTGTAATTCTATTTAAAACCTTTTTCTCATGCTTAATAAAAATTTAGTAAATGGGTACTAGGAAGAATAGGAACAGGATGCATAATACCTTTCAACAATTGTTTTGGTTTACCAGTTACAGATGTAAGCTTATTTTTAAAATCCATCGTCCATCAATTTTATTTGTTAAATATTTTGAAAGATTATGATGTTTTTCATAAATTGTGTGCATCAGCTTCATCCAAAGGAGAATAGGTTTTTTTTTTTTTTGATCTCCTACATCAGTTAGGTGAACTTGTGAATCTCTTGGGGATGCACAGTCACATGACTAAACAGATCATCTGCTGTAACTGAGAGGCTTTGCTTTATAGTAACATAGTTTCAAAACATGTATAAAGCAACCATCCAATTTGAAAAGGTGGAGAATGAGGTAGATGCCTAACAGGATAAGAATGGAGGTGCTGAGGGGTGGAAACCAGAGATATTGCAGAAATTTACCCACATTTATCAGGCCATGGCCAATTCAGTGAAAGCTTGCCAATCTCACAAATCTAAATCGGCAGGAAGTACCAATTTGGACAAAGCATCCTATGTTCAGATCAGTTGTCTTACCTTTTTTTATTTTTTACCTTTGTATTTTGAAATAATTTCAAACTAATAGGATAGTTGCAAAAAGAATACAAAACCATATAGAGAACTCCAATATACCCCCAACCCAGACTTCTAGTTCCACCAACTTTTAATATTTTGCCACATTTGCTGAAACTTTCCCTCCCTCCCTTCTTTCCTCCCACCCTCTCTCTCTCACATTCCCTCTTTCTTCCCTTCCTTCCCTTCCTTCCCTTCCTTCCCTTCCTTCCCTTCCCTTCCTTCCTTCCTTCCTTCCTTCCTTCCTTCCTTCCTTCCTTCCTTCCTTCCTTCCTTCCTTCCTTCCTTCCTTCCTTCCTTCCTTCCTTCCTTCCTTCCTTCCTTCCTTTCTTCCTTCCTTCCTTCCTTCCTTCCTTTCTTTCTTTCTTTCTTTCTTTCATCTATCTATGTACCTATCTGTCTATCATCTATCTATCTTTACTATCTAATCAAATCTATCTGGTTATCTACCTATTTTTTAAAATCTATTTTATAAATTTTGAGAGTAGGTTGTATACATCAGGCCCCTTGTACATTTCCTTGTACATTTCCTGAGAACAAAATTATTCACTTATGTAATCATTTTAAGTACTGATATCAAATTCAAGCAATTTAACAGATATAAAGCTTACAGTCTATATTCCAGTGTTTTTTCCCATATGTCCTAGTACAGTAATCTCCTTTTAGGCCTTTTCTCTTTCATGTTTAATTCCAGTTGAAGAAAAAGGTTTTTCTTTTAGCAGGAAAGATAGAGTAAGCACTCAGTTTTTTCTTAGCAAATACTTGGTGGTTTTAGGAATTCCCCAAAGCCAGGCCTGTTAAGATTCACATGGCAGGGCATCTATAGTTTCTCTTCTAGTGCTAACTCCTGAAGTATATAGCCAATCAGAAGAGAACTGAAGAACATTCCTATCAAGAAAACTATAGAAGATGGTGGCTGCGTGAGCTTGCCTGGTAGTGTCTCTGCAGGGGGCGGCTGGGCAGCGTTGAAGGCTCTTTAGGACCGCGCTGTTTCGGGGATTTTTGCTGGTTGGAAGGTGTCTGGACATCAATTCAGTGGGAAGGTAACAGAGAGGATACGTCTATAATATATAAACGGAGGTCCCAGCTGGGCGCGGGAAGTTCCCTCCTTGGGTGGGCGGAGCCGCGGTAGCGGGCGCTCTTGCAGCTCCGGAGCCGCTGCGGCCAGGGGTTTTTGTTTTTGTTTTCCTCTTTCTGGAGGCTTTGCGGTGCTGAGAAATTCGCGGATACTGGGCTGGCTGGTGAGGGATTGTTGGGACAAGACTCCTTAGCAGATTGATTTGGGGAGACAAACGGTGTTTTCTTGTGAAATGGGGGACGTTTTGGTCGCCGGACAGGGGGGGAAGCGCTTCCGCCTGGAGCCCCATCCCCACAGGTCCGGCTGCAGATCTGCAACAGAATTGGATTTTGAGCAATAAGGGGACACAATTGGGAGACTGTTGTAGGGTGCAGTGAGGGAGGAGGACACGTCTGGAAGCTGATTGGGGAATATTTTGCGAAGTTTGGGATTTCGGATCTTAGAGTCTGTTTTCCGCGTTTCCAGCTGAAGCCCACCCCACCCGGTGGGGCTTGGGATCGGAGTCATTGAACTGGCCGTGGTGTAGAGGCGCCCTCAAGTGGCCGTTGCGTGGGAGCACAGGGAGCGAGCTGTCCAAAGGCTGATACCCTGAGGTGTAGGTGAATTTCAGAGATCAGACATTCAATATAGAATTCGCGGATCTGGCTTCCCCCACGGGGCTGGCACCCAGCTACGGGGATCCCTGAGGGTTGTGTTGCACTGCGGGGCTCCTAAGCTTTCCGTGGACCAGATTTGAGGTTGCCAGGTCTGGGTCCCCTGGACTCTGGCAGTCCACACCCCAGACTCACACCTCTTGAGTCTTCAGTGTCTCAGACTTTCCACCCCTGAATCCATCACGCTCTGGGGTCTACCTGGGATCCTTGAGTGCTCTGGACCTTAACGTTTGTGTTTTATCTATATTGGTTCATATTGTTTTGTTTTTATTTTCACTTTATCTTATTTTTTACTCTTTTTGACGCCCTGATTGCTAATATTGCATTATCCCCTAGTCTTTTCTCCTAGCGTGTCCCCCAAAGTCCTTTTTTTTTTTATACAGTTATTTAGGGGTTTTTTTGGTTGTTGTTTTAGATAGTGTTGCAATTGTGACACGTGTATACCTGTATCACTCTTCCCCCATCTGTTCCCCACCGTTTGCTTATCCTCTTTTTCTTTCTTCCTTTCTTCTTGTCTTTCTTTTTTTCTTTAATATAATTAGTTTTTTTTTTGGTTTTCTCTTTCCCTCTTGTCCCTCATTTTCCACTTATTTTATTTTAATTCAAGTACACAATAGGTGCTACAGGGAACACCTCACATTTGCTGGGTTTTCCCATCCTCCACTGCCTCATTTTTGTGTGAACTGATTTAGGTTACCTACACTATCCCCCTTCCCCTGCATCTTGATATCCACTATCATCTACTGTCTCTACTATATTCCACCCCCCACCTCCCATTCTTTGATCCACAAAGTGTCTAACTCTTAATTTCTAATACCTTTGTTCTGTTTTCTGTCTGTTATCCACTCTTGAAACTATTACCTTTCTTTTCTTTTTCCCTCTCTCATGAAAACAATAGCTTTGTAGTTCATACCATATTCCGCCCATATTCAGTCATCTACTTCATAAAAGGTACTCTACCTACAGCTATAACTCTATACAATCTACATGAATCTAACCTCCATCCTCCCAGATCTCATATTCTTGCTTTGTTAACATACAGTACTAATACTACTTTACACTTTTCCCTTGCTGACACAATTGCCTTTCCCCAACACTAATACTTTCTTCTAAAGTGAACTTAAACCAACAACAAGTAACTTGAATAAGAAGAAAAAAGTAACAAAAAGAAGATATAACACCTATGCAAAAATAACAACTAATTAACCTCCAAAAGCAGACAAAGAAGCTAAGGAACTGATTAAATTCGTCAAAATAAAGAGATGACCAGAAAGCAACAAAAATCTACAAACCAAACCAATAATCAGGAAAACATGACTGAATCCAATCAACAAACCAATAATCACGAAGGGGAGCAAAACTTGGCACAAGCAATGAAAGAACTCAGAACATTTATCACCGACAAATTTGATGCAGTAATGAAAGAGGTTAACAACATGAAGACATCACTTGGAGGGGAAATTGCGTTTTGCAAATGCAAAAACATAACAGATATGATGGGAATGAACACCACAGTTCAAGAAATCAAAAATACACTTGCAGCAAATATCAGCAGACTAGAAGAGACAGAGCAGAGAATTAGTGATGTGGAAGACAGTACATCAGAAATCAAACAGATAGTAGAAGGGGTCAATAAGAAGATAGAGGGAAACGGACTTTGGCCCAGTGGTTAGGGCGTCCGTCTACCATATGGGAGGTCCGCGGTTCAAACCCCGGGCCTCCTTGACCCGTGTGGAGCTGGCCATGCGCAGTGCTGATGCGCGCAAGGAGTGCCGTGCCACGCAAGGGTGTCCCCCGCGTGGGGGAGCCCCACGCGCAAGGAGTGCGCCCGTGAGGAAAGCCGTCCAGCGTGAAAAGAAAGTGCAGCCTGCCCAGGAATGGCGCCGCCCACACTTCCCGTGCCGCTGACGACAACAGAAGTGGATAAAGAAACAAGACGCAGCAAATAGACACCAAGAACAGACAACCAGGGGAGGGGGGGAATTAAATAAATAAATAAATCTTTAAAAAAAAAAAAAAAAAAAAAAAAAAAAAAGAAGATAGAAAAAATCCAATTAGGATTTAGGGACCTGAATGACAATGCAAAACGCTCAAACATACGTATTATAGGCATTCCAGAAGGTGAAGAGAAGGGAAAGGGGTCAGAAGGAGTGTTGCAGGAAATAATGGCTGAAAACTTCCCAAATCTACTGAAAGAGACAGATGTACATATCCAAGAAGCACAGCGCACTCCACAAGTCATAAACCCCAACAGGCCCACCCCAAGACATATACTTATCAAATTATCCAAAGCTCAAGACAAAGAGAAAATCCTAAAAGCAGCAAGAGAAAAGAAAACCATCACATACAAGGGAAGCTCAATTAGATTAAGTGCTGATTTCTCTTCTGAAACCATGGAGGCAAGAAGACAGTGGTATGATATAGTCAAGGTACTAAAGGAAAAAAACTTCCAACCAAGAATACTCTATCCAGCTAAACTAGCATTCAAACATGAAGGAGAGTTCAAAATATTCACAGACAAACAGAAACTGAAAGAGTATACCAACAAGAAACCTCCCCTTCAAGAAATTCTAAAGGGAGTTCTGCAGGAAGAAAGGAAAAAACAGGAAAGGCAAAGTTGGAGGAGAGTATAAGACCAACAACAACAACAAAAAAGACAAAAAAAATATATACAAACAAAATATGACAAACACAAATCCAATCAAAATATGGCTAACACAAATAGTTCCTTGATAGTAATAACACTGAATGTCAATGGATTAAACTCACCTATCAAAAGATTCAGACTGGGACATTGGATAAGGAAATATGACCCATCCATATGCTGTCTACAAGAGACACATCTTAGACCCAGAGACGCATGGAGATTGAAAGTGAATGGCTGGAAAACAATCATACAAGCTAACAATAACCAAAAAAAGGCAGGAGTAGCTATATTAATATCAGACAAAATAGACTTTAAATGTGAAACAATTGTGAGAGACAAAGAAGGATACTACATTTTAGTGAAAGGGAAAATCTGTCAAGAAGATCGAACAATCATAAATATCTATGCCCCTAACAAGGGTGCCTCTAAATACGTCAGGCAAACGCTGGAAAAACTAAGTGAAAGAATAGATACATCTACACTTATAGTGGGGGATTTTAATACACCACTATCAACTCTGGACAGAACATCTCAAAAGAGAATCACCAAAGAAACAAAACATCTGAATAGTATATTAGAGGAGCTCGATCTAATAGACATATATAGATCGCTACACCCAAACACAGCAGGATATACATTTTTCTCAAGCGCACATGGATCATTCTCCAAGATAGATCATATGCTAGGCCACAAAGAAAGGCTGAACGAATTCAGAAAGATTGAAATCATACAAAACATTATCTCTGACCACAGCGGAGTCAAGCTGGAGATTTGCAAGGGACAGAAGCCCAGATTTCACACCACGATTTGGAAATTAAACAGCACACTCTTAGAAAAACAGTGGGTCAAAGAGGAAATCTCAAAAGAAATCAATGACTGCCTTGAAAAAATGATAATGATAACACAACATACCAAAATTTATGGGATGCAGCAAAAGCAGTACTGAGAGGGAAGTTTATAGCCATAAATTCATATATCAAAAAAGAAGAAAGAGCAAAAATTGAAGAACTAACTGCACATTTGAAGGAATTAGAAAAACAACAACAAAGTAACCCAACAGGAAGAAGAAGGAAGGAAATAACAAAGATAAGAGCAGAACTAAATGAAATAGAAAATAAGAAAGCACTTGAACAGATAAACAAGACCAAGAGCTGGTTTTTTGAGAAGATTAACAAAATTGACAAACCTTTAGCAACACTAACAAAGAAAAAAAGAGAGAAGATGCAAATACACAAAATAAGAAATGAGAAAGGCGATATCACCACTGACCCCACAGAAATAAAGACTATCATAAGAGGATATTTTGAAAAACTATATTCCAACAAAAATGACAATCTAGAGGAAATGGACAAATTCCTAGAAACACATAAGCAGCCCATATTGACGAAAGAAGAAATTGATGATCTTAACAAACCAATCACAAGCAGAGAGATAGAATTGGTTATCAAAAATCTCCCAACTAAGAAGAGCCCAGGGCCAGATGGCTTCACAGGTGAATTCTACAAAACATTCCGGAAAGAATTGACACCAATCCTGCTGAAACTATTCCAAAACATTGAAACGGAAAGAACATTACCCAACTCCTTCTATGATGCCAACATTACCCTAGTACCAAAGCCAAACAAAGACATCACAAGAAAGGAAAATTACAGACCAATTTCTCTAATGAACCTAGACGCAAAAATACTTAACAAAATACTTGCTAATTGTATTCAACAACACATTAAACGTATTATACACCACGACCAAGTGGGATTCATCCCAGGTATGCAAGGATGGTTCAACATAAGAAAATCAATCAACGTAATACACCATATAAACAGATTGAAGGAAAAAAATCACATGATTATATCTATTGATGCAGAAAAAGCATTTGACAAAATACAGCACCCTTTCTTGATAAAAACACTCCAAAAGATTGGAATACAAAGGAATTTTTTGAACATGATAAAGAGTATATATGAAAAACCTAAAGCCAATATTGTTTACAATGGAGAAATCCTAGACTCCTTCCCTCTAAACTCAGGAACAAGACAAGGATGCCCACTGTCTCCGCTCCTATTTAATATTGTCTTAGAAGTACTTGCACGAGCACTGAGGCAAGAACCAGAAATAAAAGGCATTCAAATTGGAAAGGAAGAAGTCAAAATTTCATTATTTGCAGATGACATGATCCTATACATAGAAAACCCTGAGAGATCTACAACGAAGATTCTAGAACTCATAAATGAGTTTAGTAAAGTCGCAGGTTATAAGATCAATGCGCAAAAATCAGTAGCATTTCTGTACACCAATAATGAGCAAGATCAGGAGGAAATCAAGAAACAAATACCATTCACAATAGTAAATAAAAAAATCAAATACTTAGGAATAAATTTAACTAAAGAGGTAAAGAACTTATACAACGAGAATTATACAAGATTGTTCAAGGAAATCAAAGAAGACCTAAATAAATGGAAGACTATTCCTTGTTCATGGATAGGAAGACTGAACATTATTAAGATGTCTATCCTACCAAAACTGATCTACACATTCAATGCAATCCCAATAAAAATCAACGCAGCCTTCTTTAAGGAACTAGAAAAACTAACTATGAAATTTATTTGGAAAGGAAAGAGACCCCGAATAGCCAAAGACATACTGAAAAAGAAAAACGAAATTGGAGGAATCACACTACCTGACTTCAAAACATACTATAAAGCTACGGTGGTGAAAACAGCATGGTATTGGCATAAGGAGAGACACATAGACCAATGGAATCGAATTGAAAGCTCTGATATAGAACCTCACATATACAGCCACATAATATTCGATAAAGCCACCAAACCCTCTCAATTGGGAGAGAGTGGCCTATTCAACAAATGGTGTCTGGAGAACTGGATAGCCATATGTAGAAGAATGAAAGAAGATTACCATCTCACACCTTATACAAAGATCAACTCAAGATGGATCAAAGACCTAAATATAAGAGCCAAGACCATAAAAACCTTAGAAAGCAGTGTAGGGAAACATCTACAGGACCTTGTAATAGGAAATGGATTTATGAATATCTCACCAAAAGCACGAGCAGCAAAAGAACTAATAGATAAATGGGACTTCCTCAAAATTAAAGCCTTCTGCACCTCAAAGGAGTTTGTCAAGAAAGTAAAAAGGGAGCCCACACAGTGGGAGAAAATATTTGGCAATCATATATCTGATAAGAAACTTATAACTTGCATATATAAAGAACTCCTATATCTTGAAAATAAAAAGATAAACAACCCATTTAAAAAATGGGAAAAAGACTTAAACAGACACTTCTCCGAAGAAGAAATACAAATGGCAAGAAAGCACATGAAAAAATGTTCCAAATCTCTAGCTATCAGGGAAATGCAAATCAAAACTACAATGAGATACCATCTTACACCCATAAGATTGGCAGCTATGAAAAAAACAGAAGAATACAAGTGCTGGAGAGGATGTGAAGGAAGGGGAACACTCATCCACTGCTGGTGGGAATGCGGAAGGATCCAACCATTCTGGAGGACAGTATGGCGGTTTCTCAAAAAACTAGTCATAGATTTGCCATATGACCCAGCAATACCACTGCTGGGTATATACCCAGCAGAACTGAAAACAATGACACAAACCGATACATGTACACCAATGTTCATAGCAGCAGTGTTCACTATTGCCAAAAGTTGGAATCAACCCAAATGCCCATCAACAGATGAGTGGATCAATAAAATGTGGTATATACACACAATGGAATACTACTCGGCTGTAAGAACAAACACACTACAAACACATGTGATAACATGGATGAATCTTGAGAACCTTATGTTGAGTGAAGCAACCCAGACATTGAAGGACAAATACTACATGACCTCAATGATATGAAATAAACAAGCTGCCCTAGATAGCAAGAGACTGAACGATAGGCTTACAGGAAATCGGAGGGTGGAGGAAGGATATGAGCCGATGTCTGCAGGGGTGGAATTTAAGACGAGATGGTGGTAAGTATGAACACAAAGAAGAGATAAAATGGGGGCAAGGGGTTGCCTTTGGTTGGGGCTTTACGGGTTTGAGGGTGGCTGGGGAGGGATGGTTGGGTAACGTTGCCCAAAAGTAGGGGGAGGGAGGGGGAGCATACGAACACAGGAGAGGGTCAGGAGGTGGTGGAGAGTAAAATGCCGAGAAAATCATATCAAAATATAATAAAGAGGGTTACCTGTTTAGAATGCTTGGAGGGGAGGGTCTGATGCAGGACGGGCTCCTGGGGAATGCCTAAATGCTCATTCTGCCAGAGTGGGTGACACCATGGGGTAGAATCCCAAGTAGTGAGAGTGGGGGTGGACCCACATCCTGGGGAGGACTAATGCCACCAAATAGAGGGAACTGTATCCCTCGAGAGAAAGGGTGGCTCCCAGGGCATTGGGGCAGTTGAGCAAGTTAGGCCCTGAACACTATTCCATCTATTTCTGGAAGTGGCTCCTCAGGAAACGGAGGTTGGCTGTCACTGTGGGCACCAAGGTGGAAGGGAAAATGGACGTTAAATGTGTGGAACCAAAGTAAAAGGGGGGCAAGAGAGGAGTTTTTTGAGAGTACACAAGGATGGATATAAAACATGTAATATTACACCATAACATATAGGAGATGACAGACTGATAATGTAAACCATAATGTAAAACATAGGATAACTAAAAATGTAAAGAACTGTGTATCCTAAAGTATGCACCATAATGTAAGCACAGATATTACCTTGTTAGAAAGCTAATATCTCAGACTCTGTACATCACCTTAAGTAAATATGATGTGAATAGGGTGTAAGAGTATCGCTGTGGAAGGAAAAAGGTTTTGTGGTGGATGTATGGGAGTGCTGTATATTATATATATGCATTGCTGTGGTCTAGGACTCCTGTGAAGAAATGCTGAATATTTAGGGGGGAAAAAAAAAAAAAAAGGATAGGATGTGGAAATTTTTCAAGTCAACATTCTTTATCTAAGTTCTTTATCTAACTTTATCCAAGTTCTTTATCTATCCTTTAAACCCATTGCTATATGCCATTCCCTAGTAAGGGACCATGACATTATATTGGGCTTCAAATTTCGGGGAGCTCTGGACCACAGAGTGTTTCAACAATGGCAATGGAGGGATACTGGTATGGGATACCAATGACAGGTGATATATGGCTGACAGGGAGCTGTACAGAACATATATCCAGGGGGCATCGTAATGATTGGATATACTCATAGTGGCAACAATTAAAAACCACAGCAGGGGGGTACTGGGTTCCTGGCCAGTGGTGCTCTGTCGCGGTCCCTAGGGGAGCAGTGACAGTCTCCCAGGTACAGCGGCGGGGACCTGGAGGGAGTGAGGGTTCAACAGTGAGCCCCTGATGCTAATGACTATGCTTGTGAGCTGATAAACCTAAAATAAGAACAAGGCCTAGAGCAACATTGTGCCTGGGAATTTCCTCCTGTCAGCCTTCATGTTACTCAAATGTGGCCAGTCTCGAAGCCAAACTCAGCATGTAAATGCAATGCCTTCCCTCCAGCGTGGGACATGACACCCGGGGACGAGCCTCCCTGGCAACGAGGGACCACTATCAAATACTAACTGATGATGCAACTGGAAAAGGACCTTATATGGAAGGTTCAATGCGGATCAGCAGAATATCCATGTCTACATAAAATAACATGACTTTAAAATGCTGTTTGACCTAAAGTAAGGGGGAAATGGAAAGGAGAAATGAGTTTATATGGCTACGAGTTTCTAAAAAAGAGTCTGGAGGCTGGCAGAAGGATTGCCCTCATGCACAACTGAGCAGAGTCAGAGAGACAGATAAAGTAGATACAACCCCCAGATATTGGTTCCTTTGAAGGCTAAAGAGACCCATGAGAGTTATGGCCATGGCCGATGGGGTTAACTACCAGGGCAGATGGCCCCTCATTGGAAATGGTGTTTATGTGTGATGAATCTGGACTCAGATGGGATCTCCCTTCATAAGACTTTCATGCTAATGTGCTAGAGGTGCAGTTAACGTTGGGATTTAAGATATATTTAGGGGATTTGAATCTCTGGACTGACAATGTGATAGCCAGGTCCTGAGCCTCAACAGACTCCAGCACCTACAATCTGATTTATTGGACTTACCACACTCAGCTAAGATGGAGTTGAAGAAGGACAATCACCACACCATGGAGCCTAGAGTGATTACAACTGAAAATGGGAGGATTGCATCCAGCATCCATGTGGAATTTGAGCCTCCTCTTGACATAGAGGTGCAATGGACACAACCAATCCAATGTCCACATAGAAGAGGTGGTATTGGATTGAGAAAAGTGGACATGGTGGACGATGGGTATGGGGAAAGGCAGGAAGAGATGAGAGGTGGAGGTGTCTTTGGGACATGGAGCTGCCCTGGATGGTGCTTCAGAGGCAATCACCGGACATTGTAAATCCTCACAGGGCCCACTGGATGGAATGGAGGAGAGTATGGGCCATGATGTGGACCATTGTCTATGAGGTGCAGAGGTGCCCAAAGATGTACTTACCAAATCCAATGGATGTGTCATGATGATGGGAACGAGTGTTTTGGGGGGGAGAGGGGGGGTGGGGGAGTGGAGTTGAATGGGACCTCACATATATATTTTTGATGTAATATTATTACAAAGTCAATAAAAAAAAAAAAAAAAAAGAAAACTATAGTGCATCGTATGAGGCTAAAAAGCCCATGGGGTGTTTTTGGTATGCCAGTCCCCTAGATGTCTAAGTGCACCAGGTTTTGTTATTTTCTGGATGACTTTATTCTCACTCTCTGGTCTTGGAGAAGCTGAGAGTGTTAATCTGGAGAGGATATCAGGGAACTGCTGGAAAGTGGTATTTTATCTTAAACTATGCTTGATCTTCTTGCAAGAAAAAGCTAGAAGGAAAGAACTAACTAAATCTAAACATTAAAATAAATTCTAAATATTAATGTTTCCCTGGTGAGTGACAAACACTTTCAAGCTTCATTCTTAGTCCCTGAGCCTCCTATCATTCTCTTCAGGGCTAGCTTCACCTCTTGGTTCCTCAAAGTGTAGATAAGAGGGTTGAGGAAAGGAGTGATGGCTGTGGGGAACAAGGCAGCTGCACCATCCAGAGGGCTGTTGGTTTCAGGCCTCAGGTAGATGAAGGCACAAGGCACATAATACACAGTGACCACTGTTACATGGGCTCCACAAGTTGAAAAGGCCCAGCGCCTACCATCAGCTGTACGGATTCTCAGGATGGCTCGAATGATCTGTATGTAGGAGAAGAGGATCAAGGAGAAGCAGCTGGCAACCACCACCCCAATGTCCACAAAGGTCACCAGCTCGTTGACTGTTGTATCAGCACAGGCCAGCTTCAACACTGCAGGGATGTCACAGAAGAAGTAATCTACCTGGTTGGGTCCACAGTAGGGCAGGCGGAAGGTTAGGATGGCCTGGAGAGCCCCATGGATGGATCCTGCCACCCAAGCTCCAACTGCAAGCAAAGTACTCAGCTTAGCAGTCATAAGCACTGGGTAACGTAGGGGCTGACATATTGCCAGGTACCTGTCATAGGCCATCAAGGTGTAGAGGAAGCACTGGGTGCTTCCCAAAAAGTGATAGAAATAGAGCTGAGCTGCACAACCACCAAATGGGATGGGTTTGATGCCCAAAGTGAAGTTCATCATGAGGCGAGGGACAATGATGGAAGAGATGCCCATGTCAATAATAGAGAGAACACCAAGAAAGATGTACATGGGGCGAGCATGGAGCTGTGTGTCTGCCCAGACAGTGATTAGAATGAGCAGATTCCCCAGCTGAGTCAGAATGTAGATTAGCAAAAAGAACACAAAAAGAAATGTCCTTAGTCTGAGAGGGTAGGGAATTCCTGTCAGGATAAACTCAGTCAGCAGTGTGCTGTTGACTCTTTCCATCCCCGGGAGAGACCTAGAAAATGGATAACACAGGAATTGGCTTGAAGGTGAGAGAAAAGTGAGGAGGAACTAGAAAAGGAGATTGTAAAAATCAAGGAAAGTGGCAGAGAAGTTTCTCTCTTAGATGGAAGGTTGATTAATAGGGAAAAACTATGTTCTGTGGCAGGGATTGGTCCTTTTTTTTGTAAATAAAGTTTTATTGTAACATAGCTATGCTCATTTACTTACATGTTGCCTGTGGTTGCTTTGGTGCCACAATGCAGATTTGAGTAGTTGTACTTGGCCTGCAAAGCCAACATATTTACACCCTAGCCCTTTAGAGAAAATGTTTGCCAACTTCTCTTCTATGGGGTTTTTACCTGGAGCACTTTTGTCCAAGAGTAAAGGTTTCTTGGCATTATGATGTGTGGGAAAGGGCTTTTTTTTCATTAGATGCTTTGTCAGTTCAGAAACTTGTGGAGGCCACTGGCTCATTTTTATCTCTACTAGGACATAAACTTATATAAAGTGGGAAGTATGCCAATGGGAACTGAGGAAATTCCTTTTCTCCCCTTTGTAGTAAAGAGAATAAAATAGAATTTTGATTAAATTATAGTTCTGTGTGATAATGTTGTATACATATTCTCTCCAAGCTCTTTACAATTTTTTTTTTTTTTAAAGATTTATTATTTATTTTTATTTATTTAATTCCCCTCCCCTCCCCCGGTTGTCTGTTTTCTGTGTCTTTTTGCTGCGTCATGTTTCTTTGTCCGCTTCTGTTGTCATCAGCGGCACGGGAAGTGTGGGCGGCGCCATTCCCCGGCAGGCTGCTCCCTCCTTCGCGCTGGGCGGCTCTCCTTATGGGTGCACTCCTTGCGCATGGGGCTCCCCTACGCGGGGGACACCCCTGTGTGGCAGGGCACTCCTTGCGCGCATCAGCACTGCGCATGGGCCAGCTCCACACGGGTCAAGGAGGCCCGGGGCTTGAACCGCGGGCCTCCCATGTGGTAGACGGACGCCCTAACCACTGGGCCAAAGTCCATTTCCCGAAGCTCTTTACAATTTTGAAGGAAGAGAATGCACAGGAGACTGTAAGCATATAAGTAAAATAAGTGCAAGCCACTGTGCAGCATGCTTGGCACTGGGTGTTATGTTTTTCAGTTGCTTTGTATGTAATACTTTAGCCTTGGCACATGATTGAGGAAGAGAGATAGCAGGAAGAAAAGAGGGATGGCTATAGTGAGAAGTCAGAGATTAAAGAAAAGTCAGCATGTTGGAGATGATGAGAAGATCTTCATCTGAGCAAATGTCCAATCCATTGATTGGCATTTCTCCTCGTGAATAAAAAGGTTGGATTAATGAGTTTTCAAAATGATCTAAAATCCCATTATTTCCTGATTTCTAAACTAATGGCTTGAGGTGGTATGTCGGGGAAATTAACCTGGTTTCATTGATTTTTATCTGGAATGACTCACATTCTATCCCTGGGCCATGGGACTGCAAAGAGCAGGAAAGTGGCAACCCTTGTGGAGGAGTAAGCTATCATGACAGAAGGTCATGCCACTGGCTGAAAACCTCGTATGTGAATTTTAGTGGCTCTGGGCCATCAGCTTGCCTTTTGGTTCTGAGCAAGTCTGGGCTTTGATTTCCTCTTGAGGATATAAGAACAGGGAATGAAATACTGGATGCAATTCTGGCAAATGGTGAAGGATCATAGGTAGCTATACTCAATTATCTTTTTTTTTGGTGGTACCAGGGATTGACTCCAGGACCTCATACATGAGAAGCAGGCACTCAACCACTGAGCTACATCTGCTCCCTGTAACCATTTTCTGTTATGGAAGTTCAAAAAAGAAGCAGTAAATTCTCCCACCCCATGCCATTTTATCTTCTTCAAGTGAATGAAATAGCAGTATGATTTTTTCAGTTTTAACATTTTAGTCACAGGGAAGTAGTGATGGCTGAACTTCAAAAAATTGACTAAAGAGCTCTTTAGATGCTAAACAAGAATTGGCACACTATGTGTGGACTGGAATTCCCTAGCTACAGAAGTTTTCTGCTCCTACTTCCTAACATTAGAAAATGCAGAGGGTTTCAGTTCCCACACAAGTTCCTTTAGAAAAGCATCATGGCCCAGGGGCATTCCTGCCCTGAATGAGCTCAGGTGGCTGCTCTGGTCTGGATGTCAGAGGAAGCTTTAGTTTTCTGAGGCCATAAAGTATTGATGTTGGACTCTAGATTTAGAAGCCTGATGTGGTCAGATGTCCTTAGGGGAATCGGGTCTGCGAAATCAATTCACACTAATCAAATACCTGAAAGAATGATTTATAGACTAAACAACCAATTTATTAATTTACAGTGGGAGATCTCTCTCCTGTGACTGAAAAAGAGTGTGTACTACCCAGGACAACTGCTTACTAACATCAAGTTCCCTGGAAATCAAACTAGGAGTCAAATGTATTTTGCATTTTGAGTTTTGAATCAGAGCAAAGGGAATTTGGTGGCGTACACTTTATTTAGACCTGATAAATTATACCTGGTAAACTATATAGCACTTTTATCTAAGGGAATATTTGAATCTTCCCTTCAGATACAATGTATTTTTTCCCTCTGGACAGTAATAGGGACAATGTTTTACTCTTTTATTTCCTTCTTCCTGAGTCTACTTTTCTGCTAGATTGCCTTTGCTATTTCCAATGGCTCTCTTCTTTTTTTTCAACTCATTTTCCTAACCTTCTAGAGTTCTCTCATTATTTTTTTCTCATTTATCAACCAGAACAGTATTTCCTAATCTCGCCCTGGGATTTTAGAGTTAATAATATCTTAGTGGGAGGGATGTAGGGGAGGCACGCAGCCCTGTTTGTAATACTGACTCTCCTTATTGCATGTGATTTCATTCCAGTTGCCATGAATTTTCTTCTCTTTGTTTTTCTAATTTTTCCTCCTAATTTAATTATAAAGATTAGTAGGACAATTTCCTTTTACCTCTGAGCTACCGTTGCCTTCCTTCCTGTATCACTGCCATTATCAAAGATCTCTAAGCATGAAGCTTGGTTTTCACCAGCTTACTCTACTTACTCTGATCCACTAATATCCCTGATATGGATCTGAGACATGTTAAATCCTTTCAAAAAGATAATTGTTTGAGAGAGAGAGAGAAGGAGAGGGAGAACAAGGCATGGCTTGTATGAAACCTCAATGGACTAGGATAAGATAAATTCACAGATTGATGATGGTATTTACATCTGGGTAGAGTTCGTACCACAGCTATACGGTGCTGAAGTAATGCATCCAACTAGGTCTTATTGTTTCCAGACCAGTACTCTTTCTACGTTTTACTGAACATTCATCCTTGCAAATAGCCAAATCCAAATAATTTAGTATTCCATGCTATTTCAGGTTGCTAAATCATTAGGAACTTTTCTAAATCGTTGACTAGAGGGTGAGGCTCGACATAAATCCTCTGTGTCTGAGGCCATAACTTTTTTTGTGGTTTGAATAATGATTTTAAGTGTTTGTTGGTTTATTTTGTAAAAGATTCTAAACTGGTATTGCTGCCCTCTTTTAAAACCCAGCTATAGTGGAATTAAGCACAAATTCTAAAATTAAACTAGAGCCCAATTTTAACATCATGAATTTGTGAAGTGCCTACCTTCTTTCATTGTCTGGCATCCTATGGCACTGGGCATTTCTTGAAAAAATTGGACCTTTGCCTGGGGCTTAGTAGTATTTTCATTTTACAGAGTCCTAGACTGTGAAGGTATTGATGCAATGTGTTTTGAACTGTATTTTGATATTAAATATAAAAGGACATCTAGAACAAGTCTGTTTGAAGAGGACATGGGAGTCATTGGTAGACCATGAACTGAATATCAGTCTATGTTGATCATTAAAATATTGTTGTAAGTGAATTCTCAAGAGATTAGATACCTTTTCTAATTAGGCAAAGTGACAGGGTTGCCCCTATTTCAGCAGATGGGTTTTGCTTAATTCTGCTCCCAAACTACATCTCTAACTCAACTCACTCATCTCTCAAATGGCCACAGAGAAAACAAAACATTATCATTTTTTTAAAATCAATGCAAAGCAATTTTCTTTTCTTGGCTTATAAAAAGCATCTCAAATATTTAGAAAACTAATATAATCTATTCCATTTTCTGAATTTTACAATAAGTCATGCAAAACTGAAGATGTAAAGAGGGGTAATGTTGGAATGATACACAGGTATACATTGAGATGAGAAAAATTTGAATTACTAAGTCTGAGAAATCAAACTAAACGCTCCCATTAAAAAGAAAACCCTTATTACTGATAAGCTTAAACTGCCTGTTTAAAATGCTAACATAGAAATCTGATTACAGCTTTACTTACACACACTCTTTATATTTCGGTCAGAAAACCTTTCCTACAAGGACCAAATAGCAAGGTGTAAAGGTAGAACCTCCAGGTGCTCTTCCCTTCAAGATGCATTGAAGCCAGGCAATGAATGAATTTCTGAGGAAGGTTAGCTTTAGAGAAAGATGTGATTAATCAAAGATTTGGGGAGATAGGTCATTCTGATCTAGAAAGGCAAATGGTTACACATGGCAGAGAAGTAGAAGAAAATTTATGTGAGAGCTGAAGAAGAAATATACTGAGTAATTAAACAAGGAAAGAAATTGAGAGATGAAGTGATTGAAAGTGGAGAAACCCCTTGTGTAGTATTTGGACCCAACATTTATCTATATCCAAAACTTACTCTGTAGCTGTCTGTCTTTGGGAATATCTTCCTCTTTTCAGAACCTCTCCATGTCAGTGATTAAGTCCTGCAGGTGACATTTAACTCCAGAAAATGTGGTAGGAGAGTGGCAAATGCTACTTGGAGAAGAAATCATCCTCGCCTGGAAGAATCAGCATCCACCAAAAATTCTTTTGGAATCTGAGAGAAGGGATATAAATCTGTTCCTGGAGAAATTTTGGATTCCATAGGGTCAGCAGCTGTTACTGTGAAGAGCTCATGGCAGAAAAGCCAATTAATCAGTTCTGGCTGGATCAAAAGGAAGGGCCAAATTATTGAATTACTATTTTCTTGCTTATTTGTAGATATCGTCTTCCCTTCCTTATGAACTGGTGGAAGACTTGTGGCTCCCATGAATGTAATTGCTAAGGTTGGTGTCTCCTGTGTTCTATTGCTTATTTCATTTCCCCCAGAGTAATTAGGATGTGTGAGACCTTTAGCTTGGGGAATATTGTGATTGTACTCCTGTGATAAGGTAAAACTAATATCTGTATCTGTTTCTGTGAAACACCCTTAACTTATAGCTTTTTCCAAGTCAATGGGCTTAACAAGGCTGGTCAATGATTTCAGATTTCCTTTCTCTTCCAAATATTAGTTTGGGAAAAAAGGAAGAAAAAGTTAATGTGTTGGTACCAGTCAAAAAATATTTTGCTACCAGCATGTTCACATTTCATGAAATGTACATTTCTTTGAATTACTAAGAGCTGAGATGTATTTTCATGGACTAGGAGGCTCAGAGAACCTCAAGGTTAGAGGGGACATTAGAGGTCAACCAATCTAATTATCTTCTATAATATTTTAGGTCATGCTCCCTGAGTGGTGATTTGTTAGTATTTCTTGGTCCTTGTTTCCTTGAATACTTAGATATTGTTCTGGCTTCTTTTCTTCTAGCCTGATGATCTTTGGAACTGTCTGAACCCTTTCTCCAAATTTTCTTCAGGTATCAGAGATGGTGTAAATCTTGAAAGAACACCTTGAATGTCATGTAGTTTTTTTCCCCCAAACTTTTGTGAAGGTTTCTGTGGCTCCCAAGCCACATTGATGTTGATTGTCTAGAGCAGAGGTCAGTAAACTTGATCTAAAGGGCCAGATAATAAATATCTTTGGTTTTGAGAGACGTACAGTCTCTGCTGCAACTACTCAACTCTGCTATTGCAGTGTGAAAACAGCCATAAACAATACACATGCAAATGGATGCGGCTGTATAAACAGATACTGAAATATGAATTTCATATAATTTTCATGTGTCATGAAATATTATTCTTCCTTGTATTTTTTCAAACTATTTAAAAAACATGAAACTATTCTTAGCTTGTGAATTGTACAAAAAGAGATGGTGGGCCAAGTTTGGCCCACAGATTAATAGAGATGATTAGGGCATGCACAATCCTTGTTTGTGAGGAATCAGTAGGAAGAACTGGCAGAAAGAGTGTGTGTAGCTTTTGGTGAAGAATCAAAGCCCAACACTGATACCTACATCTTATTCAAAAATTGCAACCTAGTTTGAGCGCTGGTCTTCCAAGAAACTGTGAGCTCATAAGTTTGATTGTCATCTGTTCCTTAGTTGTGGACTGGTTTGCAAACAGCCAGGAATTAAGTTGGAAGGTGGGATTGTTCTGACAGTCCTAAA
Organism: Dasypus novemcinctus; assembly: GCF_030445035.2. Lineage (NCBI taxonomy): Eukaryota > Metazoa > Chordata > Mammalia > Cingulata > Dasypodidae > Dasypus > Dasypus novemcinctus. Next base: position 95,226,756 of record NC_080675.1, on the reverse strand, counting down.
GAGAACTACCAGACTCCCTACAGGATAAGTTGGATTGAATTATAATGACTGACAACCAGCCTAACTCAGAGTATAAGAAATATGGATATAAGACCACTGCAGGTGGGTAAGTGGACCAGGGTGATAATGTTGGTGTTTTCTCTTTACATCCTGGTATTCTCTTGTGTTTTGCTTCTTCTACTATTCTAGGAACTGTGATTTCAGCATGAAATCAAGTATCATGTTGAGTCATGTCCCCAGACTCATAGTGCAAACCAAGCAGCAACTTGGGAAACCCAAATTTTGTTTTCTTTTCCTATTGTACAGGAGACTGCACATCTTGAGAGATCATCTCCAAATGGACACTTTAATAAAGTTGGTTGTGATTATTGTTTTGACTTATTTTTAGGTGGTAGGGAGCAGAGATACATTAAGATTACCTTAACTAATAAATTTCACTGTGTGTTTACATGTGGAAATTAAAAACATATGATGGGTCAGCCAGGCTGCTTAGAGAGACAGGATTTGCAGCATACATGAGCTTCATGGAGACTGGGACTGGTCAGAAACTGGGAGTGAATTTAGGATGCAGGGCAGCTCTGGTGATTGGGATATTTTATTGTCCCATCATAAGGAGACATGGTTTGGTCCAAATTGTGTGCTGTGCCATTATGATGACTCAGTGGGTCTCCATCTCTACTTCTTCCAGTCCCTTTGTGACCCTTAAACAATGATTCTTTTTTGGTTTGACTGGCAACCTTCAGCAGAGTGGCTCATTCTACCTATGGTAGGGATCAAGGCTCTTTCCATTAGAGAGAAATTTTTTGGTTTTACAGTATTCTAGTCATGGCAGTATCAGCAGATGGCCCCTGCTTTTCTCACATTTCTGACACATCCTTTTTAAAAATAGAATCTTCAGATATTTATACCATTAATAATAGTTACAATAAGAATGATGACATCATTTATCAAATACCTGTGGTGTTTCAGAAGTTTTACAAATGCTAATTTATTCAATCTTTATTCAAAAATATTGAGGTAGATATGGATATCCTTATTAGAGAAGTTCCAACTAAATCTTTGGAGACTTTAATTAGCATTTAGCATAAGATCACCTACCTGACAGGTGGCAGAATCAGGATTCAAATTCAGCATCTGACTCTAAAATTTGTGCTTTTTCTACTCCACAACATCATGATTTGTCTTTAATGCATATGCTAGGAATACTCTGTTTAAAGGCAGGTTTACTTACCAGCTAAAATACTGGGTAATTCTAGTAAAACATTCCTCTATCATCCATCAGCAGCATAAGGATCAAATTTCTTTGAAAAGGTTAGAGGTTCCATCAGTCATTTCCACTTAAGCTAGTTGAATCAATTCCTTAATAATGCTGAGATCCTACTTAAATGGAAGTCTTCTTAATGTAGGCAAGGGAAAGTGGGGAGGGAAAAGGAAGAAATTGAGGAAAGGGGGGACATTTTAGTTGATTTGGTCTGAGAAAGGAAACTGTTGAATTTTATGGGCTTTGATTAGTATATGGCAACAAAAATGTGTATGTGGGTGTACTTCGTGAGGTGGGGCAATGCACAGGTGCAGGTTCATGTTTTTTAAAGTCGTTCACAGCTTGGACTAATTTCAGGTTTGAATTGCCACCTTTCAGTGCGCTAAGTTAGCTGAGACTCTACTAACAGTTCTGTTCTGCAAAAATCACTCTATATTACACAACAGGGGTTAGGTTTTACTGATTAAATTAGTAATGCTACACACACCCCTGGTAGTTAGCATTTATGGATTAAACTTACTATGACCCTAAGATCTCACAGCTTTCATTTTTTCTGGCAACAGTGATGATCTACACAAGCTTAGGTGTTATATAACAGACCTGCTTTTGCCTAAAATTATTTAATTAATGTGAAAAATGCCAATTAAAAAATGTAGCTGTTTCAATCTTAAATTATTGTGGACTCAGGAGCTATCTCAAATGTCTTCTTCTATAGGAAAGATGTAGATATATCTTTTATCCTCACTGTTAGAATTTTCTTTCTTAAAGAAGGGTTTATTTATTGATGTTTATGTATATTTCACTTGTCTCAGATCTATTTATTATTATATTTCTGAGTCTTACTATTATTTAAAATTGGGCCAGCATGACCCTACACATCTAAATGAGTGAGACAACTGCCAACAAATGAAAGCCCACCTTTACCTGTAGCTTCATATTCTTCATGGGGCTATTGACACTTGCTCTTGTGCTGCCATATACCAGAGTCTGTCTCTAGCTTCTTTTAATGTTCTCTTGTTTCTCCAGGTAAGACCATGATAGGTCATAGAGGTTAAGGAAGGGTCATTTATATCATCCTGGTCTGGTCACAAGGATATTATGTTATTGACTGGTCCACTGAATGACTAACCAGGCAGATTCTAGAATTTTGGCTATTTGGCATCATGACAATTGACCAAAACTTTTTCTGGATATTTTTAGATAATTTAGATTATCTAAAAGACCATTCCGAGGGGGCACCCTAAACGAGCTACTTGGAGAAACCGTTGCTGCTGCTGCTGCACGGAACACATCGAGTGTGAACAAGCACAGCATGGCAGTAGTGGGAGTAGAATCCCACCAGAGGCTGGTGACCATCAGTAACAGACTGTGCTCTGTTCACTGCGCCTCCTGCACATTCTACTGCCCTGAGCTGTCCTGAGCTAGGTGACAGAGTGTCATGCTGCCACCATGAACGAAATGTCTGTCATCAAAAAAATCTGGCCTTGCAAGTGTGGGAATATATCAAGACCTGGAGATCCCAGTACTTCCTGCTGAAGACTGATGGTTCCTTCACTGGGTAAAAATGAGGCCTGAGGCTCCTGACAGAACTTACCCCCCCTCCCCCAAACAACTCTGTAGCAGGATGCCAGCTGATGAAAAGGCCACAGAACTATACCTTTGTCATATGCTGGCTGCAGTGGACCACAGCCATCGAGAGGAACTTCCCCCCAACAACCTCAGGCAGCAGGCCTGGGAGAGGACCCCATGGACTACAAGCATGATTCCCCCAGAACCTGCTCCACTGCCCAGGAGATGGAAGTGGTGGTCAGCAAGGCTCAGACCAAGGTGACCATGAATGCCTTCAACTGTCACAAACTCGTTGATAAGGGCACCTTTGGCAAAGTCATCCCGGTGAGGGAGAAAGATGCTGGCGCTACTAGGCCATGAAGATCCTAGCAGTAACAGTTATTATCACCAAGAATGAAACTGCCCACATGGTCATCAAGAGCCAGGTCCTTCAGAATACTAGGCATACATTCCTCACTGGCTGAAGCAGCCTTTGCGATGAAGTATGCTGTAGCAGTTTGATATTATTCATGAATTCCAAAAAGAAATATTGGATTATGTTTGTAAATTGGTCTTTTCCTCTGGGTGTATTAGAGTGTATTGGATTCAGAGGTTTTACTTCTACATGATTAAATAATGATTAAGGCTTTGATTGGGACATGTCAGTAGAACATTGAGTCTCTACCCTTGGTAAGTAAGCCCATAGGGAGCTTGGCCATGAGGAAAGAGAGAAGGCCCTGGGAAGAGAAGCAAGCCATTTGCCTAGTAGTCTACAACTGGCCTTGTGGAGAGAGCAGAGCAACTGAGCCCAGAGAGAGGCAAGCCCTGGGAAGAGAGGAACTCATGAAGCCTGAACCCTGGCAGATGTCAGCATGTCATCTTGCTCCAATATGTGGCAATAAACTTTGGTGAGGGGAGGTAACTTGTATTTTATGGCCTGGTAACTGTAAGCTTCTACCCCAAATAAACACCCTTTATAAAAGCCAGCAAGGTTCTGGTATTTTGCATCAGCACCCCTTTGGCTGACTAATACTTACGCTTAGTGATTAAGTAGGCCAATGGTGGTGAACTGTTCTTCCACCTGTCCCAGGAGCACCTCATCATAGAAGAGCAGGCCTGGTTTTATGGTGCAGAGAGCATTTCAGCCCTTGTGTACCTGTACTTGCTGGACATGGCATACTGCAACATTAGGCTGGAAAACCTCATGCTGGATGAAGACGGCCACATCAGGATCACAGACTTCAGCCTGTGCAAGGAAAGCATCAATGATTGGTTATCAGTGATAGGCACCATGAAAACCCTGGAGTACCTGGTGCCTGAGGTGCTGGAGGACAATGACTATGGATGGGATGTGGACTGGTGGTGGCTGCCCTTTTACAACTAGGATCAGGAGCACCTCTTTGAGTTCATCCTCAAGGAGAAGATCTGCTTCCCACACACATTAGCCCTGAGGCCGTCTCTACTTCTGGACTGCTTCAGAAGAACCCCAAGCAGAGGCTCAGCAGGGAGCCCAATGATGATAAGAAGTTGATGGAGCACAGGTTCTTCCTCAGCATCAACTGGGAGTACCATCAATGAGCAGGTCAGAAGATGCTCCTGAAATTCAAACCTTAGTTCACATCTGAGATTGATATCAGGTACGTTGATGGCAGGTTCACTCCACCCCTACTCCCAACCACTGTGACAGTCTGGGCTCCCTGGCACTGGACCAGTGGACCCATTTCTTCCAGTTCTCCTACTCAGCATGGCTAGTGAGCAGCTCCTGCCATCTGTGGCTGCTTCAGGATGCACTCAAGGCTGCCATCTCCTGCCAGATTTTTTTTTTTAATTAATTAATTTATTTATCCCTACTCCCTCATTGCTTGCACTTGCTGTGTCTGTTTGTTTTCCTTGTTCCTTTATCGGACACCCAGGACCTCCAATATGGGAGGGAGGCACCTAATTGCTTGAGCCACTTCCCTTCCCTGCTTTGTTGTGTCTCTCATAGTGTTTTTCTTCTTGTGTCTCTTGTTGCATCATCTGTTCAGCTTGCTGTGCCTACCTGTCACATCAGCTCGCTGTCTCGCTTGTCCTCTCTAGGAGGTACTGGGAACCTCTGCTCCCTGCTTTGTTGTTTCTCCCATGTTTTTCTTCTTGTGTCATTTGTTGGGTCAACTTGCTGCACCTGCCCATTGCATCAGCTTGCTGTCTTCTTTAGGAGGTGCCAGGAATTGAACCAGGGACCTCCCATGTGGTAGGCAGCAGCTCAATCACTTGAGCCACATATGCTTCACAGATCGTTTTTAAAATTTAAAAAAAAATTTTATTTTTATTTTAAAGATACTCAGATTACATAAATATTATATAAAAAATTCAGGGGATTCCCATATACCCCACTCCTTACCCCTCCCACACTTTCCCACATTAACAACCACCTTCTTTGGTGTGGTACATTTTTTGCAATTGAACACATATGGGAGCATCACCACTAAGTGTGAATTATAGTTTACATTATAGTTTAAACTCTCCCCCACACACTTTTGTAAGTTTTGACAAGATATATAATGGCCTGCATCTGTCATTGCAACGTCATTTAGGACAATTCCAATGTCCCAAAAATGCCCCCATATTACACCTGTTTTTCCCCCCTCTGTCCCCTCAGAACCTCTGGTGCCCTTCCTCCACATCAATGGTAAAAGTTCTTCTATTGCTAGAATAACAATAACTCTATAATATAATAACTGTAAGTCTACTGTAGTTCATTTCCTAATCCTGGGGATTCTGGGATGGTGCTGCCCACTCCACCTCTAATTGAGAGGGATTTGATTCCATGGGGCAGATGGATGGGACTATCTTGCTTGCAGTTGTAGACTCTCTCTGTTCCTTGGGATGGTTGTTGCCCATCATCATTTCCTTGTTAGTTGTCCAGGGTGAGTCCAATGAACTGGAGAGTAGGTGTTGCAATTCTACCTTGGTGCCATTTTCTGGGAACCCAGATAGTTTTTAATTAACTTTTTATTTTGCCTTCTTTGTTTGTATCCCTGTCCCTCCCCTCTTCACCCCATTTATTTTTAAAACTTTTAATTTTTTAGGAGGTACCAGGGACTGAACCCAGGACTTCATACATGGGAAGCAGGTAGTCAACTATTTATTATTATTTTTTTAAAGATTTATTTTTATTTATTTAATTCTCCTCTCCTCCCCCGGTTGTCTGTTTTCTGTGTCTTTTTGCTGCGTCTTGCTTCTTTGTCCGCTTCTTTTGTCGTCAGCGGCACGGGAAGTGTGGGCAGCGCCATTCCTCGGCAGGCTGCTCCCTCCTTCGCACTGGGCGGCTCTCCTTATGGGTGCACTCCTTGCGCGTGGGGCTCCCCTACGTGGGGGACACCCCTGTGTGGCACGGCACTCCTTGCGCGCATCAGCACTGCGCATGGGCCAGCTCCACACGGGTCAAGGAGGCCCGGGGCTTGAACCGCGGGCCTCCCATGTGGTAGACAGACCCCCTAACCACTGGGCCAAAGTCCGTTTCCCGGTAGTCAACTATTGAGCCACATCTGCTCCCCTTCCAAATCTTCTTTAGTCTTTCCCCAACTCAGCAATCCCCTCAGCCCTTGCCTCTAGGAATCTCCTGGTCCCACCCCTCCCCTTTGTGCCCAGACTAGTATTTGAGAGACTCTCTACTTCCTGCCCCATCCCAGGATTGGGCCTTGGGGTTTGGAAGATTCAGGTTATTAATCAACACAAATTCCAGTGAGAGGATGAAGTGTGGAGCCTCTGGACCTGCCTGGATTTCTACCTGTGCCGTCCTGCTCTTGCTGCTTCTGGATGGATGCTGCTTCTTGTGGGACATGGCCACTTGAGTGGACAGGGCCCTGCTGTTACCCTCCTTGCTCTGGTGTGAGGCTCAGAGAGGCCTGGTATGGGGCAGTACAGTCCACTTCCTCCCATGGGGTCAGAAAAGCAATATCCTGGGACAGGCAGGAAGCCTTGGAAGATGTGGGATCTGGGTTTTTTTTCTCTTTATTTTTAAAGAAACTTTAAATTACATAAATGTAAATTAGCTAGGAACCTAGAGTGGTGGAGAAGACAGAATTTGATCCATTAGCACATGGCGAAGATGAGAGATAGGAAGAAAACATAAATGATTCAAATTTTTGAGTTCAGTGCTTGAGAATACTAATCACACACACAAGCAAAGAATACAGACTAGGGGCTAGGGGCTGGGGGTTTGGGGGCAGAGATGGAAAAAAGGAGCTGGGATAGCATTATGCTATTCTTTTCCCTTTCAAATTTTCTGGCATACTATATCTCCTGAGAGGTGGACACATTTTCATCCTATTCAACCTTTGATAAGGCATTTTCTCATCTTGCAGGGAAATTAGAGGTGGTAGAAGCAATATATCCATTTATTTCTAAAGAAATAATGTAAAACAATTTCAGCCAACTAAATGAGATGAACAAATTATGACCCAAAGAGTTCTGAAGTTTCTTCCAATTAGAATTAAATTAAATTCAGTTTAGATCACCTGCCATTTATTGAGCATTTGCCACATGTAACAGTAACTAAATAGAGTGGTAGCAACAGTGATGTAGGTGGTCACTGAATCTGTAGTTACTTATTTTCATTTGCGGCTCCTTGACCTGCTGTTATCCTCTTCAGAGCAGACTTCATTTCCTGGTTTCTCAGTGTATAGATGAGGGGGTTTAGTAAAGGGGTGACAACTGTGTAAAACACAGCCACTGCCCCATCCAGGGGGCTTTTGGAGCCAGCCCGAAGGTAGATGAAAATACAGGGGACATAGTAGACTGTGACCACAGTTAGGTGGGAACCACAGGTGGAGAAGGCCCGGCGCCGCCCATCAGCAGTGCGTATCTTCAGGATGGCATGGACTATATTGGCATAGGAGAGGAGAATTAACATGAAGCAGCTGGCAGCCACCACTCCAATGTCCACAAAGGTCACAAGTTCGTTGACCATTGTGTCAGCACAGGCCAGTCTCAACACTGGGGGGATGTCGCAGAAAAAATAATCTACCTGGTTGGGTCCACAGTAGGGCAGGTGGAATGTCAAGGTGGCCTCGATAGACCCATGGATGGAGCCAGCCACCCATGCTCCAACCACAAGGATTGTGCATAACCTCCCATTCATGAGCACAGGGTAGCGCAGGGGCTGGCATATTGCCAGGTACCTGTCATAGGCCATCAGGGTGTAGAGGAAGCACTGGGTGCAGCCAAGGAAGTGGAAGGCATATAGCTGAGCCACACAACCACCAAATGAGATAGCCTTGCTGGCAGAAGTGAAGTTAATAATAACGCGGGGAACGATTACAGAGGAGAGCCACATGTCCAGGAATGAGAGCACACCCAGAAGAATGTACATGGGGCGAGCATGAAGCTTCTGGTCAGCCCATACTGTGAGCAAAATGAGCAGATTTCCCAGCTGAGTCAGGATGTAAATAATGAAGAAGACCAAGAAGAGGAGAATCCTCAGATTTGGAGGGTAAGACAAGCCCAAGAGAATGAAGTCTGTCACCATGGTGTCCAGGGATGTGTTTTTGGTCTTTCCCATATCTTTCTGTAGCCTGATAAGAGGAATGGTGAAGTCACAAATGGGAAATACAGCGCAGTGTGGTGGCAAGAGAATGCCTTTGTTTGGTGACTAGAGCCTAGAAGGTAAGCAGAAGGCTTCTATATTTTAAGTAAAGAAAGCACTTGCCCTCAGTCATCTGGGTTTGCTTGGCAAGACAAGCCATCATAGACTGGTTAGTTTCTTAGATTTCCTAAAATGCTTATTCAAAGGGAAAACTACATACAAATGTTGGAAGCCAAGGAACAGTGTTGGGTCTGAATAATAGTGTATATACATATGATGAATTTTTGCCTCAAAGGGAAATCACAGAAAAGTGGTTTGGTGGTATGGAAGAGTGTGGAACAATTACTCTACTATTTTTGTCCTCTGACAATATCCTTCAAATGTCTCCTCCCAGGAGGAGCCTTTGATATCTGGACCCGGCATACCACTATAACCCTCTTTTCTTCAATTCCCCCAGAGTACCATGCACTGCTTCCTTCTGGTTCTAAGTGTTTCCTGATTTAGCTGGTTAACATCTCTTCATACTTCAGGATTCACTTTGGGTGTCACTTCCTTTGTGAAGAATTCTCCCCAAGAAGATAATCTTCTGGGAGACAAACATTTATATTATAAAAGGTGATTGCAGAACATTGTGGTAAGAGCTATTTGCTGAAATGCTTATTGGAAGATGGTTATTAAAAAAAGAGATTTTTCCTCACAGTAATGTTTTAGGTGTTTTTATATCTTGCTTCAACAAAACATCTTTATACTTAAGATATAATGAAAAAATTTGTAATAAGAGGTTGACATGTGGGCATTAACAGTTCTAACCATTGAAATACCATTGCAAAAATTTCCTTTAATAAACACCAGTCTCAAACATGTTTTATCTTTATTATTATTTAAAAGTAACAAGGGGAATAAACTATTAAAAATCAGTAATTATTGGGAAGTGGACATGGCTCAACTGATAGCATATCCACCTACCATATAGGTGGTCCAGGGTTTGATATCCAGGACCTCCTGACCTGTGTGGTGAGCTGGCCCATGCACAGTGCTGCCACATGCAAGGAACATCATCTATAAGGAGAGCCACCCTGCATGAAAATAGTGCAGCCCACCCAGGAGTGGCACTACACGCATGGAGAGCTGGTGCAGCAAGATGATGCAACAAAAAAGAGAGGCGCAGTTTTCCGGTGCCACCTGACAATGCAAGCGGATGCAGAAGAACACACAGTGAATGGACACAGAGAGCAGACAATGTGGGTGGGGATGGGGGGAAGGGGAGAGAAATAAATAAAATAAATCTTTTAAAAAATCAGTAATTATTAATAATCACTGAATGTATCCTGTTCTGTAGGGTCCTTAAAATATTAATTATGGAGTTTGCCCACAAAGAGAAGATTTCTTTTCAGAAGGAGAAGTACCTTAATATCTTTCATGGACAGTGGATGGATGGACAGTGCTTTTTTTGGCTAGAACAGAGAAAGATGGTAGTGTGAGAGCACGTATATGATTGATTCCAAATATGAATCAAATTTATTTTTATCAGTGAAAACAGACACATGCTTTAAATATGTTTCTATATTAGACAAATGGTGTTTCTAAGATTTTTAAAATGAAAATCAAGTTTTTATAAATCAAATTAAATTACAGTTATACTAAAACATAATTATTTGGAGAACTTCCAAAATGAATCTTCATGCTCCCCAGTTTGTCATTTCTTGCCAATCTGAGTTTTCCTGTGGCTGTGGTATATAAATCTGGTTTACTTTCCCAAGTGTCCTGCTGAGAGAAGGCTCATTCTTTATCCACTTCCCTCTTCTGGACATCCTGGCTAGCAGGACAGAGATACTAGTGGTAGTTACAAGTCTAAGGGAGAGATTCCTTTTCCAGAAAGAGGCAACAGAAGATGGTGGTTTTGATTTGGGGTGGTATACTGGGGTTGCAGAGGAAGGTAGACTGTGGGAGTTGGGTAGAAGAGAATTTCAGAAGGTGGAAACACTGTAGGGGCAGGGAAATTCTTTGTGTAAGGACTAAATCACTCAAAGGGAGAGAGTGGTTTGAGAGAAGAAAAATCTGGATATAGCCCAGAAGAAACCAAGAAATAGACAATTACTTGATGCTTCTCTATCATTTATATTGCTTTATCACCTCCCCAAAAATAGAGAAATTAAAAGGAATGTTAAACTTTTAAAATTCTTTTTCTTAATTCAAAGAAGAAAATTCCTAAAGCTGATGAAAGGTCAACTTAATTCAAAATTAACCTGCCTAACACATTAACACATTAATTCTGTGAGTAAATGGTCAAGTGAGGAAGAAAATAGGGAGAAGAGACAAACAAAAACTTTTTGACAGATTGCTGAAACTTTTGAAGTCTTGAAATTAAGCCTCTGTTTCTACTGTAAATTGACCTGGCTTTAGGGGTGTTTTCCTTTCTTGAACTCACATGGACACAACAGCAAAATCCTGGAAGAAGCTGGCCTTTTCTCAGGTGGGATAGTCCAGCAGATAAGGAAAGTGTCTTTCAGTGAATCCTGTTGATTTGTGGAGACAGATAACTGGGTCTCTGCTTTGGAATGGAATTAGACTTTTCCAAGTGATCAGCACATTGTCTCTTTTAGGATTTGTCAGAACCCTGCCATTAGAGGCTCTTTATAGAATATGACTTTTCTATTTATTGTCTTGAATTTTACATCAGTTATGTTATTAGCTAGGTCTCCTTTGATCCAATATTTAGAACACTGTCAAGAGATTTGAAGAAAGCTACTCACCTCTTGGGAGTTCTGCCCTGAGACATTTCCCCAATGAGAACTTATTCCCAAGATCCTCATTATTTTTTATTTTGACAGCAAGGAGGAATAATTTCTACATCTCTAGAAAGTGAGGTGTGGAGAACAACCTGCCATATTGGATGACCTCTACTTTCTGTGGTTCCTTTTCTTGAAGTGTTGTAGAGTCACACATTTACCCACATTATAGTAAGATGTAGATTGAAAATGTACTTACTTTTCCGTAATTGAGCTGCTCTTCCTTACATGTTCCCACCAATACTGAGAGGAAAAAATTCCCCAAATTTAGACCAGTTGAGGGAATTTAGTCTTTTAGTTTAAATGGTCTGGATACATGATTGTTCTTATGAGGGGAGGGGAAGAGGATGACTTCAAGTTGTTATAGTGTACCCTGGATTCTTGCTCTTTTCTCCTGGGGTATGGCAGGTCTGGGAGGCTGTAGCTTCTCCATGCCATACCTACAGAAACAGGTCACTATTGTTGGTGACATTTGGTTTTCCTACACTCCATAAGGCTCACACATTTCCCTGAGGCTTGAACTCAAGTTGGAGAAAACATGAAGTCTGGCATTTACCTCTTCAGACTGTTTCTCTCTCTTTTTTTCTTTACAATCTCCCCAGATTTGCAGGGGTGAGGTTTTCCTACCTTTACATAATTTTGTATGGAACCTTTGTTATATAAATTGTTCATCAAGCCTGGTTTGATGTATTACAGTGGAAGAAAAAGTAATGTAGAAATTTTTTTCTCTCTTGACAAATCCTGACTTTCAAGCTGGTTGTCTGGATTCAGATATGATAAACCCATTTTGGCCATCAGAAGCTGAATAGTAATTCTTTCCTTTTTATTTATTTCCACTGTAACACTGCCCACCTAATCTTCCTTCCTCTTCCGCACTCCAGGCATACTTATGCTTTAAGTGAATAGGGATAAAGTCCTAGTCACTTTATGTTGTGGGAAACTGGCTTGTTTCTTATTATAAATGTTACACCTGTTTAATGTAGCAGTTGTTAGATGTTGCAGTTGTTCCCTGTTATTGTAAATGATGTTGCAGTTCATGTTGCAGTTCAGATAGTAAACTGGCTGTTTGGTAGTTTTCCAATAAATGCGATGGGAAAACTAGGGTTGAGGTTCTCAGTTCCAGAAGCTGTGAGTCCCCTGGCCCCAGGTTTGTCTCCCCTCTTGTGTCTCTACCTTTATTTCTGTGTTGCCTTGCCTTTGAGCCAACCTATTGTGAGCTGAATGCTGCAAGTGGTGCCCAACGTGGGGCACAAAGGAAAGAAGGCTCGAAGGAAAGAAGGCTTGAGCAACTTTATACATCGCAAATCGCAATGTATAAAAACATTAGTTCTTTAGAGAGGTATACAGAAATGGGGATGCCTGGGGGAATATTTAGAATGGATATGTCAAACCCCAGGTTGTGGTATGAAATAAGATGTCACATTTTAATACTTGAACTAAATTTCAGGAGTCTCCAGGTGGCTCTTGTAAAATGTTCTTATCCCCACCTCCACCTCCTTGTGTGGTAAATCCAAGGAACCACGGGTTTACTCATTCTCAGAGTGCAGTAAGTATGCAAAGCTTCCTAGAAGAGAAAATGTGGGAATTTGTTCTTTCAGTGGAGAAGTACTGTGTTCTTTGGCCACCTGGTGTCACTGGTGGTCCAAAAGTTTATTTATTTTTCCTATCCCTTTCTGCCTCTGTAGCAGGAACAGGGCTCCTCCACTACCCAAATCATTGCCTCTTGGCATGCAGGTAAAAGATAGGAAAATTTTCTTTAAGCCCGCACAGCCTGGCTGTTACTGCCAAAGCTGATCAGTGATTTGACTCTTCTAACAGCACCACATTGTTTCTGGAAACTTACTTTTCCTCCACACTGAATCCAGGCCCAGACTGTCCTTTTTGTATCATTCAAGTTCCATTTACCTTTTCCATTCTACCATGACTGACATCTCTTTTGGGGGAACAAAGCCCTACCAGATAAAATTTTATATTATACTATACTGTATTTGATGGTTAGGCCAATGTGTCAACTTGGCTAGCTAATTGTGCCATTATTTGATCAAGAAAGCACTGGGCTAATTGTTATACACGGACATTTATGGGCTTTAGTCATCAGTGAGTTTACTGCATAGACGGCTAATTACATCTGCATCAACCAGGGAGATTGCTGTCAGCAATGAGTGATGTTTTATCCAATCAGTGAATGCCTTAAAAGGGGAAGTGATTTCAGCATTCTGAGAGAATTTCCCAGTTTGTCTCTGGACAGTCAGTGTTTCCCAGAAACTCATCAAGGACCTTCATTGGACTTTCATTGGAGCCCTGGTTCGCAACCTCCCTGTGGAACCTGGACTCGTGCATCCCCACGGTCATGTGAGAGATTCTTGTAAAATCCTCTACTATTTACAGATATCTTCTGTTGATTCTGTTTCCCTAGAGAACCCTGATTAATACAGCTTGGTAAACAGAGTCTTAAACATGGGATGTCTGAGGTGGTTCTGGGAGTTTTACAATTGACTCTCTACTCTAACTGGATTCAAGGGTACTAATAACTCCCTTTCCAATAATGAAGAGGCCACTAACAGTCCGTGGTGTGAGTTGGCAATGGAGATATACAAAATATCATCACTGGATTCCCCTACTTCCATGGTTATAAGAAGCAAGGATCTGGGTGAGAGTGTTTTCAACACCTTAACAGAGTTTTGTGGAGTCAAAAGGTGAAATGATATTGGCTGGCTCCTCCTAGATACTCTGGATACAGTTAAACAAAAGAAAGATGAACTAAATGCCACATGAATGATGTGAAAGTTGCTTTGTGTGCTCTGAAAGAATATCTTGACTCCTGCAACCACAGGCTTGAGATATCTGAGAACCAAACTCAGACTCTCATTGCATGAGTAACACAGTCACAAAGGAAACTAAAATCTCAACCCTGCAGTTTTTTTGTGATTAAAGTGAAGGCATTGATTAGAAAGGAATGGGACTCAGAGGTTTGGGATGGAGACATATGGGATGATAACAATATTGGTGGGGACATTGGACCCCTAAATTCTGCTGAGACTTTACCAGATAAACCTGTAATGGCCTGCCCTGTGGAGACCACACCTTGTCAACCTTGTATCACCCAGCCTCCAGTCTGGACCTCTTCCCAGCCCTGAGGCATACACTGCCCAGCCTCCAGCCTGCCCTGAAGAGATTAATCCTGTCTCACCTGAAGAAAATGCAAAGGAATTCCTCTAGGTCAGTAGCTTGCAAGACATTTTTAATCCTTCTCCTTACCCAACCCCACCACCCCTCTTCTCTTCAAGACCTATTACTAGACTAAAACCACAACAAACCCCCAAAGGTGAAATACAAAGTGTGACCCTAAGGAAGTACGGTTATACTCTGAAAGAACAGCATGAGTTTTCCAACTTAGGTAGACAGAAATCAGGGAAATATGTGTGGGAATGGATACTAAAGGTATGGGATAATGGTGGAAGGAATATAAAGTTGGATCAGGCTGAATTTATTGATATGGGCCCATTAAGCAGAAATTCTGGATTCAATGCTATAGTTCAAGGGGTTAGAAAGGACTCTAACAGTTTGTTTGGGTGGCTGACAGAAGCATGAATCAAAATATGGCCTAGCATGTCTGAGGTTGAGATGCCTGATTTGCCCTGGTATACAGTAGAAGAGGGAATTGAAAGGCTTAGAGAGATTGGAATGTTAGAATGGATTTGCTATTTAAGAACTGCCCACCCATGCCAGGAATGTCCAGAGGACACACCTTTAACCAGGACTGTGAGGAATATTTAAGACTAATTCCATCTTCTTTGAAGAGCTCTGTGGTTTCTCTTCTCTGTAGTCCAGATATTACTGTAGGGAGGGCTATAATGGAATTAGAATCCTTAAACATTATGGGGATGATTGGATCTCAGTCCAGTAAAAGTTCAATATCCGCAGTTAATCACCAGACAAGGTGGGTGTGGCTACAGCAATGAAAGATTCAAAGCAGCACTCAAAATAGTCTGAGATGCATAGAGTTATGGCATTGGCTAATAGATCATGGGCTACCTAGAAGTGAAATAGATGGACAGTCTACTAAATTTTTTCTTGATCTGTATAAGCAGAAGAGTTCTAGGTCGAGTGAAGAAAACCCTAACTCAAATCACAGACACAGAGAATCATGGCCCTTTAATCAATTTCCAGATGAGACAGTTTATAGACTCAGAGCCCCTCGAATGAGGAGAAGCTCAGGTCCCCTTGGGGAAGGATCCTGTTAAACTGTCAAAATTTTATAC
Source organism: Dasypus novemcinctus (assembly GCF_030445035.2). Classification (NCBI taxonomy): domain Eukaryota; kingdom Metazoa; phylum Chordata; class Mammalia; order Cingulata; family Dasypodidae; genus Dasypus; species Dasypus novemcinctus. The sequence continues at coordinate 95,211,327 of NC_080675.1, read as the reverse complement.
TGTTAATCTTCCTCTCACCTTTCCCAAGGAAACCTATGGCCTTTTACCAGAGTAACTGTTCAATGGGGAAAAGGAAATGATCAGACATTTCAGGGATTATTAGACCCTGGCTTAGAAGTGACATTAATTCCAGGAGACCCAAAACATCACTGTGGTCCCCCAGTCAGAGTAGGGGCTTATGGAGGTCAGGTATTGATGGAGTTTTAGCTCAGGTCCATCTCACAGTGGATCCAGTGGGTCCTGGACCAATTCTGTGGTTATTTTCCCAGTTTCAGTATGCATAATTGGAGTAGATATACTCACCACTGGCAGAATCCCCACTTTGGACCCCTGACTTGTGGAGTGAGGGCTATTATGGTTGGAAAGGCCACACAGAAGCCACTAGAGCTGCCCTTACCTAGAAAATAGTAAACAAAAAGCAATACTGGATTCCTGGAGGGTTTGCAGAAATTAGTGCCACCATCAAGGATTTGAAGGATGCAGGGGTGGTGATTCCCACCACATCCCCATTCAACTCTCCTATTTGGCCTATGCACAAAACAGATGGATGACAGTAGATTATCATAAACTTGACCAGGTGGTGACTCCAATTGCAGCTGCTGTCCCAGATGTAGTATCATTGCTTGAGCAAATCAACACATCCCCTGGTACTTGATATGCAGCTGTTGTTCTGGCAAATGCTTTTTTCTCAATTGCCATTAGTAAGGACCACCAGAAACAGTTTGCTTTCAGTTGGCAAGGCCAGCAGTATACCTTCACTGTCCTGCATCAGGGGCATATCAGGTCTCCAGCCCTATATCATAATAGTGTCCGCAGGGATCTTGATCATCTCTCCCTCCCACAAGATATCACACAGGTCCCTTATATTGATGATGCCATGTTGACAGGACCTAGTGAGCAAGGCGTAGCAAAGACCCTAGACTTATTGGTAAGGCATTTGCATGAGAGAGGATGGCAGATAAATCCAACAAAATCACTGGGGCCTTCTACCTCAGTGAAATTTCTAGGTGTCCAGTGATGTGGGGCATGTCAAGATATCCCTTCTAAAGTGAAGGATAAGCTGTTTGCATCTGGCCCTTCCTACAACCAAAAAGAGGCACAATGTGTAGTTGGTCTCTTTGGATTTTGGAGACAGCACATTCCTTATTTGGATGTGCCACTCCGACCCATTTACTGAGTGACCAGAAAAGCTGCTATATAGTTTTGATTGAGGACTGGAAAAAAGGGAGGCTCTGTGACAGGTCCAGGCTGTTGAATATGACCCAGCAGATTCAGTGGTGCTGGAAGTTTCATGTGGCAAAATAGAGATGCTGTGTGGAGCCTTTGGCAGACCCCTATAGGAGAATCACAATGCAGACCATTAGGATTTTGGAGCAAAGGTCTGCCATCCTCTGCAGATAACTACTCTCCTTTTGAGAAACAGCTTTTGGCCTGCTATTGGGCCTTAGTAGAGACTAAATGCTTAACCATGGGCCATCAAGTTACCATAAGACCTGAGTTGCCTACCATGAGCTGGGCATTGTCTGACCCACCAAACCATAAAGTTGGGAGTGCACAGCAGCACTTCATAATAAAGTGGAAGTGGTATATAGGATATAGGGCTTGAGCAGGCCCTGAAGGCTCAAGTAAGTTACCTGAGGAAGTAGCCCAAATGCCCATGGTCATTACCCCTGCCATGTTACCTTCTCTTTCCCAGTCAGTTGACTGAGGAAGAGAAAATTCAGGTCTGGTTTACAGATGGTTCTGCATGATATACAGGTACCACCTGAAAGTGGGTAGCTGCAGCACTGTAGCCCTGTAGCAGTTTGATATTATTGAAGAACTCCAAAAAAGAAATTTTGGATTATGTTTGTAAACTGGTCTTTTCCTCTGGGCATATTAAGAGTGTATTGGATTCAGAGGTTTTACTTTTACTTGATTAAATAATGATTAAGCCTTTGATTGGGCCACGTCTGTAGTACATTCAGTCACTGCCCCCTTGGTGGTCAGGGACTCACAGAGAAACTCCATTGCAAAGAAAGGAGGTTGGTGTCTTCAGCTGGAGCACCAGGAACTAAGCACACAGAGGAGCTTGGTTGTGAGGAAAGAGAAGCAAGCCCCAGGAAGAGAGGAACCCAGGAAACCCGAACCTTGGCAAATGTTAACAGCCATATTGCTCCAACATGTGGCAAAAGACTTTGGTGAGGGGAGTAACTTATGCTTTGTGGCCTGGTAACTGTAAGCTTCTACCCCAATTAAGTACCCTTTATAAAAACCAATAGATTTCTGGTACTTTGCATCAGCACCCCTGTGACTGACTAATACAAACCCTTTTCTGGGACATCTGTGAAGGACAGTGGTGAGGGCAATTCCACCAAGTGGGCAGAACTTCGAGCAGTGCACCTGGTTGTTCATTTTTGCTTGGAAAAAGAAATGTCCAGAAGTGTGTTTCTAACTGATTCTTGGGCTGTTTTTCAATGGTTTACCTGGGTCATCAGGGACCTGGAAGGAACATGATTTGAAAATTGGTGACAAAGGTTTGGGGAAAAGGTATGTGGATAGATCTTTCTGAATGGGCAAAAAACATGAAAATATTTGTGGCCCATGTGAATGCTCACCAGAGGGTGACTTCAGCAGGGGAAAATTTTAATAATCAAGTGGATAAGATGACTGGCTCTGAGGTTAACTCTCAGCCTCTTTCCCCAGCCACTCCTGTCATTGCCCAATGGGCTCATGAACAAAGTGGTCATGGAGGTAGGGATGGAAGTTATGCATGGGTTCAGCAACATGGACTTCCCCTCACCAAGGCTGACTTGGCTGCAGACACTGCTGAGTGCCCAATCTGCCAGCAGGAGAGGCCCATACTCAGCCCCTGATATGGCACCATTCCCCTAGGTGATCAGCCTGCTACCTGGTGGCAGGCTGACTATATTGGACCACTTTCACCATGGAAAGGGCAGTGATTTATTGCAATAGACACATACTCTCAATGTGGGTTTGCATTTCCTGCACACATTGCTTCTTCCTAAGCTACTATCCATGGACTTCCCGAATATTTTATCTACCACCATGCCATTTCACACAGCATTGCTTCTGATCAAGGAACACATTTCACAGCAAGTGATGTGTGGTAATGGGAATATGCCCATGGAAATCATTGGTCTTACCATGTTCCCCATCACCTTAAAGAAACTGATAGAATGGTGGAATGGCCTTTTGAAGACTCGATTACTGTGCCAACTACGTGGCAATACCTTGCAGGGCGGGGGCAGTGTTCTCCAGAAGGCTGTATATGCTCTAAATTCACTCTATTATGCTGTTTCTCCCATAACCAAGATTCATGGGTCCAGGAATCAAGGGGTGGAAATGGAAGTGGCACCACTCACTATTACCCCTAGTGATCTACTAGGAAAATTTTTGTTTCCTGTCCCTGCAACCTTAAGCTCTACTGGTCTACAGGTCTTTTTTTTTTTTTTTTTTTAAGATTTATTTATTTTTTATTTTATTTTTTACTTATTTCTCTCTCCTTCCCCCCCAGCCCCCAGTTGTCTGCTCTGTATGTCCATTCACTGTGTGTTCTTCTGTGTCTGCTTGTGTTCTTGTCAGTGGACCCAGAATCTGTGTCTCATTTTGTTGAGTAATCTTGCTGCATTGGCTCTCCATGTGTGCAATGCCATTCCTGGGCAGGCTGCACTTATTTTGTGCTGGGTGGCTCTCCTTACAGGATGCACTCTTTGTGCGGTGAGGCTCCCCTACGCGGGGGACACCCCCGTGTGGCCGGGCACTCCTTGAGCACATCAGCACTGTGCATGGGCCAGCTCATCACACGAGCCAGGAGGCCCTGGGTTTGAACCTTGAACTTCCCATGTGGTAGGCGGATGCCCTATCCGTTGGACAAAACCCGCTTCCCTGGTCTATAGGTCTTAATCCTTGCCAAAAGGAGGATTGCTACCACCAGGGAACACAGCAATGATTCCATTGACCTGTAAGTTATGACTACCACCTGGCCACTTTGGGCTTCTCTTACCTCTGAATCAAGAGGCAAAGAAGGGAATTACTGTACTGGCTGGGGTGATTGATCCTATCAAGAGGAAATAAGACTGCATCTATGTAATGAGGGTAAAGAAAAGTTTGCCTGGAATACAGGAGATCATCTTGGGTGTCTCCTAGTACTGCCATGCCCTGTGATTAAAGACAATGGAAAATTGCAACAAGCTAATCCAAGCAGGACTAACAATGACCCAGAATCTTCAGGAATGAAAGTTTGGGTCACCCTACCAGGCAAAGAACCACTGTCAGCTGAAGTTCTTGCTGAGGGTAATGGCAACATGGAATGGATATTGGAAGAAGGTAGTGATAAATATGAACTTTGACCAAATGACCAGTTACAGAAACGAGGACAGTAATAGTCATGGATCTTTCTTCCTTGTTTTGTTATAAGTATGATTGTATATGTGCACAAAATAAATTTCTTTGTTTTCTTCCCCAACATTTTCCCTTATCATATAACAAGTTGTATTAGTTTCATGCCATAATGTTTAAGGATGTGAAGTTTAAGAGAGAATATTACCCAAGGACTTGTACCCTATTCTGTAGGGAATTAATACATTAGCAGTAGTGTGCGGGAGAGGTGAACACTGTTAGATGGAAATATATATATATGCATGTCTCTTTTGGTTTAAGCATTTGCTTAGAGACTAAGTATGGTTTAAGGTAATGTGTATGGCTGCTGAGTTGACATGAGGTGGATTGTGATGGTTAGACTAATGTGTCAACTCAGCCAGGTAATTGTGCCTAGTTATTTGGTCAAGCAAGCACTGGGCTAATTGTAATACAAGGGCATTTATGGGCTTTAGTCATCAGTGAGTTTACTGCATAGATGGCTGATTACATCTACATCAACCAGGGAGATTGCTGGCAATGAGTTACACTTTATCCTTTCAGGTGAATGTCTTAAAAGGGAAAGCGATTTCAGCAGTCAGAGAGAATTTCCCAGTTTGTCTTTGGACAGCCAATGTTTCCTGGAAACTCATCAAGGACCTTCACTGGACTTTCATTGGAGTCCCTAGTTTGCAGTCTTACTGCAGAACCTGGACTTGTGCATCTCCATGGTCATGTGAGAGACTCTTATAATATCTGCCACTATTTACAGATCTCTCCTGTTGATTCTGTTTCCCTAGAGAATCCTAAGTAATACATATGTCATATTGATTTGATAAACATCCTTCTGTTTCTATCCATTCCTTCTATGCTAAGATCCTTCCGGATGATTACTCAAGACTCATTATCTTGACTTTACTCTTTTAAATTTACTGCAATCAGATTTCTGACTGCACTTCCCTGAAACTATTGTTTTCAAGATCACCAATGATAATATATACATAAATATTTATTTGGGAAACAAAAATTGGTCAGTCATACTCCATTATCAGAAAGTATATTATGGTGGGAAGAATGTATCAACTACAGGTTAGAGTGAGATAGTTTGCTGGATAGTTTTAATGGGGGTAGTAGAGATGGAGGCTAAAAAATTTTCATAGGGCAGAGAACCCTTGCAATGTTCCTTGAAAAATTAGTAGATATGGAGGGACATTTCAGCATAGGAAGTAGTTTGAGGAAAAGCGTGGAGACCTGAAACAGCCTGGCATATGAAAGGCAAGCAATTCAGAATAACTGCAGCATGGATAGCATGTGAAATTAAAATGAGATATAGTTTGTGGGAATCTCTTTACCTCTGTCTGCAGAGGCAGAAAGTTGTAAGTGCTTGATGCTTAGTTTGAGGCCATGGTCAGTGTCAGTGGGGAGAGAGATTCCTTGTATATCTGTGGATGGAGAAAGCACAAAATGTTTCTAATATGCACTCCAAATTGGGAGCCACTAGGACAGATATTCCAAACTGCAGGGGTATATTTGTAATCAAGCAGCCTCTCATCTAGACCACTCAATTCAGCATAGGCCTAGATGAATAGTAGCAGGGTTTATTTAACAATGATTAATCATGTATTGAGGAACCACTGTTAAGAAAGCTAGTTTTATATCTAGGACAGAACCTCATAAGGGATTTTGCTGGGTAGTCCATTTTACATAATGTCCATTGTGTATCAAACGTCAGTAAAAATGGACTAGATGTTCTTTAAGATTTCTTATAATTCTAAATTTCTATATTTTTGATGGGGAGAGAAAATATCATCCTTTGGGAATTATATGTGAAAATCAGAGTATGTAAAACAACAAGGATATATGGTGCCACAAGATCACAACATCATATTATAACCAGGTGCTATATTCTACTATATGCAGCAAGTAGAAATAATTATTCCAGAGGGTTTACAAGGAATAGAACTGCCTTTAATTTTATTTTCTGCTTCCAGCATGTTCATTTCTATTTTTATCTTAGTTGCATCATTTTCCACAAATGTTTACAAAACACAGGCAAAATGCGAAAGTAGTGTTGTTTAGATGAAGCCAAGTAAAGTGAGGAGCTGAATTGGCAGGCAACCACCACATATTTGCATTTAGCTACTGTTGGACAAACGTCTACTATTGCACAAGAGACTGAATTCAGCTTATGCAAGGAGTTTTAACATGTAATTCATGAAATCAGCATGGAGCCGTCATTAGTTTTAACATTTTTAAAAAAAATTATTATTAGAGAAGTTGTGGGTTCACAGAAAAATAATGTTTAAATACAGGGTTCCCATATATCACCCTATTATTAGCAGCACCTTGCATTAATGCGCTGTATTTGTTACAATTGATGAAAACATTTTCATAATTTTACTATTAACTATAGTCCATGGTTTAACTTAGTGTTCATAGTTTGTTCTGTGCAGTTCAGTTTTAACATTGTTCATTCTATAGGCCTACCATGGGGGAAGATGGTTCTGATTTTGTGTGACAAAAAAGGAGCAGCAAAGATTCAAAATTCCAATTCCAGACAGCATGTTCCAAAGGCTCAATAGTTTTTTTTCATAATACATTGACTTTGATATAGTGAAATTGTTCAGTTTGTGTCAACTTAGATTTAATAAAAATGTAAAATAATAGCTTTATTGAAATTAATTCATATACCATGAAGTTTGCCATTTTAAAGTGTACGGTTTAGTAGTTTTGAAAATATGCAGGGAAGTGGATTTGGCTCAACTCATAGAGCGTCCGCCTACTATATGGGAGGTCCAGGGTTCAAACCCAGGGCCTCCTGACCCGTGTGGTGAACTGGCCTACATGCAGTGCCAATGTGCACAAGGAGTGCCTGTGCCACACAGGGGTGTTCCCCCTGTAGGGGAGCCCCATGCACAAGGAGTGTGCCCTGTAAGGAGAGCTGTCCCACGTGAAAAAAGTGCAGCCTGCCCAGAGTGGTGCCGCATACATGGAGAGCTGATGTAGCAAGATGATGCAACTAAAAGAGACACAGATTCCTGGTGCTGCTGACAAGAACACAAGTGGACACAGAAGAACACACAGCGAATGGACACAGAGAGCAGACAACTGGGGGCAGGGGAAGGGGAGAGAAAGAAATAAAAAATAAATCTTTAAAAAAAATATGCACAGCTTTTCATTGATCACCACTAATTCTGGAACATTTTCATCATCTCCAAAAAAGATCTCCTGCACAGTAGCAGTTATTCCCCATCTTCCCATCTCTCCCACTGCACTCTCCCTGCCCCTTAGCCCTAGGTAACCACTAATCTACTTTAATGATACAAAATGGGGCCTTTTGTGTCTGATTTCTTTCTCATAGCATAATGTTTTCAAGGTTCATACATTTTGTAGCAAGTATCAGTACTTCATTCCTTTTTATGGCTTAATTATATTCATGGTATATTATATGGATATACCATGTTTTACTAATCCATTCATCAGTTGAGGGACATTTGGGTTTTTCCACTTTTTTGGTCTATTATGAATAGTGCTATGACCATTCATGTACAATTTTTGTGTGGACATGTTTTCATTTCTCTGGTGTATATGTAGGAATAGAATTTCTAGGTCATATGGTATCTCTGTGTTTAACTTTTTTTTTTTTAAAGATTTATTTATTTTTATTTATTTCTCTCCCCTTCCCACCCCCCTCCCCAGTTGTCTGTTCTCTGAGTCTATTTGCTGTGTGTTCTTCTTTGTTCACTTCTGTTGTTGTCAGCAGCATGGGAATCTGTGTTTCTTTTTGTTGTGTCATCTTGCTGTGTCAGCTTTCCATGTGTGCAGCGCCATTCCTGGGCAGGCTGCACTTTCTTTCACACTGGGTGACTCTCCTTACTGGATGCACTCCTCGTGCGTGGGGCTCCCCTACGCAGGGACACCCCTGCATGGCACGGCACTCCTTGCACACATCAGCACTGCACATGGGCCAGCTCCACACGGGTCAAGGAGGCCCGGGGTTTGAACCGCGGACCTCCCATGTGGTAGACGGATGCCCTAACCACTGGGCCAAGTCCACTTCCCTGTGTTTAACATTTTGAGGAACTGCCAAATTGCTTTCCAAAGTGGCTACACCATTTTATATACCTACCAACAATATATAAAGGCTCCAATTTCTTCACATCATCATCCATACTTGTTATTATCCATCTTGATTATAGTTGATTTTGATATTAAATGATATTAATGAGGGGCTAATAGATGGGAAAAATATCAGAGATCAGAAATTTCTCTTTGTGACATATTGATAAATAGTTTAAAACATGGTTGACGTTTCCATTTCCCTCCCCTCTTTTTGTCTTCTGTTCTCCTTTCCTTCTTTCCATCTCGTTATCCCTCCTTTCTTGTTTGTTTTAGTTTCCTTTAAATTACATAACAAAATACTTTTTTTAACATTAAACAATACAGAGATGTACAAGAAAAAAATTAACCCCTCAGTTACTCTTCCATTGCACCCCTAAGGAAACAAATACTAGTAGGACACTATGTATATTTCCATACTTTTTAAAGGATCATTTAATACCCATATCTCTGCAAATTGCTTTTGAATTTTTAAAATTTTATTTTATTAATCATTACTATGTAGTTCAAGATTTCAAGAAAAGGACTTTTTTTTCCTTATAAATTGATTTATATTTACATTTTATATAAATGGAATTATACAATATGTTACACAATATATTTGGTTCATAGCAATGCAGTCATATAGTATTTGTCCTTTTATGTCTAGCTTGCTTGGCTCAATACAATGTTCTCCAGGTTCTTCCACATTGTCATGTGCTTTATGACTTCATTTCTTCTTAAGCTTCATAATATTCCCTTGTGTGAATACACTATAGTTTGTTTATCCATTCTTTGGTTGATGGACACCTGGGTTGTTTCCAGCTTTTAGCAATCATGAATAATGCCTCTATGAACATAGGTGTGAAGATGTCTATTCATTTAACTGCCCTCTGTTCTTCTGTATATACCCAGTATATACAGAAGAGTCACATGGCAAATCTATATTTATCTTCTCTAGGACCTGCCGAACAGTCCTCCACAATGACTGTATCATTCTGCATTCCCACCAACAGTGAATAAGTGTTCTTACCTCTTCAGATCCTCTCCAACATTAGTAGTTCTCTGTCTTTTTAATTGTGGCCATTCTGATAGACGTGAAATGATATTTCATTGTAGTTTTGATTTGCATTTCCCTAATCATTAGTAATATTGAGCATTTTTTGCATGTGTTTTTTGCTATTTGTATTTATTCTTTGGACAAATGTCTATTCAAATCTTTTGCCCATTTCTTCATTTGGTCATTTGTCTTTTTATTGTTGAGTTGTAACATCTCTTTATATATCATGGATATTAAACTCTTATTGGACATATGATTTTCAAATATTTTCTCTTATTGAGTCAGCTGCCTTTTAATCTTTTTGACAAATTTCTGTGAGGTGCAAAATGTTTAATTCTGAGGAAGTACCATTTATCTACTTTTCTCTTTTGTTATGTGTGCTTTGGGTGTAATGTCCAAGAAACCACTACCTACTGCAAGGTCTTTAAGATGTTTACCTACATTTTCTTCTAATAGTTTTATGGTCCTGGCTTTTATATTTAGGTCTTTAATCCATTTTGAGTTGATTCTTGTATAGGGAGTGAGATAGAGGTCCTCTTTCATTCTTTGGGTTATAGATATCCAGTTCTTCCAGCACAGTTTGTTGAAGAGACTGTTTTATCCTGTTAAAATTGATTTGGTAGATTTGTCAAAAACAGTAGATTGTATAGGTGAGGGTTTATTTCTGGATTCTCAATTCTATTCCACTGATTGATGTGTCTATCTTTATGTCAGTACCATGCTGTTTTGACCACTGTAGCTCTGTAATATGTTTCACAGTCAGGCAGTGAAATTCCTCCCATGCCGTTTTCCTTTTTAGAATGCTTTTGGCTATTCAGGTGCATTTTCCCTTCCAAATGAATTTGGTAACTGCCTTTTTTAATTCTGTAAAGTAAGCTGTTGGAATTTTGATTGGTATTGCATTGGGTAGGGTATATATCTTCCCAATATTCAGTCTTCCAATTCATGAACACAGAATGTCTTTCCATTTGTCTAGGACTTCATTGATTTCTTTTAGCATTGTTTTATAGTTTTCTGCATATAGGTCCTGTACTTCTTTGGCTAAATTAATTCCTAGGTATTTGAGTCTTTTCGTTACTATTGTAAATGGAATTTTCCACCTGATTTCCTCCTCAGATTGTTCAGTAGGAATGTACAAAAACATTCCTGATTTTTACATGTTGATCTTGGTTTTTTTTTTTAAAGATTTATTTTTTATTTATTTCTCTCCCCACCCCCCCACCCCCACCCCCCAAGTAGTCTGCTCTCTGCATCCATTCACTGTGCATTCCTCTGTGTCTGCTTGCATTCTTGTCAGGGGCACCCAAAACCTATATCTCATTTTGTTGTGTCATCTTGCTGTGTCAGCTCTCTGTGTGTACGGTGCCATTCCTGGGCAGGCTGCACTGTTTTTGCACTGGGTGGCTCTCCTTATGGGGCGCACTCCTTGCGTGTGGGGCTCCCCTATGCGGGGGACACCTCTGCATGGCAGGGCACTCCTTGGGCACATCAGTACTGCGCATGGGCCAGCTCTGCACACGGGTCAGGAGGCCCTGGGTTTGAACCTTGGACCTTCTATGTGGTAGGTGGATGCCCCATCTGTTGGGCCAAATCTGCTTCCCTGCATGTTGATCTTGTATCCTGCCACTTTGCTGAACTCATTTATTAGCTCAAGTAGCTTTGTTGTAGACATTTCAGAATTTTCTAAATATAGGCTCATGTCATCTGCAAATAGTAAGAGTTTTACTTCCTCTTTTCCTATTTGGATGCCTTTAATTTTTTTTTTCTTGTCTGATTGCCCTAGCTAAAACTAGAGGACAATGCCAAATAACAATGTTGACAGTGGGCATCCTTGTCTTGTTGCCAGTCGTAGAGGGAAAACTTTCAACCTTTCCATTGAGTACAACATTAGTCATGGGTTTTTCAAATATGCTTTTTATCATATTGAAGGATTTTCCTCCTATTCCTATCTTTTGAAGTGTATTTTTTAAAAAAAGATGCAGGATTTGGTGGAATGCCTTTTCTGCATCAATTGAGATGATCATGTGGTTTATTTCCTTCAATTTGTTAAGTGATGTATTACGTTGCCTGATTTTCTTATGTTGAACCACACTTGCATACCAGGATTAAAACCTACTTGACTGTGATGTATAAGTCTTTTGATATGCTGTGGGATCCATTGCAAGTATTTTGTTGAGAATTTTTGCATCTACGTTCATTAGAGAGATTGGTCTGTAATTTTTCTTGTAGCGTCTTTGTCTGTCTTTGGTATTAGAATGAATATTGGCTTCATAGAATGTGTTAGGTAATTTTCCCTCCTCTTCAATATTTTGGAAGAGTTTAAACAGGATTGGTGTTAATTCTTTTCGAAATGCTTGGTAGAAGTCACCTGTGAAGTTATCTGGTGGTGGACTTTTTTTTTGGGAGATTTTTGATGATAGATTTAATCTCTTTAAATGTAATTGGTTTGTTAAGTTCTTGCATTTCTTGTAGCATCAGTGTTGGTTGTTTGTCCATTTCTCGGAATTTCTCCATTTCATCTAGATTGTCTAGTTTGTTGGCATATAGTTTCTCATAATATCCTCTTGTGATCCTTTTTATTTTGTGGGGTCAGTTGTTAACTTTTCCCCTTTCTTTTCTGATTTTATTTATTTGCATCTTCTTTTTTTTCTTTGTTAGTCTACCTAGGGGTTTGTCAATTTTATTGATCTTCTCAAAGAACCAGCTTGAGTTTTGTTGATTTTCTCTATTTTTTTTTTGTTCTCAATTTCATTTATTTCTGCTCTAATCTTTATTATTTCTTTCCTTCTGCTTGCTTTGGGATTGGTTTGCTGTTCTTTTTTAGCTTCTCTAATTGTTCAGTTAAATCTTTTGAGTTTAGCTCTTTCTTCTTTTTTAATATAGGTGTTTGGGTCTATACATTTCCCTCTCAAGACTGCCTTCGCTATATACCATACATTTTGATAAGTTGTGTTCTCATTTTCATTGGTGTCTATATATTTACTGATTACACTTGCAATTTCTTCTTTGACCCACTAATTATTTAGGAGTGCATTGTTTAGCATCCACACATATGTGAATTTACCTTTTTTCCTGTCTATTATTGATTACCAGTTTCATTCCATTATGATCTGAGAAGGTGCTTTGTATAATTTCAATCTTTTTATATTTATTGAGAGCTACATTATGCCCTACAATGTGGTCTCTCCTGGAGAAAGATCCATGGGCATTTCAGAAGAATGTATAACCTGCTGAGTTTGGGTACAAAATTCTGTATATATCTGTTAGGTCTAACTTGTTTATCATATTGCTCAAAATCTGTTTCATATTGATCTTCTCTCTAGTTGTTCTAACTAATGATGTGAATAGTGTGTTGAAGTCTCCAATGATTTTTGTAGAGACATCTATTTCTTCCTTCAGTTTTGTCAGAATTTGTCTCATGTATTTTGGGGCATCCTGATTAGGTGCATAGATATTTATAGTTGCTATATCCTCCTGGTGAATTGTCCCCTTTATTAATATATAATGGCCTTCTGTAACTCATAACTTTTTTGCCTTTAAAGTCTGTTTTGTCTGTTATTAGTATAGCTACCATTGCTCTTTTTTGGTTACTATTAACATTTGCATGAAGTATCTCTTTCCAACCTTTCACTTTCAGTTGATTTATATCCCTGGGTCTAAGCTCTTGTAAGCAGCCTGTGGATGGTTCATGTTTTTTTTAATCCATTCTGTCAACCTATCTTTTGATTGGGGAGATTAATTCATTCACATTCAATGATATTACTGTAAATGCATTATTTACCTCCACCATTTTATTCTTTGGTGTTCATATGTCATATCATATTTTTATCTGTCTTTTTACTATTTTGGTTATCCTTTCTGCTATTCTTTCTTCTATACTCTCCTCCTGGGCATCTCTCTCCTGTCTTTTTCTTTCGGGCTCTAAGGCTTCCTTTAATTTTTCCTCCAAAGGTGGATTCTTTTTAATGAACTCTCTTAGTTTTGCTTTGTTTGTGAATATTTTGTTCTCACCTTCATATCTGAAAGACAATTTTCCTGGAAAAAGAATTCACAGCTGGCAGTTTTTCTTTTTCAGTATCCTAATTGTATCATACCACTGTCTTTTCACCTCCACAGTTTCTGATGAGAAATCTACACTACTGGGTGTCTGTTTTATGTGATGATTTGCTTCTCTCCTGCTGCTCTCAGAATTTTCTCTTTATCTTTGGCACTGACATTTTGAGGTGAATGTGCCTTGGAATAGGTCTGTTCAGATTGGGATACAGTGCGGTTCTTGGACTTGAAAGTTTATTACTTTCATGAAAGTTGGAAAAATTCCTTCTATTATTTCCTCAAATATTCTTTCTGCCCCTTTTCTCTTCTCTTCTTCTTCTGGAACATGCATGACACATATGTTATTGTGTTCTGTGTTGTCATTCAACTCTCTGAGCCTCTGCTCAATTTTTTCCCATTCTTTTCTCTCTGTTTTTTTCTTTCTTCAATTTCAGCTATCCTGTCTACAGTATCACTTGTTCTTTCCCCTATCATTTCAAGTCTGTTGTTGTATATGTCTAATGTATTTTTGATCTCACCTATTGTGTCTTTCATTCCCATGAGCTCTGTTACTTTCTGTTCAGGATTTCAAATTCTTCTTTGCACTCACTCAATGTCTTCTTGATGTCATTTACCTCTTTAGCCATATTGTCATTCAACTCATTAATTTGATTTTGGAAATTTGTGCATCTCTTGTTAATTGTTCTCTCAAATGCTGTGTCTCTTCTGGGGCTTTGATATATTCCTTTTCTTGGGCCATGTCTTCCATTTTCTTATTATGGCTTGTAATTTTTTGGTGATGTGTAGGCATCTGATTAGGATGTAGGTTACTCAGATGCTTGATTTCTTTCTCTTTCTTGAGGATTTAGTGGTAGGAGGCTATGTGTTACTGTTGCTTTTGATTCTTGATTCAACCTGGATCATTAGGATTGTTCCTGCTAGTTGTTCAAAACTGAGCTCTGGACCCAGTAATTGGTTGCAGACCTGCTTCCCAGGGCCTTGCAGGGGAGGCTATGAAGGCCGGAAAAATCCTCTCTTACCTATTTTTAATTTTCTCATGCACTTTCTTGGTCTGCCCATAGATGGTGCTCTAACTTTCAAAACTTACATGACCAACATACATAGAAATATTCAATTATGTACATATATGCCCCATGTCTAATTGAATCCCCATTTCCATTTTTTTTTTGTGTGTCAGAGAGAAGCTCTTTGCATGGGGAAAATAACCATTTTTATCTTTGCTTTATGTTCTTCCTATTTGTCTTCTCTGCTCTTTACACATACTTTTACTTACAATATTTGCTGGAACCATTTGGCTGAAAACCTGAGGATTCACCAGCAGAAAATGTTCATGTGAAGAAACTCATGTAAGGAAACCTATAGTTGTTCCTGTGGAAGCTTGAAGTCACCCTTTCGAAAAAGGAGGTCTTCCCCTTGTGTTTCTTTTGGGTTTTGCATCCAGATTGATCTTTCTTCCCTTACTCACATGGAGGGCATTTACCTTTTGCAGACTCCAGGGCCTCAGGTAGCAGTGCCAGGATTGTGGACTAGTGCAGATGTGGGGATTTTTCCTTCTTTATGTTTCCCTGACTATGGAAGGTA
Source organism: Dasypus novemcinctus (assembly GCF_030445035.2). Lineage (NCBI taxonomy): Eukaryota > Metazoa > Chordata > Mammalia > Cingulata > Dasypodidae > Dasypus > Dasypus novemcinctus. The sequence goes on along the minus strand of NC_080675.1, from coordinate 95,196,176 downwards.
AGATTTGTCTTCACAGCAAACACTGCTGGGAGTTTTCAAAATAATTTTCTGCCAGATAAATGGTTGCAACTTCTTTCCTGATCCATATTTTACCTATATCCTCTTCCTCCTACTACTACATATAGACACTACTGCTACTTCTACTGCTCCTATCACTTCTATCATCATTTATTTCTGTTGAAAGACTTCCTTTGTCAATGGCAGGTTTTTTTTTTTTGTGTGTGTGACTACATGGAAAATCCCATTTAATTCTGTAATTATTTCCTCATTTTTTTTATTTCCATAAGGAATTATTTTGATATTAACCTTTTGGCGGATTTACCTAGCATGTTGAAAAATAAAAGTGTGTAGGGGCTGTGATCATAGGAAGGAAAGATAGTAGTCAAGAAGAATTACTCTCTTTGGAACAGGAGAGGGAGGCCATGCAATGATGTGGAAGGTGGAGAAGGAGGGAGCCAGTTGGAAATCCCATAAAAGTACGGGATGATGGACACATAGAACAGTAAAATCTAATATCCAGGTTAAAGATTTTCTTTTTCTGAATTATAATTTTTTTATGCTATTCCAAAATATTTGAAGTTTGTTCAATATTACAATCTTTACATTCTATGCATAGAGAGGAATGCGGTTTCTTCCCCATGTGTGAATTCCTCATTCTCTACATCTTAGTACATATATTTATTTCCATATATCTTTTCCTTAGCTTTGGAAATTTAAGTATTTCTTAATCAACTCTTTTCTAGTCAGTTCTTTTGGGATAAATAGAATAAGAGGAACTTGGTGGTAGGAAGTAGAAGGAAAGGTAAAGTGGATGACTTCCAGTCAACAAACATTTTATTAAGCACTGATAATTGTTAGGGTGCAAGAGCAAATAAAACAGGAGTAAATCCTTTTAGCAAATATGCCTTTGAAAGTGTAGGAGAAGTAAACTTTACCTTCAGAAATGGACCTCATTGTCTTTAAGAGGAAGAGAAAAGAGATGTAAGCAGTGTTAATATGATGTATTTGTTATAAACTTTATAATATAAAGTTTTCACGAGCTAAGTAATGCTATAAAACATTTTATAATGAAGAGGATTACAAGACTACATATTATACAAATAATTTCAATCTTTCAAATTACTTTAGTGCATCTTGGTTCATAGTGGAATTAGAAGACATAAAATTAGAAAAACACTGAGCATTCGAATGGAAGATCTAATACTGAAACAAATGACCTTTACCAGTTATGCTATTAGGGAAAATTAAAAATAAAAATTCAAGTTCCTAATTGAAACTATGAGGTACACAGAGGCTAAAAAACTTCTAGCAATAGCAAAAGGAAAATGGAAATGAACTGTGTAGTATCAAGTAACTTACATTTGAAGATATATTTGCATTTTACTTTACGTTAAATTTTGTTACTATGAAGAGTATTCATAAGGACTTTTTTAAAAAAGATTTATTTTATCCGCCCCCCTCCCCCCCCGTTGTCTGCTCTCTGTGTCCATTCGCTGTGTGTTCTTCTGTGTTTTCCGCTTGCATTATCAAGTGGCACTGGGAAACTGTGTCTCTTTTTTTGTTGTGTCATCTTGCTGCATCAGTTCTCTGTGTGTGCAGTGCCACTTCTGGGTGGGCTGCGCTTTTTTCATGTGGGGAGACTCTCCTTGCAGGGTGCACTCCTTGTGTGTGGGGCTCCCCTACACGGGGGTGTCCCTGCATGACATGGCACTCCTTGTGCGTGGCAGCACTGTGCATGGGCCATCTTACCACATGGGTCAGAAGACCCTGGGTATAGAACACTGGACCCTCCATATGGTAGGTGGACGCTCTATCAGTTGAGCCATGTCTGCTTCCCCATAAGGACTTTTAAAAATATATTTTGATGACAGAAGTTGTGAACTTACAAAGCAATCATGTGCTTGTGTAGAATTCCCATACAATACCCCTTCACCAACACACCACTGCTGTGGAACATTTGTTGCAGATTATGAGGTAATATCATCAGACTATTACCACTAACTATGGTCCATAGCATACATTTGGCATATTTTTTCCATACGCCCTATTATTAACACCGTATATCTTTGGCATTGATGTAAGAACATTACAGTATTGCTGTTAACTATAGTCCATAGGTTACATTAATTGTATTTTTCACATGCTTCTCCACATTCCTACCACCCTGCAATAGTGATGTACATCTGTTCTAGTTCACAGAAGGACATACTTGCATTTGTACCATCAACCACAATTCTCATCCACCTCTAGGTTCACTGTGTTATTTAGTCTCTGGATTATTCTTTTGCTTTCTTTCCACTGACATTTACATCCCTAGACTACCCTTTTCAGCCTCATTTCCATTTATGAACCAGCTACTATTCACTATAGTGTTACCTTCAACTCTATCCATTTCCACACATTTGCAGTCAAGTTAATTAAAACTAAAACATTAAGCATCAGTACTCCTTCACAGCCCTCCTCTTATCTCCTATTTACCTTTCCTTTAGGATTTAACTCCTTGCATTTGTTCTTTGTATTTGGTTCATATTCGTGAAACCATGCAATATTTGTCTTTTTGTGTCTGGCTTACTTTGCTTAGCATAATGTCTTCAAGATTCATCCATGTTATTGTATATGTCCCAATTTCATTTCTTATTGTAGCATAGTATTCCATTGTATGTATATACCACATTTTGTTTATCGATTCATTGGTTGATGGACATGGTTATTTCCATCTTTTGGCCATTGTGAATAATACTGCTATGAACATTGGTGTGCAGATGTCTGTTTGTTTCACAGTTTTCAGTTCTTTTGTATATATCCCTAGCAGAAGAGTTGCTGGATCATATGGCAGTTCTATATTTAGCTTCCTGAGAAACCGCCAAACTGTCTTCCACAGAGGCTGTACCATTTTACAGTCCCACCGACAATGAGGGAGTATTCCTACTTCTTCACATCCTCTCCAGCACTTACTGTTTTCTGTTTTTTTAAAAAATAATGACATGTCTATGCAATGTGAGATCTCATTGTAGTTTTGATTTGCATTTCCCTAATAGTTAGTGATATGGAACATTTTTTCATGTGCTTTTTGGCTATTTGTATTTCCTTTTTGGAGAAACATCTAGTTAAACCTTCTGCCTATTTGAAAATTAGATTGCTTGCTCTTTTATATATATATATTTTTATGCACTTTATTTTTTATTTATTTTTATTCCCCTCCTCCTCCCCTGTTGTGCTCATTTTGCTGTGTCCATTCACTGTGAGATCTTTTGTATCTATTTCTTTCTTTGTCTTCTCTTCTCCTCTTTCTTCTCTAGGATTCACCAGGATTCCATCCTGGGGACGTCTGATACGGAGAGAGTTTCCCTGTCAATTGCGACACCTCAGTTCCTGGTCTCTGCTAGGCTTCACCTTGACTCTCCCCTTCATCTCTCTTTTATTGTGTCATCATCTTGCTGCACGACTCACTTGCACGGGCACTGGCTCACTACGTGGTCACTCAGCTTGCTGTGCAGGCACTCGGCTTACCACATGGGCACTGCCTTGCCATGTGGTCACTGGCTCACCACATGGGCTCTCATGCAGGCACTTGGCTCACTGAGTGGGCACTGGCTTGCCTTTTGGGCACTGGGCGCTTGGCTCACCATGTGAGCACCTACATGGGCATTCAGTTCACTGTGTGGGCACTCGGCTCATCATGTGGGCCCTCAGCTCACCACATGGACACTCAGCTTGTCACATGGGCACTCAGGTGGTTACTTGGCTCACCACGTGGGCACTCGGCTCATTATGTGGGCACCCACATGGGCACTCGGCTTGCTGTGTGGGCACTCAGCTCACCATGTGGACACTTGGCTCACTGCACGGAGCACTTGGTTACCACGTGGGCACTGGCTTACCACACAGGGACGCTTTCTCTTTTTTTTTCACCAGGGGGTCCCAGGGATCTATCCCGGGTTCTCCCATATGGTAGGCAGAAGCCTTATCACTTGAGCCACATCCGCTTCCCCTGCTTGCCCTTTTATTGTGAGTTGTATGATCTTTTGTATGGAATGGAAATCAAATCTTTATTGGATATATGGTTTCCAAATATTTTCTCCCATTGAGTGGGCTGCGTTTTTACCTTTTTGACAAAGTCCTTTGTATCACAAAGTGTTTAAGTTTGAGGAGGTCTCATTTTTCTGTTTTCTTTCCTTTCTTGTGCTTTTGGTGTAAGTTTTAGAATGAACCACCTATCACCAGGTCTTTTTTTTTAAAGGTTTATTTTTATTTGTTTAATTCCCCTCCCCTGCCCTGGTTGTCTGGTTTCTGTGTCTTTTTGCTGCGTCTTGTTTCTTTTGTCCGCTTCTGTTGTCGTCAGCAGCACAGGAAGTGTGGGCGGCGCCATTCCTCGGCAGGCTGCTCCCTCCCTCGCGCTGGGCGTCTCTCCTTATGGGTGCACTCCTTGCGCGTGGGGCTCCCCTACGCGGGGGACACCCCTGTGTAGCAGGGCACTCCTTGCGCGCATCAGCACTGCGCATGGGCCAGCTCCACACGGGTCAAGGAGGCCCGGGGCTTGAACCGCGGACCTCCCATGTGGTAGACGGATGCCCTAACCACTGGGCCAAAGTCCGTTTCCCTACCACCAGGTCTTGAAGATGTTTTCTTACATTTTCTTCTAGGAGTTTTATAATTCTAGCTTTTATATTTAGGTCTTTGATCCATTTTGAGTTAATTTTTGTATAAAGTGTGAGACAGGGGTCCTTTTTCTTTCTTTGGCTGTGGATATCCAGTTCTTCAAGCACTGTTTGTTGAATAGACTGTTCTTACCCAAATTGGTAGGTTTGACACACTAATCAAAAGTCACTTGACAATAGATGTGAGGGTCTATTTCTGAACCATCAATTCGGTTCCATTGATCTATGTGTCTATCTTTATGCCAGTACCATGCTGTTTTTTTTTTTTTTTTTACCACTGTAGCTAGATAATGTGATTTGAGGTCCAGAAGAGCTCTCTAACCTTGCTTTTCCCTTTTAAGGTGTTTCTGGCTATTCGGGGCCCCTTACCCTTCCAAATAAATTTGATAAATGTGTTTTCCATTTGTTTAAAAAATGCTCGTGGAATTTTTATTGGGATTGCATTGAATCTGTATAGCATAAGGACTTTTATATGTTTATTCTTATTTTGTTTGCATACCTATTTTCTGCTAAAGTCTTAAGTTTCAAAACCACACATTTTTGTACCAAAGAGATTTTTCAAGAAGGAACACCATCACTTTTTGATACTTTCCATCTTCACCAATAGGACTTCTCTCTTTTATCTGACCTGGCAACTCCTTTCATTTCCACCTGGAAGAAGATTGGATATTAGAATTAAGAGCAAGCCAACGCTTTTGGAATTACTGTGCATCAAACTGGGGACTCAGGTCAGTTATTATATTCAAAGAGCAGTGGTTAAGTGTATGGACTTGGGAGTTTAAATCCTGGTCCCACAAGGTATTCAAATAAAACCTCACAGAATAAAAGAAATGTAAGCTCTTGAGATTGGGACAAATTTGGAGTGCATTTAATCTGATTATCTTCTCCAATATATAGAATGAAGCTTCCCGAACTCTGATTTTAGAGCATTTCTCAGTCTTGTTCCATTAATTAGTGGGGATGAGCCAAGCTTCAATGTCCTGTGCCTTGAGACCTTTGGTGTCTCTCTACAGACCTTTGCTGGCAAGAATAGAACATTCTGTTGTCCAGTTCTTTTGTAGCACTGTGGTGTCTCTGGATTCCAGAGTCACCTTGATACTCAGTAGCCAGAAGCATGTTCTCACTGTGGCAGGTTAATTTTATAAAGTTCTTAAGGAAAATAGTCAAAAGAATGGTGATGGAAGATGCTGTCAACAAGAAGAGTATATTTCATCTCATGGTTGGATCATTTATTGTTACATATGTAGCTTGGGAAAAATCTAGACCTCTATGGGACTGTATATAAGTGTGTCATTCCTCTGGAGTGGAGAGCTATGTGACCCTCTTCCTCCTGGAGCACGTATTTGTTCCCTCTTTTGTCCCTTCTACTGAGGTGGTAAATAGCTTGGATGTTACTAAGCCTTAGGTTACTCCAGTGCACCTTGGGGTTTCCCTTCTCCCACATCATTGTAAGTGCAAATAAGCCTTCCTCAAATTATCAGTGTTTACTTTTTAAGGTTTGTGTTGTTCTAGTTATCTTTGTATATAAATCTTTGTTACTGCCCTTAGTCCTTTGTTTCCTATTTAACCTTTTTTATTTAAAATTTTTAAATTTTATTTTACAAACACCCTGCTACTTTCCCCTTACTCACTTCACCTCTCCCCTTATAGCCTCTAGTATGTTTTTTTTTAACAGTAGCATTTTTTATTGTCTTTTAAAAAAGATACATAGATCACACAAAATGTTACATTAAAAAGTATGAGAGTTTCCCAAATACTCTACTCCCCACCCCCCCACTCCTCCCACATCAACATCCTCTTTCGTAAGTGTGACATGTTCGTTGCATTTGACGAATACACTTTGGAGCACTGCTACACTACGTGGATTATAGTTTACACTGCAGTTTATACTCTCCCCCAGTCCATTCAGTGGGTTATGGCAGGATATATAATGTCCTGAATGTCCTGCTTCTTTCCCTGCAATATCATTCAGGACAACTCCAAGTCAGGAAAATGACCCCATATCACCCCTCTTTTTTTTTTTTTTTTAAAAGATGTGTTTTAAATTTTTATTTATTTTTATATATTTATCTCCTCTTCCCTGCTCCTTCCCCACCCAGTTGTCTGCTCTCTGTGTCCATTTGCTTTGTGCTCTTCTGTGTCTGCTAGTATTCTTGCCAGCGGCACTTGGAATCTATGTTTCATTTTGTTGTGTCATCTTGCTGCATCAGCTCTCTGTGTGTGCGGCACCACTCCTGGGAAGGCTGGACTTTCTTTCACACTGGGCGGCTCTCCTTACAGGGTGCACTCCTTGTCCTACATGGGGGACACCCCTGCATGGCACAGCACTCCTTGTGCACATCAGCACTGCACATGGGCCATCTCATCACATAGGTCAGGAGGCTCTGGGTTTGAACCTTGGACCTCCCATGTAGCAGGCAGACACCCTTCCGTTGGGCCAAATCTGCTTCCCCCCATATCACACCTCTTATGCCCTCTCCCTGTCCTCAGCAACTCCCATGGCCACTATCTCCACATCAGTGATACAATTTCTTCCATTGCTAGAGTCACAATAGTTCTGTAGTAGAATACCAGTAAATCCACTCTAATCTGTAATCTCCATCCTGCAGACCCTGGGATGGTGATGTCTACTCTATCTCTAAATCAAGAAGGGGCTAAGATCCCACATGGTTGGTGGATGCGATTCTCCTGCTTGCAGTTATACTCTCTTGGTTCCTGGTGTGGTGGTTGACCATCCTCACTTCCCTTTTAGTTGACCTGGGTAAGTCCAATGAGCCAGAGCATAGGTATTGCAACTCTTTTGAGACTCAGGGCCCAGTTGGTACATGGACAGTCTAGAGATTCAAGTCTCCTGAACATACACCATCAATGCCACCCACAGTTTCAGTAAAAGTGACAGAAGAGGCATGTGTAGAGAGGCCACATCTGAGTCCAACTCCATCACAGTCAGGAGCACAAATTACAAAGTAGGGCCCACTGGCAATGCACTGAGCTCCAGAGCCATCTGTCACGACTGTATAACTCATGTGTTTCTGTAGCCCTCAGGAGCACCACTACTTGGGATTGTATATACTTTGGCTATCTCTGGGATCCTGCTGAGACGTGCATAAGTGTGACCCCTCTGAACACCTCTTGACTTATTTTGAAGTCTCTTAGCCATATAAACTCATTTGTCTTTACCATTTCCCCCTTTTATTCAAAGGCTTTTTCTGGTTGCATCACCAGCTGGTGATTGGTAGTAATCCCTCAGCGCCAGGGAAGCTCATCCCTGGAAGTCATGCCCCATATTGGGGGAAGGCAATGCCTTCACATGCTGAATTTGGCTTAGAGAATGGCCACATTTGAGCAACATGGAGGCTCTCAGGAGGTAACTCTTAGGCACCCTGCAGCTCTAGGCCTAGTTCAAATTTCAGGCATACAGGCTCATAAGCATAGTCATCAGTATCAAAGAACCATCCTTCTTCAGTGATCTTCGCCCTTGCACTTGGGGGATTGTTGCTGTTCCATTGGGGAATGTGACAGAGCTCCCCAGATGGGAACTGAGCACTCCCTCAGTTGTCATGTGACTCTACTTATTATGACAATATGCAATGAATATCTGAAAATACTTATATACCCTATATGCATGCCCTGGAGAACTCCCAACCCACCCATGCAACCCCCATCAATGACACGCCACACCAGTGCTCCTCCCCTGCCATAGCTGAACCCTTCTGTGATCCAAAACTTCTTGAAAAATGAAGCCTAATATATTGTCAACTTCAATTAGTAGGAAAATGAAATTGTAACGATAGGTTTAAAGATTAGAAATAGAATACATAATAATTTAGAAAAATTAAAGTAAAGTAAAAAATAAACTGGGGTACTAAAAAATGAAAAATATAAAAGAAAATTTTTTGGATGTTTTACCTTTCATCACTGTAATAAGTGTTGCCCTGTATGTGCAGTGGCAAGGCAATCTCTTCTGTTCCTTCCTCAGTGTCTACATCCTTTTTAAAAGAAATTTTTTATCATGTCTTCAAAAAGTTTTAGATCACAGTAAAGTCACATATAAAATATAGGGGACTCCCATATATTCAACATGAAGCTCTTTCCCCAGCAATGATCTTTTTACATGTGGATGTTATATTTGCTGTATCTGATGTACTGTAGCAAATATAGATATTGAAACATAGCTACTAACCATGGTTCCATTATGGTTTACACTATGGATTATATTTTAGATTGTACACTTTTATAAATTTTTGGTTACATTATGGTTTATATTTTAGTCTACATCTTTTTATGAATTTTTGGTGAAATTTAACATGGCCTATATCCATCACTGCACGATCTTTTGGAACACTTTCATTGCTCCCCAGTTACCCCCCTCTTCTATCTATTCTATTCCTCTCTCTCCCTCCCCTTGAGGTACACAGTGATAACCAAGCTTCCCTGCTTGAAGGACAAGATTCATAGATTCTTGCAACAATGCTGAGGACTTGACACTCTAGTCCGTCCTCCCCCATTGGGAGCCATCCTTGATATTGAGAGACACCATCCCCTCTGTTTGAGAACATCAGGCCTCCCCAGGATGGGGGTACAATACCTTTCCACTCATTGTATGGGTCTCCACCCACTGATATAACACAATATGACAAGATGAGCACTCACACACTCCCTAGAAGCCTGCCCCAGTTGCAACCTGTCCCAAATGCCCCGCGTCAAACACCTTAAACCAGTAACCCTTCCTTATTATATTTTCTAAAGAGTTTTCTCAATATTATAGTTTCAACCACATACCTCACAATCTACCGTGTTCACTTGATCCCCCAAACACTCCCCCCTCTAGTATGCTTTTTATCTCTGCAAATTTCCTATTTCTAACAATCTCTTACAAGTGGTATCATAGTTTTTGTCCTTATGTGTATTGTTTGTTTCACTGAGCATAATGTTTTCCAGGATTTTGCATGTTGCTGCATGTCATAACTTCATTTTATGATCAAATAATATTCCATTTATGTATGTACCACATTTTGTTCATCCATTCATTTGTTGATGGGCATGGGTTGTTTCTAGCTTTTGGCTATTGTGAATAATGCTGCCATGAAATTGGTACACAAAAATCTGTCTGTGACCTTGTTTTCCTTCTCTTTGAGTATACTCAGAAGTAGGATTGCCAGGTCAATGATAATTCTATATTTAACTTTTTGAGGAACTGTCATATTGCTTTCTACACTGGCACCATCATTTTACATTCCTGCCAACGATGCATAGAGTTCCATTATTTCCATATCCTCTCTAACACTTCCCATTTTAAAAATAAAAGTCACCCTTATGGATGCGAAATGATATCTCATTGTGATTTTGATTTGTAATTCCTTTATGACTAATGAGTTTGAGCATCTTTTCATGTGTTTATTGGCCATTTGCAGATCTTCTTTGGAGAAATATCTATTCAAGTTCTTTGTCCATTTTTAAATGGCTTTTTTGTCTTTTTCTTGTTCAGTTGTAAGAGTTCTTAATATATTCTGGATATAAAACCCTCATCTGATATCTAGTTTGTAACTATTTTTCCCATTCGGTAGATCGTCTTCACCTTTCTTAATAACTTTCTTTTAAGCAAAAATGTTTTAGATTTTGATGAAATTCAATTTATCTGTTGTTTCTTTTGCTGCTCATGATTTTGGTTTCATATATATGAATCCATTGCTGAATTCTGGGTCATGAAGATTTGCTCCTATATTATCTTCTAAAATGTTTTATGATTTTAGTTCTTATAATTAGGTTCTTGATCCATTTGGAATTGATTTTTGTATGAGATATGAGGTAGGGGTCTAACTTCATTTTTCTGCATGTAGATATTCAGGTTTTCAACACCATTTGTTGAACAGAATATTTCCTCCCATTGCATTTACATAGCACCCTTGTGAAAAATCAATTGGCCATAAATGTGTGGGTCTATTTCTCAACTTTCATTTCTGTTCCACTGATCTATTGGTTTATTTTTGTGCCAGTCCCATATAGTTTTTTTCTTTTAGTTAAGGATTTATTTATTTATTTCTCCCCCCTCCTCCCATTGTCTGCTCTCTGTGTCCATTCACTATGTGTTCTTCTGTGTCTGCCTGCATTCTCATCAGGTAGCTTTGGGAACTGATCTCAAGACCCTCTGGAGCAGGAGAGAGGCAACCACTCTTCCACACTACCTCAGCTCCCTGATCAGGTGAGTCTGCCATTATCCCTTCTCTATGTCTACCCCTGCTGCACATCTTGCCTGTACCAGCTCTCTGCATGGGCCAGCACTCCTGTGTGGGGCCACACTCCTGCATGGGGCAGCACTCTTGCATAGGGCAACACTCTGTGCAGACTAGCACTCTGTGCAGACCAGCACTCCACGTAGGCCAGCTTGCCACATGGGCCATCTTGCCCTCACCAGGAGGCCCTGGGCATCAAACCCCAGATATGATAGATGGGAGCCCAACTACTTGAGCCACATCTGCTCCCCCCATATAGTTTTGATTACTATCACTTTGTAATAAAATTTGAAATCAGAAAGTGTGACGACTCCAACTGTGTTCTGTTTTTCAATATTCTTTTGGCTATTCTGCGCCCTTGTTCCTTATAAATTTGAGGATCAGTTTTTTTTCCATTCTATTTCTGCAAAAAAAAAAAAAAAAAGTTGCCAGAATTCTTTTGGGGGGATTGTTCTGAATCTGTAAACCATTTCAGGTAGAACTGACATCTTAGCAATGTCTTCCAATCCATGAACACAGAGTGTCTTTCCATTTGTTTAGTTCTTCTTTGACTTTTATTTTAGCAATGTTTTGTAGTTTTCTGTGGATGAGTCCTTTATATCTACAGATTTATTCTTAGATATTTGATTCTTTCAGTTGTTATTGTAAATGGATTTTTTTGGATTTCTTTTTCAGATTGCTCATTACTTGTGTATTGTATTAGTCAGGGTTCTCTAGGGAAACAGAATCAACAAGCAGTATCTATCAATAGTATGTGATTTTATGAGTCTTTCACGCAGCTGTGGGGATGCACAGTCCAGGTTCTACAGGCAGGCTGCAGCCAGGGGCTCCTAGGAAAGTCCAGTGAAGATTCTTGACGAGTTCTGGGAGAAGCTGGCTGTCCAACGACGGGCTGGAAAATCCTCTCTCAATGCTGGGATCACTTCCCCTTTTAAGGCATTCAACTGATTGGGTTAAGCATCACTCATTGCTGATGGCAATCTCCCTGACTGATGTAATTGTAACCAGCTATCTATGATTTACCATTGCAGTAAAGTCAATGGTGACTACAGTCCATAAATGCCTTTGTATTATAGTTAGCCCAGTGCTTGCTTGATCAAACAATTGGGCACAATTACCTGGCCGAGATGAAACAATAGCCTAACCATCACATGCATGGAAACACTACTGATTTTTGTATGTTCATCTTGTACCCTGCCGCTTTGCTGAATTTATTTTTTTTAAAGAGTTAATTTATTTATTTCTCTCCCCTTTCCCCTCCCCCCCCCATTGTCCACTCTTCTGTGTCTGCTTGCATTCTTGGCAGCAGTGGGAATCTGCATCTCTTTTTGTTTCATCATCTTGCTATGTCAGCTCTCCATGTGTGTGGCACCATTCTTGGGCAGGCTGCACTTTCTTTGTGTGGAGAGGTACGGGGTGCACCTTGTGTATGGGGCTCCCCTACATGGGGGACAGCCCTGCGTGGCATGGCACTCCTTGCATGTGGCAGCATTGAGCGTGGGCCAGCTCACCGCACAGGCCAGGAAGCCCTAGGTTTGAACGCTGGACCTCCTATATGGTAGGCGGACGCTCTATCAGTTGAGCCACATCCACTTCCCTGAATTCATTTTTTAGTTCTAGTAGCTTTGTTATGAACTTTTTCAGGATTTTCAGTATATGTGATCATGTCATCTGCAAGTAGGGAAAATTTCACTTCTTTCTTTCTAATTTGTATGACTTTTATTTATTTATTTAGCCTAATTCCTCTAGCTAGAATATCCAGTACAATGTTGAATAACAATGGTGACAGTGGGCATCCTTGTCTTGTTCCTGATCTTGGAGGAAATGCTTTTAATCTTTCACCATTGAGTATGATGTTAGCTGTGGGTTTTTCATAAGTGACCTTTATCATATTGAGAAAGTTCCCATCTATACCTATCAAGAAAGGATGCTGGATTGTGTTAAATGCCTTTTCTGCATCTATTGATATAATCGTGTTTTCCCCCTTTGTTCTATTTATACAGCGTATTACATTAATTGATTTTCTTGTGTTGAACCACCCTTGCATTCCTGGGTTGAATCCCACTTGGTCAAGTTGTATAGTCTTTTTATTTTTTTTTAATTTTTAAAAAGATTTATTTTATTTATTTATTTCTCCTCACCCCCTTGTTGTTTTTCACTAGCTGAGTCTGTTTGTCTTCCTTGTTTCTTTAGGAAGCACTGGGAGGTGAACCCAGGTCTAATTGCTTGAGCCGCCTCCACTCCCTGCTTTGTTGTGTCTCTCATTCTGTTTTTCCTCCCCTTGACTCTTGTGTCATTTTGTTGCATCAGCTCACTGTGCCTGCCCATTGCATAGCTCACTGTCCTTCTTTAGGAGGCACTGGGAACCTCTGCTCCCTGCTTTGTTGTGTCTCCCATTATGTTCTTTTCTACTTGTGTCTCTTGTGCCAGCTAGCTGCACCTGTCCATTGCGCCAGCTCACTGTCTTTTTTAGGAGGCCCCAGGATCTGAACCAGTAACCTCCCATGTGGTAGACAGGAGCCCAGTTGCCTGAGCCACAGGCCAATGGCATTTAAATATGCCATTGGATTTAGATTGATAGTACAGTGGTACCTCAGTATGCATCGTTAATTGGTTCTGGGAGGTGCAATGAGTACCAAAAACAGAGTACCAAACACATTTTTCCCATAAGGATTAATATAAATAAATGCATCCCAAACCAATGACAATGCACATTTTAAGGCAATATGTAAAAAGATAGGGTTGTATATTATTACTTTACATAAAAAATAACCCCCCAAATTAATAAATACTTAGATAAAATAGAATAAAAACTTCACTTGACCTGTACTGAGAAGATTCCATGGCCTAATGGGATGGTAGGAGGAGAAGGGTGAGGAGGAGAGGTTACATGGAGTGTCGCTTGGAAGGAAAGTCCCCTTCCAATAGAACACTGGGCACATGCACTTCAGGTATTTTTCTCTTTTCTACCTTTTTTCAACTTGCACCACAGGCTCTGACACACTCTTTGTCACCTTCACTAAAAACTTATCCAGTTAGGGCTGTTTCCATCTTCTTTTTAGAATTCCTCAAAAGTGTGAAATTGTTAGGTCATTAATAAACTGTTTGGTCATCAATAAATTCACATTTCTGCTTGTCAGAGCTTTGTCCAGATGGTACTTCTCCACAAGGCTGTGAACTTCTGCACATTTTGCACAGATTTATTTTATCAAGGAATTGGGGACATCCTCATGTGAAGAAATCTCTTCAACCACGTCTTGTTTCTGTTCTTTCTGTAGATCCTGCAACTCCTCGGTGCTGAGCTCCTTACGATGTTCCTCCACTAACTCCTCAACATCAGCAGCATCAACCTCCAGATCCATGGATTGGCCCAAAGATACCATATCCTGCACAACTGTACTCTCTACACATGCAGGCTTGGGGTCAGCCTCAAACCCTTCAAAGTCTCTCTGTCTCAGCTTCTGGCCACAAATTCTTTCATGCCTAATTCCTTGTCTTATGAAAGACTTTGACCTTATCAATAAGGTCAAGACAGTGCAGGATATTGAAATGCTCCTTCCAGAATTCTGTGAGGGTCAACTGGGTGTCAGAGATGAACTCAAAGCACCTTTGGAAAAAAGTGCCTTGGTGTACAACTTTTTGAAGTTTGAAATGACCTGCTGGTCTATGGACTGGATGAGAGGAGTAGTGTTGGGGGGTAGGAACCTTACTGTGATGAAGCTGAACTCCTCCAGTGAGTCATCCTTCAAGCCTGGGGGGTGGGCAGGTGCGTTGTCCAAAATAGGAGAGCTTTCAGAGGCAAATCTTTCTCCAGCAAGTATTTTTTCAGAGGGATCAAACACTTCACTTATCCCTCTGTAAAAAATTGCCTCATGACCCAAACTTCACTGTTTGCTTTCCACATCACATGGAGTTTGCTTTTTGTGACATTGTGCTTCTTGAAAACTTGTGGTTTTCTCTATGATAGACTAATAGAGGCTTGAGTTTTAAGTCTCTGCTAGTATTCCCACACATTAGTTTATGGCCTGGTAATGTCTTCTTCTGTTTTGTGATGGAGGCTCTACTCGGCATTTTTTCCCCCAAAACTCCAGTTTCATCACAGTTAAAAACTTGGTGGGGATATGAAGTGGATTTGGCTCAATGGATAGAGCATCCACCTACTACACGGGAGGTCCAGGGTTCAAACCCAGGGCCTCCTGACCCATGTGGTGAGCTGGCCACTCACAGTGCTGATGTATGCAGGGAGTGCTGTGCCATGCAGGTGTGTCCCCTACATAGTACACTGCCTCACCAAATCTCTTGTTATTGTTGATGCGAAGACAGAAGCTGCTACTTTCAAGGCTGAAACCTAGGCATGTCTTTGCTTGTCCTTCAGGTATTCAGCAGATCCAAAAATATAAAAAACAAACCAACCAAAAGAAAAAAACCACCCAAAAAACAAACAACAACAACAAAACAAAACAAAAACAAAAAAAAAAAAAAAAAAAGGAAAGAAAAGTAGAAGAGAAATAAGTGCACTGGCTTTTTTTAAAAATATGTTTTTTATTTTTTAAAAAGATACTGAACAAAATGTTACACACAAAAATATAAGGGATTCCCATATTGCACTGGCTTTTTATGTCCTTGTAGATGCTTGCCTAAGACCGGAAGACACTGCTTCTGAGAGAAACTGAGGCTATTGTCTATGCTGAGCCCTCAGGGTTCTGCCAAACTTAATAATACAAAAATTGTGAAGAAGAAATTCAACTAATGAAGAAGTGCACTGGGTCTTTAAGTCCTGGTAGATGCTGGTGTGAAACCAGAAGCTGCTCCTGCAGAGAGGGCTGAAACCAAGGCCAGATTTATGTCCTCAGGAATCTGCCAGACCAGGAACTGCCCACACACAGAAGGAAAAAACAAAACAAAACAAAACAAATTAGCTCTTTATTAGGTGGATATAGGTGAGAGGCTGGAAGTGCTGCCGCCCAGAGGGCTGAAACCGAGGCCAACTTCTGCACTGGTCCCTCATGGATCTCCCAGACTGACCACGACCCTCAATCCCAAGTTTTAGAGTAGGAGGTTTCTTCTGTCAACCCTGGGTCCAGCTGGCCAGTCTAAAATTGGGGTCTTGTTGCTGCAGCTGCAGGTATTTCTGCAACCACTCACTGCCTTGGGGCTGAGCAATTGTGGCTGATTATTAATTCATGCTTCCATTTACAAAAGCTGGTCTCTCAGCAGGCTCTCACTTCCTCTGGCACTCCTGTAGTTGTTCTAAATGTCCATTCTGGTTCCAGGGTTGCCACCTAATTAATTTTGATCTCTTTTTACAGCTCTTTTCATTTTTCTAAGGGAGGGAGTGATTTGGAAAACTTCCTACTCTGCCATTTTCACCTCCATTCCAAATTATCCTGTTTTGAATGGACCATCTATTTCCTTTTTGAATTCTGACTGATTCAGGAAATTATCACTATCCATGTGCCTGAAGGGCTGTTTCCATTTGTCCCCAGAGTGTAGGGCAGGGAAGGAGGGCAGTTGGAAGAACTGTAAAGGCTAAGATTCTCATTAAAATAGGCTTTAGAATTTTGAAAGCATAGTTTGACACTCTTCCAGGAGCAGCATTTAAGAGATTAGACAATATGAGTTTGGTTGGGACATAGGAGTATGTTTCTCATGACTGGATTTAGGACATGAGAACTGGAGGTCCATCCAGCACTCATAACATTAAGTTTGATTTCTCAGGCAAACTTTGAGGATGTGGCATGGACACTGAACCGAGTATAGGTAGGAGAAAGCTGATATATGGAGGTACCAGGTTCTGAGATGGTGTAAAACTCCAACCTGTACTCTACTGGTGTTCACCAGAAGCCCTGTCTTTTTACCAAAAGAAGAAGAATTTCAAAAGGGAAAACAGGGATGAAACTCACCTCTAATTGAATATTCTGTCCAGAAATATTATATGTAGTTTTTGAGCAAGTACAGGCACATTGTTTTCCTGTTTGGCACCTTTCTGATTCTCAGTCCATTGCTTCATGTTCTGTTCTAACTCATCCTCATGCCTGGAACCCAAGAGTTCACATAGTTGACACCATTTATTTTCTGAACTCCTTTTATATATTTTGACTGTGCTGCTACAGCAACTACCAGGGACTTATTTAGTCTTCATTTTTGGGTTTTGTATACATTTATCCTTTACAACTGACCCATTTCCATCCTTTGGCCATACATGAGAATGACAGTTTGAAACTTTTTGTGGTTCCCATTCCTGTGCATATAAACCTATTGTTGGTGGGAACTCTTGATTAAATTACTTCTGTTAAGGGCATTTAATTAGATTGTGTGACCCAGGGAGGGTCTTAACCCTTTTTCTGGAGTCATTTATAAACAGAGAACTAAAATCAGCAGACACAGGAAAGAAGCTGCAAAGACATAGAAACCCTGAGAGGCTGAAAGAGAAGCAGAGGTCCTGGATGCTGCAGGCTGAAATCAGTGGAGCACAGAGGCCTGAAAAGAGGCCCCTGAAAGGCTGAAAGAGACAAGGCCAGAGGAGAGGGGAGAGATGCACCATGTGGCTGATCACCCACAGTTGAGCTCAGGGAGAAAGTAAGCCTGGAGGAGTCTTTCTATACCTTTGTTTCCATCTCACTGTTAAAATTGGACAGCATGGTACCACATATCCAAATGAGTGAAAAATATGCCAGAAAATGAGATATTACCTTCACATTGTGCTCCTTCATTCTCCAAGCTCTTAGACTGCCTTGTACTTGAGTCCTCTGCTCCAGCCTCTTTTAATTTTTTTTCTTTTCTTTTTCTTTTTTTGAGGTAAAGGGGCCAAGGATGAACCCAGGACCTCATATGTGGGAATCCAGAACTCAATCACTTAGCCACATTGGCTTCCTGGGTTGACGTTTGCTTATCTGCTTTGCTTGAGCCACATCTGCTCCCTCCAGCCTCTTTCAAATGTTCTCTTAATTTTCCATTTGCTACCAGGGCAAGTCACAGATGGATAACTGACAATAATTTGTTTATTTTGTTTAATGAACACCTCAAGAGACTTTCCCAGTTCTGTTTCTATTCAGTAACAAACATTGATTTGTATGTCTGCTTTTAGTTATTAGGGAAGAGGGGACAGACACAAACAGAAATGAATAGTCTATGTTTACTGAGGACTCACAGTTTATTTGGGGTAGAAAGATAGCTGAAATCTGTCTACAACACATTATAAGAAGGGGGCTATGGCAATATGAGGGAAGAGGAGATAATTTCTGCCTGAATAAATCAGGGAAGAATTTTTAGAGGATGAAGAGTTGGATATGGATTTGAAATAAGCATAACTCTTCACTTGATCACTATAGAGCAGGAGGAAGTATATTACAGATAGAGGAGAGAGCTAGAGCAAAGGAGAGATATGCAAATGTAGGGCATGCTCAAAAATGGCATTATATCAGCAAGACTGGGAGACAGTAAAGAGGGTAGAGATGTCTTGGGATATAAGGTATGTTAGATGCAATTTGTATTGAACATTGATTTCCTCATTCATTCAAGAGTCCTACAGATATAGTGTTTTAGAAGGTTACTTTTGGCTGTAATGTGGATAGGAGGAGGACAAAAGACTAGTTAGGAATCTAGAGTGGTGGAGAAGACAGAATTGGATATATTAGCACATAGTGAAGGTGAGGGATAGGAAAAAAACATAAATGATCCAGAATTTTTGAGTTCAGTGTCTGGGAATACTAGTCACAACATGCACAAGCAAAGAATACAGTCTATGGGCTAGGGGCTACGGGCTTGGGGGCAAAGAGATGAATAAAATGGGCTGGGATAGCATTATGCTATTCTTTTTCCTTTCAAATTTTCTGGAATACTATACCTCCTAAGAGGTGGACACATTTTCATCCTATTCAACCTTTGATAAGGCATTTTCTTATCCTGCAGGGAAATTGGAGGTGGTAGAAGCAATATATCCATTTATTTCAAAAGAAATAATGTAAAACGATTTCTGCCAACCAAATGAGATCAACAGATTATGGATCTAAAGAGTCCTGAAGTTTCTTTCAATTAGAGTTAAATTAAATCAGTTTAGACCATCAGCCATTTATTGAGTATTTGCCATATGTATCATTAACTGAATGAGTGGTAGTGACAGTGATGAGGTGGTCACTGAATCTGTAGTTACTTATTTTCATTTGTGGCTCCTCTACCTGCTGTTATCCTTTTCAGAGCAGACTTCATTTCCTGGTTTCTCAGTGTATAGATGAGGGGGTTTAGTAAAGGGGTGACAACCGTGTAAAACACAGCCACTACCCCATCCAGGGGGCTTTTGGAGCCAGCCCGAAGGTAGATGAAAATACAGGGGACATAGTAGACTGTGACCACAGTTAGATGGGAGCCACAGGTGGAGAAGGCCCGGCGCCGCCCGTCAGCAGTGCGTATCTTCAGGATGGCATGGACTATATTGGCATAGGAGAGGAGAATTAACATGAAGCAGCTGGCAGCCACCACTCCAATGTCCACAAAGGTCACAAGTTCGTTGACCATTGTGTCAGCACAGGCCAGTCTCAACACTGGGGGGATGTCGCAGATAAAATAATCTACCTGGTTGGGTCCACAGTAGGGCAGGCGAAAAGTCAGGGTGGCCTGGATAGACCCATGGATGGAGCCAGCCACCCATGCTCCAACCACAAGGATTGTGCATAACCTCCCATTCATGAGCACAGGGTAGCGCAGGGGCTGGCATATTGCCAAGTACCTGTCATAGGCCATCAAGGTGTAGAGGAAGCATTGAGTACTTCCTAGGAAGTGAAAGAAATACAGTTGAGCCACACAACCACCAAATGGGATAGTTTTGCTGGCAGGAGTAAAATCTAAAATAAGTCGAGGAACGATGGTGGAGGAGAGCCACATGTCCAGGAATGAGAGCACACCCAGAAGAATGTACATGGGGCGAGCATGAAGCTTCTGGTCAGCCCATACTGCAAGCAGAATGAGCAGATTTCCCAGTTGAGTCAGGATGTAAATGATCAAGAAGACAAGGAAGAGGAGAGTCCTCAGATTCGGAGGGTGAGACAAGCCCAGGAGAATGAAATTTGTCACCACGGTGTCCAGGGACATGTTTTTGGTCTTTCCCATATCTTTCTGTAGTCTGCTAGGATGAATGGTGAGGTCAAAAAAGAGAAGCAAAACACAGTTAGGTGATAAGAGAATGCTTTTTCTGATGATTAATGTCCAAGAGTTATGAGATAAACAATACTGTTATGCTCTTTTAAAAAAAGAGATGGTGTTGCCATTAAATATTTGAGTTTCTGTGACAAGAAAAACTCTCCAGAGGCTGGGTAGCTTCCTAAATAAATGGGAACTCTTGTGCATTGGGAGATACTGAGAAGATATTGAGCACTTTTCCTTCAAGGCTTGGTTTGGGAGTCTTCATCTACCAGAAGGCTTTCCTGATTGCAGAGGACCAGAGCATGTCCCTCCATATCATATTATATAGTCATTGTCTAATTTCTCATTTGACTCCCCCATGAATCATTGCATCTAGCACAATGCATGGCACAGTACGCATTAATACTTATTTATAGAATGATTGAATGTATGAATGCTGCCAATTCCCACTGATCCTACAGTGTTTCTCTGCTTGATCTTGTTCATCTAATCCTTGTGCCCATCTGACTAGGACTTTCAGGGCAAGGAGCCACCTCATCCTTTATGAAATGTGGGTCTAGTTTCATTTCTACAAAATAATGAGAAGAAATACCAGAATTTTACTGCCCAGTTTTCAGGAGGATCAACTTGGTTTATTCAGAAATGGATGGGGAGAAATGGATGTGGCTCAAGTGATAGAGCTTCTCCCTACTATATGGGAGGACCTGGGTTTGCCTCCTGGTGAAAAAGAAGAGAAAGTATGTTTGTGCAGCAAGTCAGTGCCTGCGCAAGTGCCTGTGGGGTGAGCCAGTGCCTGCACAAGTTCTTGTGCAAGTGCCCCCATGGTGAGCCAGTGCTCTACGCAAGTGAGTCACACAAGATGATGACACATCAAAAAGAGAGACAAGGGGAGAGTCAAGGTGAAGTGCAGCAGAAACCAGGAACTGAGGTGGCACAATTGACAGGGAACCTCTCTCCCCATCAGAGGTCCCCAGGATGGAATCCCAGTGAATCCTAGAGCTGAGAAAATGAGAAGAGAAGACAACATAGACAGGAAAAACAGCAGGGCAGGAGGAGTAGAAGGGGGGAAAATAAATAAATAATCTTAAAAAAAAAAAAAAAAGGATGGGAAGACTGGTTCTTATTTCTTTGGCTAGAATACAGAGAAAAGATAGAGATAATTGGGATCAAGATAATGCATAAATTATTATGAGCCAATTTTGTTTTTGTCAATAGAGACATAATACCAGCGCACTTCCACTTAGGTCAATGGTATATTCTTCAAATGTTTTACGAAAATAAATTCTTGTATATCAAGTCAGATAGAACTGTACCACTGAGGGAGGGAATTATTTTTGTAGTGTAAAAAAATCCGTTGTTAGTCTTATTTTTTCCTTGGTTGTGCATAAATCTGGTTCTACTTCTCCCAGGTGCCCTGTTGGAAAAAGGCTCCTTTTATCCCTTTATGTTCTAGGTGTCATGCCAGGAAGGACCCAGGAAACTGAGGTGGTTTACAGCTGGCGGGTTTGAGGACAAGTTACTTTTCCAGGCAGGCTCAGCAGAGATGGCTTTGACTTGGGGTGTGGTGTGCATGGGAGAAACCAGATTTACTTTCCAGAGGGTAGATTTTTGGAGAAACAGTGAGCATGTTTTCAGAAAGACTGGAACACTTGACAATAGAGAAGAGCAGGCCAGCTTAGATGAAATAAAATAAGAGGTCACATTCGAGTGTCTCTGCCATTACTATCCATCCTTGGTTTTTGGTGCCGTTTCGTTTTAGGTCTGCTCCTCTTTTGTAGCTGTTTGGGACTTAGGATATTTAAGGTAAGCTAGGGGTCAGTATTAAAGAATTTTAACAAAACATAACAAAGCAAAAAACAATTTTAGCATATATACCCTGGTTAACAAGATAATGAAAGTATTCTAAAATTTCTCAAGTTGTAGACTGTATATGATGTTGATAACCATTGTGTAAATGGTTACAATTTAAATGGTAAAAACACATGAAAGGTTAAAAGATTAAAATTCAATATAAAAAACATCTGAAAATAAGAGTCCTGGGACATTAGAGAATAAGCAATACATTTTAAAAAAGCAATTATCCTGGAAACTCCAGGAAGAGGCTCTGGGGATTGGGTGAAAGAGTGGGACTGGGAAGGCGAGGAAAGGAAGGGACGAAGATACCTTCATGGGAACTCTATGGAGTAGTGGGATGGCCTGCTTGTTGTGTGCTGCCCCCTGCTGCCTTTCCTCTACCTACCACCAGGCCAGTTTAGGGTAGCACATCTCTTGCAGTGCATTTCCATTTGGAGAAGCACAGAGGAGGGCAGGCCTCTATCTAGAAAACCGAACTTTGTTTGGATTTCACCAGTGAACTTTGGGATATGGGCCATTAAGGAACAGTTATGAAATCCTGAATTTGAGGGATTTCTCACTGATTGGCCCAGTATTATATTGGACATACTGGGATCAAAGGGTTTCTATTTACCTTATTTACAAGGATAAGAGCCAACTCAAATCTGTTCTGGAAAGAAGATTCACCTCCTTTCATCATTCATTCACAGTTAGAGATTCTGGTACAGTGATGGCACAATAGGGGAAATGTATAGAGTTTGGGGGTGGCAAAGCCTATATTATTTATCCTCATCAGCATGGAGTCTTGTCCTTACATCAAAGTTTAAACAAAATTGAGCTTGCTTAAAGAAGAGTACTTTAGATGGCAGATATTTCAACCCCAGTTCAGTTAACTGAGCATCCTTTATATTGGAGAACGAAAGGTTAGGGATCTGGCCTCTCTTTGTGTTTGCACAATTGCTAAAAAATCTTCATGATCTCTTTGGCTTTATCACTGCCTGACTTTATCCTCTAAAAAAACAGAAAATGAAAAGAAAATTGTGTTAAAATGTTTTTGAGTCATTTTACTAATGCAAAAAGAATTTTCTCAAGTTCTGGAAAAAGAAACTTAATTCTAGCAGTGTGAGAAAGAGTTGAGGAAGATGGAGAAAAGGCTGATTAATACTTGGACAAATAACAGAAAATCTCAAAGTTCCAAAATTAGGTTTGTGGCCTTATTTTGGACTGAGCTCATTTCAGAATTGCTTTCTCATCTTCTTAAACTCACATGCAGAGAACTGAAAAACCGTGGAGGTGGTTGGCTGTCCTCAGGTGGAATGTTCCAGCAGAGAGAGAGATGTTCCATAGAAATTCAGTCTAGCCTATTGTAAAAGGCTCTCATATCTCAGTTTTGGAAAGGCTTTAGATTTCTTTCAAAAGTTTGGTCTGGCAAATAAGTGATCAGAATCTCTTGGAGCTCCTGCCTTTCAGGGCTCTTTGGTGAGTGACTTCTAAATCTTGACTAATATTTTACAGAGATTTTCATCAGCTCTTGCTGTGATTGCGCTAATTAAAAGAAAAAACAAACAAACACAAAACACTGTCAGGGGACTTGAAGCAAATTCTTACCTCAGGGAATCCTACTCTGAAGTATTTCCCTAATGAGATCTTCCCTCCGCAAATCCTCATTAGTTTGTTTTCCAAGAGAGCAGGAAACTTTTCTAACAGATCTTTGGAAAGGGGGCTGTGAGGAATAACCTAACTAGTATAGTTTTGGAAGACCTCTAGTTTCTTACATGTGTTATGAGGTCTCAATTGATCACCTTCCCTCACAAAATACCCACCAAGGTTCCTCCCTCATCTCCTTTTTGTTTCAACTCAAATGTCACCTCATCATTGGGGTCTCTCCTGATGCTCCCTCTTCTTGTTCACTGTTCTGTTGTTCTCAGTAGCCTTTACCACCATCTGACATACTATATTTACTTGTTTATTTGTTTATTGTTTGTCTCCCTTCACCGGAATGTAAGCTTCACAAAAGGAAGGAGTTTTGCTCTCTGTAGAAATCCTAGTCCTAGTACAGTGCCTGGCACATAGTAAGTTCTAAAGAAACACTTTTTGAATAACTGAATAGGGGAAACATACCATACATGTTAAGTGCCGTGAGCAGAAAAAAGGGCAGTGGTTTAAAATATGAACCTCAAATTTTAAGTCACCTGGAGTTGATTTGCTCTCAGATTGATTCTCACATGTATGTACAGGTCTAGGCAGCATTACGTCAGGGCAAGTAGTTTTGAGTATCCCTTTACTTACTTTATAAAGGTTAATGTTAATCTGAGAGATACTGGGGAGCTGGCGAGAAATGAAGAAATAAAGCCTGGAGTGTGATATAAGTTTCAGGAGCTTCTATTGTAAAGTGATGGGGCTGGACAAAGACTGAATGATTTCTAAGTTTTCTTTTAATTCTAAATTGGTTAGGAAGATAATGTTTGTGTGTGCGTGTGTGTAAAATTGCGATGCTCCATCTGGCCACAAGATGGCAGAATCATCCTTATTAAAACCATGTTCTGTATTCTGCTGCAAGGAGTATATAGAAATAATAAATCCAGAGTTCATGAAGTCTATAATTTTTTTTAAAGCAAAGATGCTTGATGCGAGGAATACATCAGTTTGGGAAAACGAGTTAATTTCCTTCTGCGACACTTGGGAAATAATTTGAAATACAACTTTCTTCTTTTTTCCTCCCTCTGTCCCTCCCTCCCTTTTTTTCTTCCTTTCCTCCTCTTTGCTTTACTTACTTTTCTTTCTTCCTAGTTCTCACTTTATTATATAAAAATATTACAAGTCAAAACAGAGATTATATTCTGACCATCCTCATTTTAATCCCAACCTCTGTAATAAGTAATGCTAGTAGTTTCCTTTATTTTTCCATTTCTTCCTCTATAATTTATACATATAATATATATGCAGGTAAATATATTGTACTTATTTTTATCTTTTATAATACTTCTGATTGCCTATTGGGGAATAAATTTAAAGGGTAGAAAATCTATCCCATGTTCTTCTTACTGCCATAAACAACACCCACATTATGTGCACGCCCCACTTCTAACTGAACTCCTTTTTCTATTTTGTTCTGTCTTGAGAAAGAGAAACTCTTAGCATGGGGAAATTGACCACTTATGCCTTTGCTTTATGTTATTTTTCCCATTTGTCTTCTCTGATCTTGACACACAGTTTTATTTACAATATTCCCCAGAACCATGGATGAAAACCTGAGGATTCACCAGTAGAAAATGTTCATGTAAAGACACTCCTTTTTTTTTTTTTAAGATTTATTTATTTATTTCTCTCCCCTCCCCCCCCTACCCCCAGTTGTCTGTTCTCTGTGTCTATTTGCTGCATGTTCTTCTTTGTCTGCTTCTGTTGTTGTCAGTGGCATGGGAATCTGTGTTTCTTTTTGCTGCGTCATCTTGTTGTGTCATTTCTCCGTGTGTGCGGTGCCACTCCTGGGCAGGCTGCACTTTCTTTCATGCTGGCGGCTCTCCTTATGGGGCGCACTCCTGTGGCAGGCTGCACTTTCTTTCATGCTGGCGGCTCTCCTTATGGGGTGCACTCCTTGCACGTGGCCCTCCACTATGCGGGGGACATCCCCACGTGGCGGGGCACTCCTTGTGCACATCAGCACTGTGCATGGGTGAGCTGCACACGGATCAAGGAGGCCCGGGGTTTGAACTGTGGACCTCCCATGTGGTAGGCGGATGCCCTAACCACTGGGCCAAGTCCGCCGCCTAAAGACACTCCTGTAAGGAAACCCATAGCTGTTCCTGTGGAAGCTTAACATCCCTTCAAAAAGGTGCTCTTCCCTTTGTGTTTCTTCTGAGTTTTTCATCCAGATTGATCTTTTCTCTTTCACTCACATGGAGGGGATTTACCTTCTGCAGGTTCCAGTGGCTCAGGAACCAGGATGCAGTGCCAGGCTTGTGGACAAGTGCAGATGTGGGGATTTTTGCTTCTTTATGTTTCCCTGACAATGGGAATTAAGTCTCACTTAATAGCAAAAACACTGCTGTGAGTTTTCAAAATAACTTACTTTTAGCTAAATGGTTACAACTTCTGCCATTTGTAGACAAGTCTTTCCTGATCATATTATCCCTCTATCCTCCTCATACTACTACTACCTACCACTGCCACTTCTACTACCACGATGACTTCTACCATCATTTATTTCTATTGAAGGAACTCTCCTGTTAATGGCAGTTTTCTCACCACATGGAAACTATTATTTATAATGATGCTGCGACCTCTAGGAGTGCTGTCCTTGTAACATTTTTGTGTCTTTTCATAGGCACCATGGCACAAGACATTCAGCAGGCCCACTGAGTTGATGTTTATGGATGGAGCCCTTGTTCAAATCAACTGCACATACCAGACATCTGGGTTCAATGGGCTGTCCTGGTACCAGCAAAGTGATGAAATCTTTATTTCTCTTACAATGTTCTGGATAATTTGTGAGGAGAGATTGAAGGGACATCCCTCATAGACATAACAGAGATGGGTTTAATTAATGGTTTTTGGCCAGCAGTTATATTAAGCAAAGCTCTTTGCACTCTGAACATTCTTAACATTCAGGCTAACACTCATACATCAGCAGCTGGACGGTTCTGGGAAGGAAAATCAGGACACTGTAAAAATCTTCAACAACCAATATGTTATAGAAAACTTTTAGATAATACATGGTACCCTGCTATGGTAAAAGTGTGGGGTCGAGGGTATGGTCTTGCTATGACAGAGGATGGAGAAGAGTGTTGGATACCTTCTAGTCACATTAAGCCTCATTTCTTTGGAAATGATGGTCTCCTGAGCCCCGTTGTGTTGTGTCTTTTGTGTTTTTCTTTTCACTTCCGTGTTCATACAGGTTGCTGCAAAAAGAAGTCGTTTTTTTTCATTCCTTAGTTGCTCTAATGCATATAGTTACCTCCTCCTGAAGGAGCTCCAGATGAAAGACTCTACCTCTTACTTCAGCCATGACATAAGCAGTGATAATGAGGCCTCTTCAGATACAACAAAATTCAAAAGGCAATATGGCAGCAAGAAATTATATTTCCTAACTGTTCACCTGCTGTGAGTTAAAACTTGGGACTGGGTTTGAATTTGCTGCTTTCTGGCTGGGTGGCCTTGAACCTGTCACTTTATCTTTCTTTGGTTCAATTTCATCTATAAAATAAGATTAATAGTGTCTGCCTCATAGGACATAATTCACAAATTATGAATGAGTTTACATATATCACGTGTAACTTTGAACAGTGCTATACATAGTAAACTCTATGTGTTAGCTATTTCCTTTCTCATTTTTCACTTTCACCACGTTAAATTTGCAGGGGTTCTGGGACTGGATCTCTGTATTTTTCTTTTTTTTTTTTAAGATTTGTTTTTTATTTATTTCTCTCCCCTTCCCCCTTCTACCCCGCCCCTGTTGTCTCTGCATCCAATCGCTGTGCGTTCTTCTGTGACCGCTTCTATCCTTATCAGCGGCACTGGGAATCTGTGTTTCTTTTTGTTGCATCATCTTGTTGTGTCAGCTCTCCGTGTGTGCAGCACCATTCCTGGGCAGGCTGCACTTTCTTTTGTGCTGGGCGGCTCTCCTTACGGGGCGCACTCCATGTGTGTGGGGCTCCCCTATGCAGGGGTCACCCCTGCATGGCAGGGCACTCCTTGCGCGCATCAGCACTGTGCGTGGGCCAGCTCCACACGGGTCAAGGAGGCCCGGGGTTTGAACTGCGGACCTCCCATATGGTAGGCTGATGCCCTATCCATTGAGCCAAGACTGCTTCCCTGTATTTTTCTACGCTTGATTCGTGGACGGTGAAATCCTGAAACTATTTGCGTCTTGCAGATCTAAGGCTGAGAGATGTAGTTTGTCTATGGTTGCTTGCTCTGAAGAGATCACCAGGGTGAATACTTTGGTGAGATTATAAACATTGAATATCCAAATGCACATGCTTCAGAATGAGAGTTAGGTATTCTGGTTAATTATGTAAGGCTACCTTCTTATGTGTATCCCTCAGAAATTAATTAACATATTTTGGGGATTTATAAGGCAGTCTAGAAGTAAGGTATATTAGTCTGCCAAAGGGATACCTATGCAAAGTACCAGAAATGTGTTGACTTTTTAAATGGGGATTTATCTGGTGGTAAAAGCTTACAGTTCTAAGGTGAGATCAGCAGAGATGCTTTCTTACCAAGTCAGCTGCTGTTGATCCCAGTGTGTTGCTACATGGTGAACCTGCCAATCTCTGTAATGTTTCTCCTTCCCCTCTGGCCTTCTATTCCTCTTGAGCTCTGGGGGCCAAGCCTCTTGAGACTTCATACTTAAGTGATCCTGTGGTCCCCTCTCTCCTGGCATAGGGCTTATTTTTTCTGGGCCTCCTATCAGTGAATACAATAATACAATATATGTCAGTCAAATAAATGGTTCCTTTCTCTCCAGGACCTCAACTGTTAGAGCCTTTTCCTTTCTGTCACAAGGCAGGTTAGAAAAATGGCAGGGCTCGCTCTTCCATAGGTCTTTGTGAGTGTCCATTTATATCAGACCCAGCAAGGGGGCGGTGACTCAACCTGAATAATGCATTACTGACATAGTCAGATCAAAAAGCCCTAAAATCAATCGTAACAGGTAATCTAATCGAAGGCCCTTCAAATGAATTTAATGCAATCAAAGGGTATCACATCCAGAGGCATACATTAGTTTACAAACATAATCTTCTTTTTGAGATTCATAAAATAATCTCAAAATGCCACATGAGATTTAGGGGCTTTGGACTTGGGAAACATGGACTTGATCAAGGGAACCTATAAAGATGGGAAAGAAGAGTAAGCATAATAAGCAAGGCGGTGGCAATTCCAGGATGTGGAAAAATAGCCAGGAGAGATTTCCTATGACAAGGCATAGTTAATACGTATTAAGAACTGTGAAATCTATAATCAAACCAAAGATTTTCCTTTCCTGCTTTGTAATTCCCTTATATTGTCCTCAAATCTACACTGACGTTTGTTAAATCCATAGCCAACACTCTGTTGGGTTTATTGAAATATTGTGTCATTGTTACCACATGAGACAAAGCTGTTCAGAACATGGGAGCTCAGATTGTTGGTTAAAAAATAAGTCATAATGTCTTAATCTCTCCTTTTTTTTTTTAAGATTTATTTTTATTTATTCTCTCCCCTTTTCCCCCCTCCATTGTCTGCACACTTGTAACCATTCACTGTGTGTTCATCTGTGTCTGCTTGCATTCTCGGTGGCACCAGGAATCTGTGTCTCTTTTTGTTGTGTCATCTTGCTGTGTCAGCTCTCTGTGTGTGCTGCACCACTGCCTGGGCCGGCTGCACCCTTTGGTGGGTGGGGACTCACAGATAAAAGGCATGGCAAAGGACAGAGTTGGGGGCTTTTAATGTTGGAGTTTCCATGTTGGAGTTTGATGCTGAAGCTGGAGCCCCAGGGAGAGAGACGGCCTTTTGCCTGATAGTCTACAGCTGACCTTGAGGAGAGAGGCAGAGCCTAGAGAGCCTCATAGTATACGGCTGACCTTGAGGAGAAAACAGGGGAGCTGAGCCCAGAGGAACCCAGGAAGCCTGAACCCTTGCAGATGTCAGCAGCCATCTTGTTCTAACATGTAAAAATAGACTTTGGTGAGAGAAGTAAGTTATGCTTTACGGCCTGGTATCTGTAAACTCCCACCCCAAATAAATACCTTTTATAAAAACCAACCAATTTCTAGTATTTTGCATCAGCATCCCTTTGTCTAACTAATACAGAGGGTTTCTAGGAATTTGTCCGTCAGGTCTATGTTGTCTAGTTTTTGGCATACCTTGTTTGTAGTATCCACTTATGATCTCTCTCATTTCTGTGGGGTCAGTGGTAATGTTCCCCCCACCTCATTTCTGATTTTATTTATTTGTATCTTCTCTCTTTTTCTTTGTCAGTCCAGCTAAGTGTTCGTTGATTTTGTTGACCTCAAGGAACCAAGTTTTGGTTTTGCCCATTCTCTTTATTGATTTTTTAAATTTTTAAAAATTTTTATTTATTTATTTTTATTTTTATTTTTTTATCCCGCCCCTTGTGGCTTTCATTTGCTTGCTGTCTGCTCTCTGTGTCCATTCGCTGTGCATTCTTCTGCTGTTTTGCTTGTCTCCCTTTTTGTTGTGTCACCTTGCTGAGTCGGCTCTCCGTGGTGCTTGCGGGCCCGTGGCTGTCTGCAGCGTGCCAGTGAGCCTGCCTTCACAAGGAGGCCCTGGAACGCGAACCCAGGGCTTCCCATAAGGTAGATGGGAGCCCAACTGATTGAGCCACAACCAGTTCCCTACTCTTTATTGTTTTTTTTTTTTTTCTCAATTTCATTTATTTCTGCTCAGCTCTTTTTTTTTTTAAATTTGAGGATTAAAAAATTTTTATTAAGCAGTTTTATTGAGATATATTCACATACCATATAATCTAACCAATGTATATAATCAATGACTTTTATTATGATCACAACGCTGTGCATTCATCACCACAAAGATTTTTAGAAAAATTTCATCACTCCAAAAAGAAAAACCAGGGAAGCAGATATGGCTCAAGTTGTTGGGCTCCCGTTTACCATACGGGGAGTTCTGGTTTCGGTTACTGGGGCCTCCTGGTAAAGGTGAAGCTGGCCTGCATGGTGAGCTGACCTGAGAGAGAGCTGGCCCATGCCACAAACTGATGCAACAAGATGATGCAAAAACAAACAAACAAACAAACAAAAGAGACACAGAGGAAAGACAACAAGAGACACAACAAACTAGGGAGCTGAGGTGGCTCAAATGATCGGGTGCCTCTCTCCCATTTCGGAGGTCTCAGGATCAGTTCCTTATGCCTCCTAAATAGAAGATGAGAAGAGAAGACAAGCAGACACAGAAGAACACACAGTGAATGGACACAGAGAGCAGACAGCAAGCGCAGGTGGCAGGGTGTGAGGAGGAATAAATAAAATAATCCAAACAAACAAACAAAAATCTTAAAACAATAACAACAACAAAACAAACAAAAAGAAAAACTGCACACCCCTTAGCAGTCCTTCTGCAGCCTTCATAACCACTAATCTAATTCCATCTTTATAAATTGATTTATATTTACATTTTTTAGAAGTGGAATCATACCATATGTAGTACATTGTGTCTGGTTTCTTTCACTTAGCATAATGCTGTTTTTTTAATCTGATATTAACATTTTATAGTATTAACATACATTTGTTACACTGTATTTATATTTAAGACATATGTAGTTTCAAAGACAGAAGGTCTTATATATGCAATTTTACCCATATTCATATTTCACATGTGAGTTTACTACACTATACTGTTTCATGTTACTTTTTTTTAGCTTTCCTTTTAGTAATACATCTGACCTTAGACTTTCCCTTTAACCACTTTCATACCCACATAACAGTACTGCTAGTTGCAAACACTGTTGGGCTTTCACCTTTTCTATTCATTTCCAGATTAACACACATCCTTATTTACCAATTCTGCATGAGTTATTCCTCAGTTTTCCATTCTCTAACCTCATTCTATTTTCTGGTGAACCATATTCAAGTTATTAAGTCCATGAGATTACACAATATATTTAGTTCATAGTACCACAGTCATATAGTATTTTTCCTTTTGTGTCTGGCTTGCTTCACTCAACATAATGTCCTCCAGGTTCATCCATGTTGTTGTGTGGTTTACGACTTCATTTCTTCTTACAACTGTATAATATCCCATTGTGACTACACCACACTGTGTTTATCCATTCATTGGTTGATGGGCATCTGGGTTGTTTCCAACTTGTGGAAGTCATGTATAAAGTCTCAGTGAACATTAGTGTGCAGAGGTCTGTTCAAGTCACTGTTCTCAGTTCTTCTGGCTATATACCCCGTAGTGGTAATTGCCAGATCATGTGGCAAGTCTATATTCAACTTCTTTAGGAATTGCGAAACAGTCCTCCACAGTGGCTGTACTATTCTACATTCCCAACATGAGAGAATAAGTGTTTCTATTTCTCTATATCTTCTTCAACATTTGTAGTTCTCTGTTTTTTAAATAGTGGGTATTCTAATAGGTGTGAAATGTTATCTTATTGTAGCTTTGATTTGCATTTCCCTAATTGAAAGTGAAGTTGAACATTTTTTCATGTGTTTTTTTGACATTTGTATTTCTTCTTTTGACAAATGTTTATACAAGTCTTTTGCTCATTTTTAAATTGGGCTGTTTGCCTTTTTACTGTTGGGTTATAACGTCTCTTTATATATCATGGGTATAATGTAATTTCCAAATATTTTATCCCTTGGAGTCGGCTGCCTTTTCACTCTTTTGGCAACGTACTTTGAGGTGCAGAAGTGTTCAATTTTGAGGAGATTCCATTTATCTATTTTTTTCTTTTTTGCTCATGCTTTGGATATAAAGTTCAAGAAACCACCTCCTACCACAAGGCTTTTAAGACGTTTCCTTACATTTTCTTCTAGTAGTTTATGGTTCTGGTGTGGCAGTTTGACATTATTTATGAATTCCAAAAAGAGGCATAGATTATGTTTATAAACTGGTTTGTTCCTCCAAGCATGATACCCTTTGATTGATTTAAATTCAAAGGCTTTATGTTTACTTGACTAAATCAAGATTAGGGCTTTGATTCAACCATGTCATTAGGGCATGCCGAGTTGAGTCTCTGTCTCCTTGGTGGGCTATATATACAGACACACAGAAGAACACAGAGGAATAGAGAGAGCTCCATAGACACAGAAGAGGAGAGAAGTTGTCAGCTTTGATCCTGTGGTCCTGGGAAGATAGATGAGTCATTCGCCTGATAGTTTACAGCTGACCCTATGAAGAGACCAGAGTAGCTTAGCCCAGAAAGAAATGAGTCTTCTAGCCTATAGCTGAGATCGGATAAGCTGGGCCCACAGAGCCTCAAGAGGAAAGAGGAAGGCTGAACCCCCACTAATATTGGTAGCCATTTTGCTTCAACTTGTGACAACAGACATTGGGTGAGAAGATACCTCTTATGGTACTGTGAGTTGGACTCTTCAGGGCCTTGTAACTGTACACCTCTACCCCAAATAAATACCCTCTGTAGAAGCCAACAGATTTCTGGTACTTTGCATCAGCACCCCTCTGACTGACTAATATACCTGGCTTTTATATTTAGATCTTTTGTCCATTTTGAGTTCATTCTTGTATAGGGAGTGAGATATAGGGGTCCTTTTTCATTCTTTTGATTATGGATATCCAGTTTTCCCAGCACCATTTGTTGAAGACAATGTTTTGTCATGTTAACATGGCTTTGGTAGGTTTGTTGAAAACCAGTTGGCTGTAGAGGTGAGGGTTTATTTCTGGACTCTCAGTTCTATTCCTCTGATTGATGTGTCTATCTTTATGCCAATACCATGCTGTTTTGACCTCTGTAGCTTTGTACTATGTTTCAGGGTCAGGGAAAATGCTTTTGGCTCTTCAGGTGCACTTTCCCTTCCACTTTGAATTTGGTAATTGCCTTTTCTATTTCTGTAAAGTAGGTGATTGATACTGCATTTAACCTACAAATCTGTTTGGGTATGATTTACATCTTCATGATATTTAGTCTTCCATCCATGAACATAGAATGCCTTTCCATTTGTTTAGGTCTTCACTGATTTCTTTTAGCATCATTTTGTAGTTTTCTGCATATAGGGCCTTTACTTATTTGGATAAATTGATTTCTAGGTATTTGAGTATTTTTCTTGTTATTGTAAATGGGATTTTCCCCCTGATTTCGTCCTCATATTATTCAGTACTCAAGTACAGACACATTACTTATTTTCACATGTTGATCTTGTATCTGCCACTTTGCTTAACTCATTTATTAGTTCAAGTAGCTTTGTCATAGACATTTCAAAATTTTCAAAATATAGAATCATATCATCTGTAAATAGTAGGAGTTTTACTTTTTCCTGTTTGGATGCCTTTTATTGTTTTTTCTTGTCTAATTGCTCTAACTAGAACTTCTAGTAAATTGTTGAATAATAATGGTGACAGTGGGCATCCTTGTCTTGTTCCTAATCTTAGAGTTCCCTCTTTCAACCTCTCCCCATTGAGTATGATGTTGGCTGTGGGTTTTTCATATATGCCTTTTATCATATTGAGGTATTTTCCTTATACTCCTATCTTTCAAAGAGTTTTTTATCAAGAAAGAATACTGGATTTTGTCTAATACATTTTCTGCATCAATTGAGATGGTTATGTGTTTTTTTCCCCTTCAATTTGTTAATGTGGTGTATTACATTAATTGATTCTTTTATGTTGAACCACACTTGCATAGCTGGAATAAATCCCAGTTGGTCTTGATATATAAGTCATTTGGTATGCTGTTAGATTCTATTTGCAAGAATTTTGTTGTGAATTTTTGCACCTGTGTTCATTAGAGACATTTGTCTGTAATTTTTTTTTTTTTTTAGTTTCTTTTTCTGGCTTTGGTATGTGATGTTGGCTTCATAAAATGTGTTGGATAATCTTCCTTAACCTTCAATTTTTTGGAAGAGTTTCAACAGGATTGACGCTAATTCTTTTTGAAATGCTTGATAGAATTCACCTGTAAAGCCACCTGGTCCTGGACTTCTCTTTGTTGGGAGATTTTTTAAAAAAACTTTCATTTTATTTATTTATTCCACCCACCCCCCCATTGTTTGTAGTTGCTGCCTGCTCTCTGTGTCCATTCACTGTGTGCTCTCTGTGTCTGCTCATCTTCTCTTTAAGAGGCACTGGGAACTGAACCTGAGACCTCCCATGTGAAAGAGAGGTGTTCAATCACCTGAGTCACTTCAGCTTCCTGATTTGTTGTGTCTCTCATTGTTTTTCCTCTTCATGTCTCTCTCTTTTTTAAAAAGATTTATTTTTTATTTATCTTTCTCCTCCCACCCCGTTGTCTGCTCTCTGTGTCCATTTGCTGTGTGTTCTTCTGCATCTGCTTGCATTCTTGTGAGTGGCACCGGGAATCTGTGTCTCTTTTGTTGGGTCATCTTGCTGTGTCAGCTCTCCATGTGTGCACTGCCACTCCTGGCAGGCTTCACTTTTTTTGCATGGGGTGGTTCTCCTTTTGGGGCACACTCCTTTGTGTGTGTGGCTCCTCTATGCAGGAGACACCCCTGTGTGGCTTGGCACTCCTTGTGCACATCAGCACTGAGTGTGGGCCAGCTCATCACATGGGCCAGGGGCCCTGGGTTTGAACCTTGGACCTCCCATGTAGTAGGCAGATGCTCTATTAGTTGAGCCAAATCCGCTTCCCCTCATGTCTCTTTTGTTGCATCTTGTTGTGTCATCTCACCGTGCCTGCCTGCTGTACCAGTTCTCCTTCTCCAGGTGGTACTGGGAACCAAACCTGGGACCTCTCATATGGTAGGTGGAAGCCCAATTGCTGTGGGAATGAAAGACTCACACTCCAAAACTTATATGCAGAGAGGGCTCCATCTGGTTTATTTCTTTTGCTTATATATCATGTATTTTTTGGATTTGGTCAAGGGCTGTGGTTAAATTTCTCAAGGATGTTTTGTCTTGGAACAAGAAACCTTGTCTCTAGACTCACATCCTATCTAGCAGCAGAAAGGGCAAGAGGAAACTCTTTTCAAACTTCAAGTGAGAAGAGATAGCTTGTGCAGAGATAGCAAGGACAGAGCTATTTTTGCTCTGAAGCAAGAACAGATGAGCTTTAATAAATCATTTAACCATGCCCTTGCCGAGGTGGTGGAACTATTCCACATCTCTCCCCTTTATTTTATGAGCAGGTGGTTCTATTTAAGTAGCTGTGTGTATAGCGGCCAGGTATTTATAGCATTGTGTGGTATGTTGCCATAGTTGGAAGATGCATTGGCATCCTATAAATATAACAAGACAGAGACAAATTAAACCTCCTATTGTTGCCCACCATTTAAAATTTAGATTGGAAAACCATGTTGAAGGGTTCAGTCATTGTAACTGTTCGGCTAAGATTTTTAGTGTGGTTTATAGAGTTTGATTTTTTAAGTTCCATAATTGCCGCTCTAATTGGAGATGGAGTACCACTTCATCTGATATATGAGTGGAGAAGGCATTTTGAAGGTGTTTTTAAAATTTGGTTCCAATTATGTTGGGTGTCATTCCATTTTAAAGAAGTGACACAAATGCTAGAATGCCACCAGTTAATTTCATTTATTAATGGCCCTGCAGGAAGAACCCAGTATCCTCCTAACCATGTTGAATTGTTTGAGGATAACAAGGGTTCAGGATCCCACCAAGAGGTGAGAGCATATAGGGGTGGATCTGTTATATGGGCCCAATAGGTGTGATTAGCAGTGCAGGGGTTAAAAGACTTAAGGATGAGCAATATGTACATTTTTCACGTTCCTACTTTAGTAGAAGCAGTAGTGACTACTGCTAAATAAGCTAAAAATGTATTTTCAGGCATCTTAGGGTACCCAACTCATGCCATAAGAGCTTGTGCTTGGTTGCCCAATTTTTTAAGATTCTCCCATGTAAATGAACCATGTAAATGGTTCAGCTCCTTGGGTAGTCCTCAGAGGGATGTTGGTCAATTGTAGATTGAGTACTTCCAGGCTCAGTACTGGGTTGTGCTGCAGATTCCACCAGGCCATGGTACAGTTCTATGTGTTTTGCTGGAAGCCAAAGAGGTCCTCCTGGGGAGAGAACACATGCATACCTTCTTCCCCATGTTAGTAAAGTTACTGGACCATGCAAATTACCATTAGCTTCTTGTCCATTCAGGGGTTTTTTATAACACGTTAGGATAAATTTTTATAATTGGTATCTGAGATGTCATTCTGCTGCTGTATAACCATCTTCATTGTGATTAAAAAATATTTAAAGTATATAAGGCTGTTTGTATGTCATCCTTTGGACTGGTTAGACCTAACACTCTATTCCCCCTTGTTTTGTTTTGTAAGCATTGTTTTAAGGTAGAGTGAGATTATTTTGTAAAAAAAAAATATTTGTTAACATAATAGTATTAATATAATGAAATAGGGTTAAAACTACAGGTTTTTTATACAGTTAGATTTTTGTTATTAGGCTGGGATAGATGGTTGGGTTTTATGCACACAGCTTTGGGAAAGCACTGTAAAATTTAGTGTTGATTTGTTCACATATGAATGTAGGCTGGCTTGACTTGTTTAAGGAGGTAGTAGAGAAAACTTTAGCAAGTTTTAAAATAAAGTGGTAGTGACATAATTGCGTATTAATTTTTGTAATAAGCTAAAGTTTTTAGGGTTCTTGCACACAGCAGTGGTGTTACTTTAATTTATGATAGCTTATTGTTATATATCACCCTGTGGTAGCTTTTAATGTGAGTTGGACAAGTATGAGTTAAAGCATCTGCTTTTTGATTTTTAGGTAGAGAGATTGTTTTTGTGATACACACTATTTTTAATAATAATTAAAATTATGACAAACAACATTATATTTTTATTTAATATTATGTTGGAACATTATTAAATTTTTTAGGACTTTTATATACTCTTTACATATTCATATGAACTTTTCACTCATACAACTTTAACAGAGGGTTAAAGACTCTCTTTTAAATTTATAATACTTTTAAATGTTGTTCATTTAACTTATAACATATTAAATGAGCTTAATTATTTTATTACTTCACTTCTTTTAAGGAAAAAGAACAAATCCTCTGCACACCTTGAAATAAAAGATACTTTTCAGGATCTGACTTTGAGAAATCATGTTTGAACATTGTTTCTTTAAAAGTGATAGGATTTGGCTGTGGACTTGGCCCAGTGGTTAGGGCATCCGGCTACCACATGGGAGGTCTGTAGTTCAAACCCTGGGCCTCCTTGACCCGTGTGGAGCTGGCCCATGTGCAGTGTTGATGCACGCAAGGAGAGCCCTGCTACGCAGGGGTGTCCCCCATGTAGGGGATCCCCACGTGCAAGGAGTGCGCTGTAAGGAGAGCCACCCAGGGCAAAAGAAAGTGCAGCCTGCCCAGGAATGGCGCCCACACACGGAGAGCTGACACAACAAGATGACGCAACAAAAAGAAACACAGATTCCCATGCCACTGACAACAACAGAAGCGGACAAAGAAGACGCAGCAAGTAGACACAGAGAACAGACAACTGGGGTGGGGTGGGGGGAAGGGGGGAGAAAAAAAAATGATAGGACTTGCTTTTTCTTAAATAGCCAAGGACATGAGATGGTTAAAGTATAAGAAGCTATTTTGATAAAAAAGACTTTTTTGTATTCTGATTATTCATAAGAAAAACTTTTTATAAATTTTTACTAAAACAGACCAATGACTTAAGATACTTTGAAAAAGGACAAAGTTTAACTTTGCATCAGTATATTATTTGATACTAAAGCTTTTAAAACTTAATAGATAAACCCATTAAATCTTAACTTTATCCACAAAAATTCCTTTTCTGTACACCTTCTGCACTTTCTGTATTAATTCAGGTTTTGTCCCAAATTTTACTTTTTCTTAATAACTAGTAATTTTATTTTAGGACAAAATTATTTTCTGATTCCTTCATAATAAAAACACATTCTATGTATCCCACATTACATAAGCTACCAAAATTATTCTGGAAACTGTTTCCAAGCAAACTTCCTACAACATATAATTATCATCAACACTAAACAAACTTGTTAAAATGATGGTTCAATCTGGTTGTATGCAAATATAACTT